>NC_080848.1:42046596-42376426 GCF_030435755.1 Ochotona princeps | reverse complement strand
CCGAGTGGTTCTTGTGGGAGAACAACTCCATTTGGCTCACTAACTTCACACACCATTAGGCTTCCAAGCAGCTCTCAAGAAAACTCACTTTTCACACTCTATGCTTAACGCCCTTTGAGAGTATTATCTAGGAATGAACCTGGTAGAGCATCGCACACAAACCAATGCTCTTCAAGTGGGTTTCACACGTCACCAACTCCACATTCACAGACAACTTCGTCGCCAGAGCCTTTTTCAGATAGCCCTCAATGCAAAGGCTCTAGACGCAAAAATTGGTGTGAGAGCTAATTCAAGCAAGGAAACACTGCATGCTGGTGAAGGGCATATTGAAGAAGAAGCAGACGAGTGGTTCTTGTGGGAAAACAACTCCATTTGGCTCACTTACTTCACACACCATCAGGCTTCCAAGCAGCTCTCAAGGAAACTCACTTTTCACACTCTATGCTTAACGCCCTTTGAGAGTATTATCTAGGAATGAACCTGGTAGAGCATAACACAGAAACCAATGCTCCACATGCGGGTTTCACACGCCACCAACTCCACATTCACAGACAACTTCAGCGCCAAAGCCGTTTTCAGATAGCCCTCAATGCAAAGGCTCTAGATGCAAATATTGGTGTGAGAGCAAATTCAAGCAAGGAAACACTGCATGATGGTGAAGGGCATATTGAAGAAGAAGCAGCCGAGTGATTCTTGTGGGAGAACAACTCCATTTGGCTCACTAACTTCACACACCATCAGGCTTCCAAGCAGCTCTCAAGGAAACTCACTTTTCACACTCTATCCTTAATGCACTTAGAATGCCTAGGACTGAAAGAAGCTTGGTCAGCATCGCACACAAACCAATGCTCCACATGTGGGTTTCACATGCCACCAACTCCACATGCGCAGACAACTTCAGCGCCAAAGCCGTTTTCAGATAGCCCTCAATGCAAAGGCTCTAGACGCAAATATTGGTGTGAGAGCTAATTCAATCAAGGAAACACTGCATGTTGGTGAAGGGCATATTGAAGAAGAAGCAGCCGAGTGATTCTTGGGGGAGAACAACTCCATTTGGCTCACTTACTTCACACACCATCAGGCTTCCAAGCAGCTCTCAAGGAAACTCACTTTTCACACTCTATGCTTAATGCCCTTTGAGTGCCTAGGAATGAAAGAAGCTTGGTCAGCATCGCACACAAACCAATGCTCCACATGCCAGTTTCACATGCCACCAACTCCACATTCACAGACAACTTCAGTGCCAAAGCCGTTTTCAGATAGCCCTCAATGCAAAGGCTCTAGACGCAAATATTGGTGTGAGAGCTAATTCAATCAAGGAAACACTGCATGTTGGTGAAGGGCATATTGAAGAAGAAGCAGCCGAGTGGTTCTTGTGGGAGAACAACTCCATTTGGCTCACTAACTTCACACACCATCAGGCTTCCAAGCAGCTCTCAAGAAAACTCACTTTTCACACTCTATGCTTAACGCCCTTTGAGAGTATTATCTAGGAATGAACCTGGTAGAGCATCGCACACAAACCAATGCTCTTCAAGTGGGTTTCACACGTCACCAACTCCACATTCACAGACAACTTCAGCGCCAAAGCCGTTTTCAGATAGCCCTCAATGCAAAGGCTCTAGACGCAAATATTGGTGTAAGATCTAATTCAATCAAGGAAACACTGCATGCTGGTGAAGGGCATATTGAAGAAGAAGCAGCCGAGTGGTTCTTGTGGGAGAACAACTCCATTTGGCTCACTAACTTCACACACCATCAGGCTTCCAAGCAGCTCTCAAGGAAACTCACTTTTCACACTCTATCCTTAATGCCCTTTGAGTGCATTATCTAGGAATGAACCTGGTAGAGCATCGCACACAAACCAATGCTCCACAAGTTGGTTTCACTTGCCACCAACTCCACATTCACAGACAACTTCAGCGCCATAGCCGTTTTCAGATAGCCCTCAATGCAAAGGCTCTAGACGCAAATATTGGTGTGAGAGCTAATTCAATCAAGGAAACACTGCATGTTGGTGAAGGGCATATTGAAGAAGAAGCAGCCGAGTGATTCTTGGGGGAGAACAACTCCATTTGGCTCACTGACTTCACACACCATCAGGCTTCCAAGCAGCTCTCAAGGAAACTCACTTTTCACACTCTATGCTTAATGCCCTTTGAGTGCTTAGGACTGAAAGAAGCTTGGTCAGCATCGCACACAAACCAATGCTCCACATGAGAGTTTCACATGCCACCAACTCCACATTCACAGACAACTTCAGCGCCAAAGCCGTTTTCAGATAGCCCTCAATGCAAAGGCTCTAGACGCAAATATTGGTGTGAGAGCTAATTCAATCAAGGAAACACTGCATGTTGGTGAAGGGCATATTGAAGAAGAAGCAGCCGAGTGGTTCTTGTGGGAGAACAACTCCATTTGGCTCACTAACTTCACACACCATCAGGCTTCCAAGCAGCTCTCAAGGAAACT
The DNA here is from genome assembly GCF_030435755.1 of Ochotona princeps. Taxonomy (NCBI): domain Eukaryota; kingdom Metazoa; phylum Chordata; class Mammalia; order Lagomorpha; family Ochotonidae; genus Ochotona; species Ochotona princeps. The sequence continues at coordinate 42,373,957 of NC_080848.1, read as the reverse complement.
CACTTTTCACACTCTATGCTTAATGCCCTTTGAGTGCATTATCTAGCAATGAACCTGGTAGAGCATAACACACAAACCAATGCTCCACATGCGGGTTTCACATGCCACCAACTCCACATTCACAGACAACTTCAGCGCCAGAGCCGTTTTCAGATAGCCCTCAATGCAAAGGCTCTAGACGCAAATATTGGTGTGAGAGCTAATTCAATCAAGGAAACACTGCATGTTGGTGAAGGGCATATTGAAGAAGAAGCAGCCGAGTGGTTCCTGTGGGAGAACAACTCCATTTGGCTCACTAACTTCACAAACCATCAGGCTTCCAAGCAGCTCTCAAGGAAACTCACTTTTCAACTCTATGCTTAATGCCCTTTGAGTGCATTATCTAGGAATGAACCTGGTAGAGCATCGCACACAAACCAATGCTCCACAAGTGGGTTTCACTTGCCACCAACTCCACATTCACAGACAACTTCAGCGCCAAAGCCATTTTCAGATAGCCCTCAATGCAAAGGCTCTGGACGCAAATATTGGTGTGAGAGCTAATTCAATCAAGGAAACACTGCATGTTGGTGAAGGGCATATTGAAGAAGAAGCAGCCGAGTGATTCTTGGGGAGAACAACTCCATTTGGCTCTCTGACTTCACACACCATCAGGCTTCCAAGCAGCTCTCAAGGAAACTCACTTTTCACACTCTATGCTTAATGCCCTTTGAGTGCCTAGGACTGAAAGAAGCTTGGTCAGCATCGCACACAAACCAATGCTCCACATGCGAGTTTCACATGCCACCAACTCCACATTCACAGACAACTTCAGTGCCAAAGCCGTTTTCAGATAGCCCTCAATGCAAAGGCTCTAGACGCAAATATTGGTGTGAGAGCTAATTCAATCAAGGAAACACTGCATGTTGGTGAAGGGCATATTGAAGAAGAAGCAGCCGAGTGGTTCTTGTGGGAGAACAACTCCATTTGGCTCACTAACTTCACACACCATCAGGCTTCCAAGCAGCTCTCAAGGAAACTCACTTTTCACACTCTATGCTTAATGCCCTTAGAGTGCCTAGGACTGAAAGAAGCTTGGTCAGCATCGCACACAAACCAATGCTCCACATGCGGGTTTCACATGCCACCAACTCCACATTCAAAGACAACTTCAGCACCAGAGCCGTTTTCAGATAGCCCTCAATGCAAAGGCTCTAGACACAAATATTGGTGTGAGAGCTAATTCAATCAAGGAAACACTGCATGTTGGTGAGGGGCATATTGAAGAAGAAGCAGCCGAGTGGTTCTTGTGGGAGAACAACTCCATTTGGCTAACTAACTTCACACACCATCAGGCTTCCAAGCAGCTCTCAAGGAAACTCACTTTTCACACTCTATGCTTAATGCCCTTTGAGTGTATTATCTAGGAAAGAACCTGGTAGAGCATCGCACACAAACCAATGCTCCACATGCGGGTTTCACAAGCCACCAACTCCACATTCACAGACAACTTCAGCGCCAAAGCCGTTTTCAGATAGCCCTCAATGCAAAGGCTCTAGACGCAAATATTGGTGTGAGAGCTAATTCAATCAAGGAAACACTGCATGTTGGTGAAGGGCATATTGAAGAAGAAGCAGCCGAGTGGTTCTTGTGGGAGAACAACTCCATTTGGCTCACTAACTTCACACACCATCAGGCTTCCAAGCAGCTCTCAAGGAAACTCACTTTTCACACTCTATGCTTAATGCCCTTTGAGTGCATTATCTAGCAATGAACCTGGTAGAGCATCGCACACAAACCAATGCTCCACAAGCGGGTTTCACTTGCCACCAACTCCACATTCACAGACAACTTCAGCGCCAAAGCCGTTTTCAGATAGCCCTCAATGCAAAGGCTCTAGACGCAAATATTGGTGTGAGAGCTAATTCAATCAAGGAAACGCTGCATGTTCGTGAAGGGCATATTGAAGAAGAAGCAGCCGAGTGATTATTGGGGGAGAACAACTCCATTTGGCTCACTGACTTCACACACCATCAGGCTTCCAAGCAGCTCTCAAGGAAACTCACTTTTCACACTCTATGCTTAATGCCCTTTGAGTGCCTAGGAATGAAAGAAGCTTGGTCAGCATCACACACAAACCAATGCTCCACATGCGAGTTTCACATGCCACCAACTCCACATTCACAGACAACTTCAGCGCCAAAGCCGTTTTCAGATAGCCCTCAATGCAAAGGCTCTAGACGCAAATATTGGTGTGAGAGCTAATTCAATCAAGGAAACACTGCATGTTGGTGAAGGGCATATTGAAGAAGAAGCAGCCGAGTGGTTCTTGTGGGAGAACAACTCCATTTGGCTCACTAACTTCACACACCATCAGGCTTCCAAGCAGCTCTCAAGCAAACTCACTTTTCACACTCTATCCTTAATGCCCTTTGAGTGCATTATCTAGGAATGAACCTAGTAGAGCATCGCACACAAACCAATGCTCCACATGCGGGTTTCACATGCCACCAACTCCACATTCACAGACAACTTCAGCGCCAGAGCTGTTTTCAGATAGCCCTCAATGCAAAGGCTCTAGACGCAAATATTGGTGTGAGAGCTAATTCAATCAAGGAAACACAGCATGTAGGTGAAGGGCATATTGAAGAAGAAGCAGCCGAGTGGTTCTTGTGGGAGAACAACCCCATTTGGCTCACTAACTTCACACACCATCAGGCTTCCAAGCAGCTCTCAAGGAAACTCACTTTTCACACTCTATGCTTAATGCCCTTTGAGTGCATTATCTAAGAATGAACCTGGTAGAGCATCGCACACAAACCAATGCTCCACATGCGGGTTTCACATGCCACCAACTCCACATTCACAGACAACTTCAGCGCCAAAGCCGTTTTCAGATAGCCCTCAATGCAAAGGCTCTAGACGCAAATATTGGTGTGAGAGCTAATTCAATCAAGGAAACACTGCATGTTGGTGAAGGGCATATTGAAGAAGAAGCAGCCGAGTTGTTCCTGTGGGAGAACAACTCCATTTGGCTCACTAACATCACACACCATCAGGCTTCCAAGCAGCTCTCAAGGAAACTCACTTTTCACACTCTATGCTTAATGCCCTTTGAGTGCCTAGGAATGAAAGAAGCTTGGTAAGCATCGCACACAAACCAATGCTCCACATGCGGGTTTCACATGCCACCAACTCCACATTCACAGACAACTTCAGCGCCAAAGCCGTTTTCAGATAGCCCTCAATGCAAAGGCTCTAGACGCAAATATTGGTGTGAGAGCTAATTCAATCAAGGAAACACTGCATGTTGGTGAAGGGCATATTGAAGAAGAAGCAGCCGAGTGGTTCTTGTGGGAGAACAACTCCATTTGGCTCACTAACATCACACACCATCAGGCTTCCAAGCAGCTCTCAAGGAAACTCACTTTTCACACTCTATCCTTAATGCCCTTTGAGTGCATTATCTAGGAATGAACCTGGTAGAGCATCGCACACAAACCAATGCTCCACATGCGGGTTTCACATGCCACCAACTCCACATTCGCAGACAACTTCAGCGCCAAAGCCGTTTTCAGATAGCCCTCAATGCAAAGGCTCTAGACGCAAATATTGGTGTGAGAGCTAATTCAATCAAGGAAACACTGCATGTTGGTGAAGGGCATATTGAAGAAGAAGCAGCCGAGTGATTCTTGTGGGAGAACAACTCCATTTGGCTCACTAACTTCACACACCATCAGGCTTCCAAGCAGCTCTCAAGGAAACTCACTATTCACACTCTATCCTTAATGCCCTTTGAGTGCATTATCTAGGAATGAACCTGGTAGAGCATCGCACACAAACCAATGCTCCACATGCGAGTTTCACATGCCACCAACTCCACATTCACAGACAACTTCAGCGCCAAAGCCGTTTTCAGATAGCCCTCAATGCAAAGGCTCTAGACGCAAATATTGGTGTGAGAGCTAATTCAATCAAGGAAACACTGCATGTTGGTGAAGGGCATATTGAAGAAGAAGCAGCCGAGTGGTTCCTGTGGGAGAACAACTCCATTTGGCTCACTAACATCACACACCATCAGGCTTCCAAGCAGCTCTCAAGGAAACTCACTTTTCACACTCTATGCTTAATGCCCTTTGAGTGCCTAGGAATGAAAGAAGCTTGGTAAGCATCGCACACAAACCAATGCTCCACATGCGGGTTTCACATGCCACCAACTCCACATTCACAGACAACTTCAGCGCCAAAGCCGTTTTCCGATAGCCCTCAATGCAAAGGCTCTAGACGCAAATATTGGTGTGAGAGCTAATTCAATCAAGGAAACACTGCATGTTGGTGAAGGGCATATTGAAGAAGAAGCAGCTGAGTGGTTCTTGTGGGAGAACAACTCCATTCGGCTCACTAACTTCACACACCATCAGGCTTCCAAGCAGCTCTCAAGGAAACTCACTTTTCACACTCTATGCTTAATGCCCTTTGAGTGCATTATCTAGGAATGATCCTAGTAGTGCATTGCACACAAACCAATGCTCCACATGCGGGTTTCACATGCCACCAACTCCACATTCACAGACAACTTCAGCGCCAGAGCCGTTTTCCGATAGCCCTCAATGCAAAGGCTCTAGACGCAAATATTGGTGTGAGAGCTAATTCAATCAAGGAAACACTGCATGTAGGTGAAGGGCATATTGAAGAAGAAGCAGCCGAGTGGTTCTTGTGGGAGAACAACTCCATTTGGCTCACTAACTTCACACACCATCAGGCTTCCAAGCAGCTCTCAAGGAAACTCACTTTTCACACTCTATGCTTAATGCCCTTTGAGTGCATTATCTAAGAATGAACCTGGTAGAGCATCGCACACAAACCAATGCTCCACATGCGGGTTTCACATGCCACCAACTCCACATTCACAGACAACTTCAGCACCAAAGCCGTTTTCAGATAGCCCTCAATGCAAAGGCTCTAGACGCAAATATTGGTGTGAGAGCTAATTCAATCAAGGAAACACTGCATGTTGGTGAAGGGCATATTGAAGAAGAAGCAGCCGAGTGGTTCTTGTGGGAGAACAACTCCATTTGGCTCACTAACTTCACACACCATCAGGCTTCCAAGCAGCTCTCAAGGAAACTCACTTTTCACACTCTATGCTTAATGCCCTTAGAGTGCCTAGGACTGAAAGAAGCTTGGTCAGCATCGCACACAAACCAATGCTCCACATGCGGGTTTCACATGCCACCAACTCCACATTCACAGACAACTTCAGCACCAGAGCCGTTTTCAGATAGCCCTCAATGCAAAGGCTCTAGACACAAATATTGGTGTGAGAGCTAATTCAATCAAGGAAACACTGCATGTTGGTGAGGGGCATATTGAAGAAGAAGCAGCCGAGTGGTTCTTGTGGGAGAACAACTCCATTTGGCTAACTAACTTCACACACCATCAGGCTTCCAAGCAGCTCTAAAGGAAACTCACTTTTCACACTCTATGCTTAATGCCCTTTGAGTGTATTATCTAGGAAAGAACCTGGTAGAGCATCGCACACAAACCAATGCTCCACATGCGGGTTTCACAAGCCACCAACTCCACATTCCCAGACAACTTCAGCGCCAAAGCCGTTTTCAGATAGCCCTCAATGCAAAGGCTCTAGACGCAAATATTGGTGTGAGAGCTAATTCAATCAAGGAAACACTGCATGTTGGTGAAGGGCATATTGAAGAAGAAGCAGCTGAGTGGTTCTTGTGGGAGAACAACTCCATTTGGCTCACTAACTTCACACACCATCAGGCTTCCAAGCAGCTCTCAAGGAAACTCACTTTTCACACTCTATGCTTAATGCCCTTTGAGTGCATTATCTAGCAATGAACCTGGTAGAGCATCGCACACAAACCAATGCTCCACAAGCGGGTTTCACTTGCCACCAACTCCACATTCACAGACAACTTCAGCGCCAAAGCCGTTTTCAGATAGCCCTCAATGCAAAGGCTCTAGACGCAAATATTGGTGTGAGAGCTAATTCAATCAAGGAAACGCTGCATGTTCGTGAAGGGCATATTGAAGAAGAAGCAGCCGAGTGATTCTTGGGGGAGAACAACTCCATTTGGCTCACTGACTTCACACACCATCAGGCTTCCAAGCAGCTCTCAAGGAAACTCACTTTTCACACTCTATGCTTAATGCCCTTTGAGTGCCTAGGACTGAAAGAAGCTTGGTCAGCATCACACACAAACCAATGCTCCACATGCGAGTTTCACATGCCACCAACTCCACATTCACAGACAACTTCAGCGCCAAAGCCGTTTTCAGATAGCCCTCAATGCAAAGGCTCTAGACGCAAATATTGGTGTGAGAGCTAATTCAATCAAGGAAACACTGCATGTTGGTGAAGGGCATATTGAAGAAGAAGCAGCCGAGTGGTTCTTGTGGGAGAACAACTCCATTTGGCTCACTAACTTCACACACCATCAGGCTTCCAAGCAGCTCTCAAGGAAACTCACTTTTCACACTCTATCCTTAATGCCCTTTGAGTGCATTATCTAGGAATGAACCTGGTAGAGCATCGCACACAAACCAATGCTCCACATGCGGGTTTCACATGCCACCAACTCCACATTCACAGACAACTTCAGCGCCAAAGCCGTTTTCAGATAGCCCTCAATGCAAAGGCTCTAGACGCAAATATTGGTGTGAGAGCTAATTCAATCAAGGAAACACTGCATGTTGGTGAAGGGCATATTGAAGAAGAAGCAGCCGAGTGGTTCTTGTGGGAGAACAACTCCATTTGGCTCACTAACTTCACACACCATCAGGCTTCCAAGCAGCTCTCAAGGAAACTCACTATTCACACTCTATCCTTAATGCCCTTTGAGTGCATTATCTAGGAATGAACCTGGTAGAGCATCGCACACAAACCAATGCTCCACATGCGAGTTTCACATGCCACCAACTCCACATTCACAGACAACTTCAGCGCCAAAGCCGTTTTCAGATAGCCCTCAATGCAAAGGCTCTAGACGCAAATATTGGTGTGAGAGCTAATTCAATCAAGGAAACACTGCATGTTGGTGAAGGGCATATTGAAGAAGAAGCAGCCGAGTGGTTCCTGTGGGAGAACAACTCCATTTGGCTCACTAACATCACACACCATCAGGCTTCCAAGCAGCTCTCAAGGAAACTCACTTTTCACACTCTATGCTTAATGCCCTTTGAGTGCCTAGGAATGAAAGAAGCTTGGTAAGCATCGCACACAAACCAATGCTCCACATGCGGGTTTCACATGCCACCAACTCCACATTCACAGACAACTTCAGCGCCAAAGCCGTTTTCAGATAGCCCTCAATGCAAAGGCTCTAGACGCAAATATTGGTGTGAGAGCTAATTCAATCAAGGAAACACTGCATGTTGGTGAAGGGCATATTGAAGAAGAAGCAGCCGAGTGGTTCCTGTGGGAGAACAACTCCATTTGGCTCACTAACATCACACACCATCAGGCTTCCAAGCAGCTCTCAAGGAAACTCACTTTTCACACTCTATGCTTAATGCCCTTTGAGTGCATAGGAATGAAAGAAGCTTGGTAAGCATCGCACACAAACCAATGCTCCACATGCGGGTTTCACATGCCACCAACTCCACATTCACAGACAACTTCAGCGCCAAAGCCGTTTTCAGATAGCCCTCAATGCAAAGGCTCTAGACGCAAATATTGGTGTGAGAGCTAATTCAATCAAGGAAACACTGCATGTTGGTGAAGGGCATATTGAAGAAGAAGCAGCCGAGTGGTTCCTGTGGGAGAACAACTCCATTTGGCTCACTAACATCACACACCATCAGGCTTCCAAGCAGCTCTCAAGGAAACTCACTTTTCACACTCTATGCTTAATGCCCTTTGAGTGCCTAGGAATGAAAGAAGCTTGGTAAGCATCGCACACAAACCAATGCTCCACATGCGGGTTTCACATGCCACCAACTCCACATTCACAGACAACTTCAGCGCCAAAGCCGTTTTCAGATAGCCCTCAATGCAAAGGCTCTAGACGCAAATATTGGTGTGAGAGCTAATTCAATCAAGGAAACACTGCATGTTGGTGAAGGGCATATTGAAGAAGAAGCAGCCGAGTGATTCTTGTGGGAGAACAACTCCATTTGGCTCACTAACTTCACACACCATCAGGCTTCCAAGCAGCTCTCAAGGAAACTCACTTTTCACACTCTATCCTTAATGCCCTTTGAGTGCATTATCTAGGAATGAACCTGGTAGAGCATCGCACACAAACCAATGCTCCACATGCGAGTTTCACATGCCACCAACTCCACATTCACAGACAACTTCAGCGCCAAAGCCGTTTTCAGATAGCCCTCAATGCAAAGGCTCTAGACGCAAATATTGGTGTGAGAGCTAATTCAATCAAGGAAACACTGCATGTTGGTGAAGGGCATATTGAAGAAGAAGCAGCCGAGTGGTTCCTGTGGGAGAACAACTCCATTTGGCTCACTAACTTCACACACCATCAGGCTTCCAAGCAGCTCTCAAGGAAACTCACTTTTCACACTCTATGCTTAATGCCCTTTGAGTGCCTAGGAATGAAAGAAGCTTGGTCAGCATCGCACACAAACCAATGCTCCACATGCGAGTTTCACATGCCACCAACTCCACATTCAAAGACAACTTCAGCACCAGAGCCGTTTTCAGATAGCCCTCAATGCAAAGGCTCTAGACGCAAATATTGGTGTGAGAGCTAATTCAATCAAGGAAACACTGCATCTTGGTGAAGGGCAATTGAAGAAGAAGCAGCCGAGTGGTTCTTGTGGGAGAACAACTCCATTTGGCTCACTAACTTCACACACCATCAGGCTTCCAAGCAGCTCTCAAGGAAACTCACTTTTCACACTCTATGCTTAATGCCCTTTGAGTGCATTATCTAGCAATGAACCTGGTAGAGCATAACACAGAAACCAATGCTCCACATGCGGGTTTCACATGCCACCAATTCCACATTCACAGACAACTTCAGCGCCAGAGCCTTTTTCAGATAGCCCTCAATGCAAAGGCTCTAGACGCAAATATTGGTGTGAGAGCTAATTCAATCAAGGAAACACTGCATGTTGGTGAAGGGCATATTGAAGAAGAAGCAGCCGAGTGGTTCTTGTGGGAGAACAACTCCATTTGGCTCACTAACTTCACACACCATCAGGCTTCCAAGCAGCTCTCAAGGAAACTCACTTTTCACACTCTATGCTTAATGCCCTTAGAGTGCCTAGGACTGAAAGAAGCTTGGTCAGCATCGCACACAAACCAATGCTCCACATGCGGGTTTCACATGCCACCAACTCCACATTCAAAGACAACTTCAGCACCAGAGCCGTTTTCAGATAGCCCTCAATGCAAAGGCTCTAGACACAAATATTGGTGTGAGAGCTAATTCAATCAAGGAAACACTGCATGTTGGTGAGGGGCATATTGAAGAAGAAGCAGCCGAGTGGTTCTTGTGGGAGAACAACTCCATTTGGCTCACTAACTTCACACACCATCAGGCTTCCAAGCAGCTCTCAAGGAAACTCACTTTTCACACTCTATGCTTAATGCCCTTTGAGTGTATTATCTAGGAAAGAACCTGGTAGAGCATCGCACACAAACCAATGCTCCACATGCGGGTTTCACATGCCACCAACTCCACATTCACAGACAACTTCAGCGCCAGAGCCGTTTTCAGATAGCCCTCAATGCAAAGGCTCTAGACGCAAATATTGGTGTGAGAGCTAATTCAATCAAGGAAACACAGCATGTAGGTGAAGGGCATATTGAAGAAGAAGCAGCCGAGTGGTTCTTGTGGGAGAACAACTCCATTTGGCTCACTAACTTCACACACCATCAGGCTTCCAAGCAGCTCTCAAGGAAACTCACTTTTCACACTCTATGCTTAATGCCCTTTGAGTGCATTATCTAAGAATGAACCTGGTAGAGCATCGCACACAAACCAATGCTCCACATGCGGGTTTCACATGCCACCAACTCCACATTCACAGACAACTTCAGCGCCAAAGCCGTTTTCAGATAGCCCTCAATGCAAAGGCTCTAGACGCAAATATTGGTGTGAGAGCTAATTCAATCAAGGAAACACTGCATGTTGGTGAAGGGCATATTGAAGAAGAAGCAGCCGAGTTGTTCCTGTGGGAGAACAACTCCATTTGGCTCACTAACATCACACACCATCAGGCTTCCAAGCAGCTCTCAAGGAAACTCACTTTTCACACTCTATGCTTAATGCCCTTTGAGTGCCTAGGAATGAAAGAAGCTTGGTAAGCATCGCACACAAACCAATGCTCCACATGCGGGTTTCACATGCCACCAACTCCACATTCACAGACAACTTCAGCGCCAAAGCCGTTTTCAGATAGCCCTCAATGCAAAGGCTCTAGACGCAAATATTGGTGTGAGAGCTAATTCAATCAAGGAAACACTGCATGTTGGTGAAGGGCATATTGAAGAAGAAGCAGCCGAGTGGTTCTTGTGGGAGAACAACTCCATTTGGCTCACTAACTTCACACACCATCAGGCTTCCAAGCAGCTCTCAAGGAAACTCACTTTTCACACTCTATCCTTAATGCCCTTTGAGTGCATTATCTAGGAATGAACCTGGTAGAGCATTGCACACAAACCAATGCTCCACATGCGGGTTTCACATGCCACCAACTCCACATTCGCAGACAACTTCAGCGCCAAAGCCGTTTTCAGATAGCCCTCAATGCAAAGGCTCTAGACGCAAATATTGGTGTGAGAGCTAATTCAATCAAGGAAACACTGCATGTTGGTGAAGGGCATATTGAAGAAGAAGCAGCCGAGTGATTCTTGTGGGAGAACAACTCCATTTGGCTCACTAACTTCACACACCATCAGGCTTCCAAGCAGCTCTCAAGGAAACTCACTATTCACACTCTATCCTTAATGCCCCTTGAGTGCATTATCTAGGAATGAACCTGGTAGAGCATCGCACACAAACCAATGCTCCACATGCGAGTTTCACATGCCACCAACTCCACATTCACAGACAACTTCAGCGCCAAAGCCGTTTTCAGATAGCCCTCAATGCAAAGGCTCTAGACGCAAATATTGGTGTGAGAGCTAATTCAATCAAGGAAACACTGCATGTTGGTGAAGGGCATATTGAAGAAGAAGCAGCCGAGTGGTTCCTGTGGGAGAACAACTCCATTTGGCTCACTAACATCACACACCATCAGGCTTCCAAGCAGCTCTCAAGGAAACTCACTTTTCACACTCTATGCTTAATGCCCTTTGAGTGCCTAGGAATGAAAGAAGCTTGGTAAGCATCGCACACAAACCAATGCTCCACATGCGGGTTTCACATGCCACCAACTCCACATTCACAGACAACTTCAGCGCCAAAGCCGTTTTCAGATAGCCCTCAATGCAAAGGCTCTAGACGCAAATATTGGTGTGAGAGCTAATTCAATCAAGGAAACACTGCATGTTGGTGAAGGGCATATTGAAGAAGAAGCAGCCGAGTGGTTCTTGTGGGAGAACAACTCCATTCGGCTCACTAACTTCACACACCATCAGGCTTCCAAGCAGCTCTCAAGGAAACTCACTTTTCACACTCTATGCTTAATGCCCTTTGAGTGCATTATCTAGGAATGAACCTAGTAGTGCATCGCACACAAACCAATGCTCCACATGCGGGTTTCACATGCCACCAACTCCACATTCGCAGACAACTTCAGCGCCAGAGCCGTTTTCCGATAGCCCTCAATGCAAAGGCTCTAGACGCAAATATTGGTGTGAGAGCTAATTCAATCAAGGAAACACTGCATGTAGGTGAAGGGCATATTGAAGAAGAAGCAGCCGAGTGGTTCTTGTGGGAGAACAACTCCATTTGGCTCACTAACTTCACACACCATCAGGCTTCCAAGCAGCTCTCAAGGAAACTCACTTTTCACACTCTATGCTTAATGCCCTTTGAGTGCATTATCTAAGAATGAACCTGGTAGAGCATCGCACACAAACCAATGCTCCACATGCGGGTTTCACATGCCACCAACTCCACATTCACAGACAACTTCAGCACCAAAGCCGTTTTCAGATAGCCCTCAATGCAAAGGCTCTAGACGCAAATATTGGTGTGAGAGCTAATTCAATCAAGGAAACACTGCATGTTGGTGAAGGGCATATTGAAGAAGAAGCAGCCGAGTGGTTCCTGTGGGAGAACAACTCCATTTGGCTCACTAACATCACACACCATCAGGCTTCCAAGCAGCTCTCAAGGAAACTCACTTTTCACACTCTATGCTTAATGCCCTTTGAGTGCCTAGGAATGAAAGAAGCTTGGTAAGCATCGCACACAAACCAATGCTCCACATGCGGGTTTCACATGCCACCAACTCCACATTCACAGACAACTTCAGCGCCAAAGCCGTTTTCAGATAGCCCTCAATGCAAAGGCTCTAGACTCAAATATTGGTGTGAGAGCTAATTCAATCAAGGAAACACTGCATGTTGGTGAAGGGCATATTGAAGAAGAAGCAGCCGAGTGGTTCCTGTGGGAGAACAACTCCATTTGGCTCACTAACATCACACACTATCAGGCTTCCAAGCAGCTCTCAAGGAAACTCACTTTTCACACTCTATGCTTAATGCCCTTTGAGTGCCTAGGAATGAAAGAAGCTTGGTAAGCATCGCACACAAACCAATGCTCCACATGCGGGTTTCACATGCCACCAACTCCACATTCACAGACAACTTCAGCGCCAAAGCCGTTTTCAGATAGCCCTCAATGCAAAGGCTCTAGACGCAAATATTGGTGTGAGAGCTAATTCAATCAAGGAAACACTGCATGTTGGTGAAGGGCATATTGAAGAAGAAGCAGCCGAGTGATTCTTGTGGGAGAACAACTCCATTTGGCTCACTAACTTCACACACCATCAGGCTTCCAAGCAGCTCTCAAGGAAACTCACTTTTCACACTCTATCCTTAATGCCCTTTGAGTGCATTATCTAGGAATGAACCTGGTAGAGCATCGCACACAAACCAATGCTCCACATGCGGGTTTCACATGCCACCAACTCCACATTCACAGACAACTTCAGCGCCAAAGCCGTTTTCAGATAGCCCTCAATGCAAAGGCTCTAGACGCAAATATTGGTGTGAGAGCTAATTCAATCAAGGAAACACTGCATGTTGGTGAAGGGCATATTGAAGAAGAAGCAGCCGAGTGATTCTTGGGGGAGAACAACTCCATTTGGCTCACTAACTTCACACACCATCAGGCTTCCAAGCAGCTCTCAAGGAAACTCACTTTTCACACTCTATGCTTAATGCCCTTTGAGTGCATTATCTAGGAATGAACCTGGTAGAGCATCGCACACAAACCAATGCTCCACATGCTGGTTTCACATGCCACCAACTCCACATTCACAGACAACTTCAGCGCCAAAGCCGTTTTCAGATAGCCCTCAATCCAAAGGCTCTAGACTCAAATATTGGTGTGAGAGCTAATTCAATCAAGGAAACACTGCATGTTGGTGAAGGGCATATTGAAGAAGAAGCAGCCGAGTGGTTCCTGTGGGAGAACAACTCCATTTGGCTCACTAACATCACACACCATCAGGCTTCCAAGCAGCTCTCAAGGAAACTCACTTTTCACACTCTATGCTTAATGCCCTTTGAGTGCCTAGGAATGAAAGAAGCTTGGTAAGCATCGCACACAAACCAATGCTCCACATGCGGGTTTCACATGCCACCAACTCCACATTCACAGACAACTTCAGCGCCAAAGCCGTTTTCAGATAGCCCTCAATGCAAAGGCTCTAGACGCAAATATTGGTGTGAGAGCTAATTCAATCAAGGAAACACTGCATGTTGGTGAAGGGCATATTGAAGAAGAAGCAGCCGAGTGGTTCTTGTGGGAGAACAACTCCATTTGGCTCACTAACTTCACACACCATCAGGCTTCCAAGCAGCTCTCAAGGAAACTCACTTTTCACACTCTATCCTTAATGCCCTTTGAGTGCATTATCTAGGAATGAACCTGGTAGAGCATCGCACACAAACCAATGCTCCACATGCGGGTTTCACATGCCACCAACTCCACATTCGCAGACAACTTCAGCGCCAAAGCCGTTTTCAGATAGCCCTCAATGCAAAGGCTCTAGACGCAAATATTGGTGTGAGAGCTAATTCAATCAAGGAAACACTGCATGTTGGTGAAGGGCATATTGAAGAAGAAGCAGCCGAGTGGTTCTTGTGGGAGAACAACTCCATTTGGCTCACTAACTTCACACACCATCAGGCTTCCAAGCAGCTCTCAAGGAAACTCACTTTTCACACTCTATGCTTAATGCCCTTTGAGTGCATTATCTAGGAATGAACCTGGTAGAGCATCGCACACACACCAATGCTCCACATGCTGGTTTCACATGCCACCAACTCCACATTCGCAGACAACTTCAGCGCCAAAGCCGTTTTCAGATAGCCCTCAATGCAAAGGCTCTAGACGCAAATATTGGTGTGAGAGCTAATTCAATCAAGGAAACACTGCATGTTGGTGAAGGGCATATTGAAGAAGAAGCAGCCGAGTGGTTCCTGTGGGAGAACAACTCCATTTGGCTCACTAACATCACACACCATCAGGCTTCCAAGCAGCTCTCAAGGAAACTCACTTTTCACACTCTATGCTTAATGCCCTTTGAGTGCCTAGGAATGAAAGAAGCTTGGTAAGCATCGCACACAAACCAATGCTCCACATGCGGGTTTCACATGCCACCAACTCCACATTCGCAGACAACTTCAGCGCCAAAGCCGTTTTCAGATAGCCCTCAATGCAAAGGCTCTAGACGCAAATATTGGTGTGAGAGCTAATTCAATCAAGGAAACACTGCATGTTGGTGAAGGGCATATTGAAGAAGAAGCAGCCGAGTGATTCTTGTGGGAGAACAACTCCATTTGGCTCACTAACTTCACACACCATCAGGCTTCCAAGCAGCTCTCAAGGAAACTCACTTTTCACACTCTATCCTTAATGCCCTTTGAGTGCATTATCTAGGAATGAACCTGGTAGAGCATCGCACACAAACCAATGCTCCACATGCTGGTTTCACATGCCACCAACTCCACATTCACAGACAACTTCAGCGCCAAAGCCGTTTTCAGATAGCCCTCAATGCAAAGGCTCTAGACTCAAATATTGGTGTGAGAGCTAATTCAAGCAAGGAAACACTGCATGTTGGTGAAGGGCATATTGAAGAAGAAGCAGCCGAGTGGTTCCTGTGGGAGAACAACTCCATTTGGCTCACTAACATCACACACCATCAGGCTTCCAAGCAGCTCTCAAGGAAACTCACTTTTCACACTCTATGCTTAATGCACTTTGAGTGCCTAGGAATGAAAGAAGCTTGGTAAGCATCGCACACAAACCAATGCTCCACATGCGGGTTTCACATGCCACCAACTCCACATTCACAGACAACTTCAGCGCCAAAGCCGTTTTCAGATAGCCCTCAATGCAAAGGCTCTAGACGCAAATATTGGTGTGAGAGCTAATTCAATCAAGGAAACACTGCATCTTGGTGAAGGGCATATTGAAGAAGAAGCAGCCGAGTGGTTCTTGTGGGAGAACAACTCCATTTGGCTCACTAACATCACACACCATCAGGCTTCCAAGCAGCTCTCAAGGAAACTCACTTTTCACACTCTATGCTTAATGCCCTTTGAGTGCATTATCTAGGAATGAACCTGGTAGAGCATCGCACACAAACCAATGCTCCACATGCGGGTTTAACATGCCACCAACTCCACATTCACAGACAACTTCAGCGCCAAAGCCGTTTTCAGATAGCCCTCAATGCAAAGGCTCTACACGCAAATATTGGTGTGAGAGCTAATTCAATCAAGGAAACACTGCATGTTGGTGAAGGGCATATTGAAGAAGAAGCAGCCGAGTGGTTCTTGTGGGAGAACAACTCCATTTGGCTCACTAACTTCACACACCATCAGGCTTCCAAGCAGCTCTCAAGGAAACTCACTTTTCACACTCTATCCTTAATGCCCTTTGAGTGCATTATCTAGGAATGAACCTGGTAAGCATCGCACACAAACCAATGCTCCACATGCGGGTTTCACATGCCACCATCTCCACATTCGCAGACAACTTCAGCGCCAAAGCCGTTTTCAGATAGCCCTCAATGCAAAGGCTCTAGACGCAAATATTGGTGTGAGAGCTAATTCAATCAAGGAAACACTGCATGTTGGTGAAGGGCATATTGAAGAAGAAGCAGCCGAGTGATTCTTGTGGGAGAACAACTCCATTTGGCTCACTAACTTCACACACCATCAGGCTTCCAAGCAGCTCTCAAGGAAACTCACTTTTCACACTCTATGCTTAATGCCCTTTGAGTGCCTAAGACTGAAAGAAGCTTGGTCAGCATTGCACACAAACCAATGCTCCACATGCGAGTTTCACATGCCACCAACTCCACATTCACAGACAACTTCAGCGCCAAAGCCGTTTTCAGATAGCCCTCAATGCAAAGGCTCTAGACGCAAATATTGGTGTGAGAGCTAATTCAATCAAGGAAACACTGCATGTTGGTGAAGGGCATATTGAAGAAGAAGCAGCCGAGTGGTTCTTGTGGGAGAACAACTCCATTTGGCTCACTAACTTCACACACCATCAGGCTTCCAAGCAGCTCTCAAGGAAACTCACTTTTCACACTCTATCCTTAATGCCCTTTGAGTGCATTATCTAGGAATGAACCTGGTAGAGCATCGCACACAAACCAATGCTCCACATGCGGGTTTCACATGCCACCAACTCCACATTCACAGACAACTTCAGCGCCAAAGCTGTTTTCAGATAGCCCTCAATGCAAAGGCTCTAGACGCAAATATTGGTCTGAGAGCTAATTCAATCAAGGAAACACTGCATGTTGGTGAAGGGCATATTGAAGAAGAAGCAGCCGAGTGGTTCCTGTGGGAGAACAACTCCATTTGGCTCACTAACATCACACACCATCAGGCTTCCAAGCAGCTCTCAAGGAAACTCACTTTTCACACTCTATGCTTAATGCCCTTTGAGTGCCTAGGAATGAAAGAAGCTTGGTAAGCATCGCACACAAACCAATGCTCCACATGCGGGTTTCACATGCCACCAACTCCACATTCACAGACAACTTCAGCGCCAAAGCTGTTTCCACATAATCCTCAATGCAAAGGCTCTAGACGCAAATATTGGTGTGAGAGCTAATTCAATCAAGGAAACACTGCATGTTGGTGAAGGGCATATTGAAGAAGAAGCAGCCGAGTGATTCTTGTGGGAGAACAACTCCATTTGGCTCACTAACTTCACACACCATCAGGCTTCCAAGCAGCTCTCAAGGAAACTCACTTTTCACACTCTATGCTTAATGCCCTTTGAGTGCCTAGGAATGAAAGAAGCTTGGTAAGCATCGCACACAAACCAATGCTCCACATGCGGGTTTCACATGCCACCAACTCCACATTCACAGACAACTTCAGCGCCAAAGCTGTTTCCACATAATCCTCAATGCAAAGGCTCTAGACGCAAATATTGGTGTGAGAGCTAATTCAATCAAGGAAACACTGCATGTTGGTGAAGGGCATATTGAAGAAGAAGCAGCCGAGTGATTCTTGTGGGAGAACAACTCCATTTGGCTCACTAACTTCACACACCATCAGGCTTCCAAGCAGCTCTCAAGGAAACTCACTTTTCACACTCTATGCTTAATGCCCTTTGAGTGCCTAAGACTGAAAGAAGCTTGGTCAGCATTGCACACAAACCAATGCTCCACATGCGAGTTTCACATGCCACCAACTCCACATTCACAGACAACTTCAGCGCCAAAGCCGTTTTCAGATAGCCCTCAATGCAAAGGCTCTAGACGCAAATATTGGTGTGAGAGCTAATTCAATCAAGGAAACACTGCATGTTGGTGAAGGGCATATTGAAGAAGAAGCAGCCGAGTGGTTCTTGTGGGAGAACAACTCCATTTGGCTCACTAACTTCACACACCATCAGGCTTCCAAGCAGCTCTCAAGGAAACTCACTTTTCACACTCTATGCTTAATGCCCTTTGAGTGCCTAGGACTGAAAGAAGCTTGGTCAGCATCGCACACAAACCAATGCTCCACATGCGGGTTTCACATGCCACCAACTCCACATTCACAGACAACTTCAGCGCCAAAGCCGTTTTCAGAGAGCCCTCAATGCAAAGGCTCTAGACGCAAATATTGGTGTGAGAGCTAATTCAATCAAGGAAACACTGCATGTTGGTGAAGGGCATATTGAAGAAGAAGCAGCCGAGTGGTTCTTGTGGGAGAACAACTCCATTTGGCTCACTAACTTCACACACCATCAGGCTTCCAAGCAGCTCTCAAGGAAACTCACTTTTCACACTCTATCCTTAATGCCCTTTGAGTGCATTATCTAGGAATGAACCTGGTAGAGCATCGCACACAAACCAATGCTCCACATGCGGGTTTCACATGCCACCAACTCCACATTCACAGACAACTTCAGCGCCAAAGCTGTTTTCAGATAGCCCTCAATGCAAAGGCTCTAGACGCAAATATTGGTGTGAGAGCTAATTCAATCAAGGAAACACTGCATGTTGGTGAAGGGCATATTGAAGAAGAAGCAGCCGAGTGGTTCCTGTGGGAGAACAACTCCATTTGGCTCACTAACATCACACACCATCAGGCTTCCAAGCAGCTCTCAAGGAAACTCACTTTTCACACTCTATGCTTAATGCCCTTTGAGTGCCTAGGAATGAAAGAAGCTTGGTAAGCATCGCACACAAACCAATGCTCCACATGCGGGTTTCACATGCCACCAACTCCACATTCGCAGACAACTTCAGCGCCAAAGCCGTTTTCAGATAGCCCTCAATGCAAAGGCTCTAGACGCAAATATTGGTGTGAGAGCTAATTCAATCAAGGAAACACTGCATGTTGGTGAAGGGCATATTGAAGAAGAAGCAGCCGAGTGGTTCCTGTGGGAGAACAACTCCATTTGGCTCACTAACATCACACACCATCAAGCTTCCAAGCAGCTCTCAAGGAAACTCACTTTTCACACTCTATGCTTAATGCCCTTTGAGTGCATTATCTAGGAATGAACCTGGTAGAGCATCGCACACAAACCAATGCTCCACATGCGGGTTTCACATGCCACCAACTCCACATTCACAGACAACTTCAGCGCCAAAGCCGTTTTCAGATAGCCCTCAATGCAAAGGCTCTAGACGCAAATATTGGTGTGAGAGCTAATTCAATCAAGGAAACACTGCATGTTGGTGAAGGGCATATTGAAGAAGAAGCAGCCGAGTGGTTCCTGTGGAAGAACAACTCCATTTGGCTCACTAACATCACACACCATCAGGCTTCCAAGCAGCTCTCAAGGAAACTCACTTTTCACACTCTATGCTTAATGCCCTTTGAGTGCCTAGGAATGAAAGAAGCTTGGTAAGCATTGCACACAAACCAATGCTCCACATGCGGGTTTCACATGCCACCAACTCCACATTCACAGACAACTTCAGCGCCAAAGCCGTTTTCAGATAGCCCTCAATGCAAAGGCTCTAGACGCAAATATTGGTGTGAGAGCTAATTCAATCAAGGAAACACTGCATGTTGGTGAAGGGCATATTGAAGAAGAAGCAGCCGAGTGGTTCTTGTGGGAGAACAACTCCATTTGGCTCACAAATTCACACACCATCAGGCTTCCAAGCAGATCTCAAGGAAACTCACTTTTCACACTCTATCCTTAATGCCCTTTGAGTGCATTATCTAGGAATGAACCTGGTAGAGCATCGCACACAAACCAATGCTCCACATGCGGGTTTCACATGCCACCAACTCCACATTCGCAGACAACTTCAGCGCCAAAGCCGTTTTCAGATAGCCCTCAATGCAAAGGCTCTAGACGCAAATATTGGTGTGAGAGCTAATTCAATCAAGGAAACACTGCATGTTGGTGAAGGGCATATTGAAGAAAAAGCAGCCGAGTGGTTCCTGTGGGAGAACAACTCCATTTGGCTCACTAACATCACACACCATCAGGCTTCCAAGCAGCTCTCAAGGAAACTCACTTTTCACACTCTATGCTTAATGCCCTTTGAGTGCATTATCTAGGAATGAACCTGGTAGAGCATCGCACACAAACCAATGCTCCACATGCGGGTTTCACATGCCACCAACTCCACATTCACAGACAACTTCAGCGCCAAAGCTGTTTCCACATAATCCTCAATGCAAAGGCTCTAGACGCAAATATTGGTGTGAGAGCTAATTCAATCAAGGAAACACTGCATGTTGGTGAAGGGCATATTGAAGAAGAAGCAGCCGAGTGATTCTTGTGGGAGAACAACTCCATTTGGCTCACTAACTTCACACACCATCAGGCTTCCAAGCAGCTCTCAAGGAAACTCACTTTTCACACTCTATGCTTAATGCCCTTTGAGTGCCTAGGAATGAAAGAAGCTTGGTAAGCATCGCACACAAACCAATGCTCCACATGCGGGTTTCACATGCCACCAACTCCACATTCACAGACAACTTCAGCGCCAAAGCTGTTTCCACATAATCCTCAATGCAAAGGCTCTAGACGCAAATATTGGTGTGAGAGCTAATTCAATCAAGGAAACACTGCATGTTGGTGAAGGGCATATTGAAGAAGAAGCAGCCGAGTGATTCTTGTGGGAGAACAACTCCATTTGGCTCACTAACTTCACACACCATCAGGCTTCCAAGCAGCTCTCAAGGAAACTCACTTTTCACACTCTATGCTTAATGCCCTTTGAGTGCCTAAGACTGAAAGAAGCTTGGTCAGCATTGCACACAAACCAATGCTCCACATGCGAGTTTCACATGCCACCAACTCCACATTCACAGACAACTTCAGCGCCAAAGCCGTTTTCAGATAGCCCTCAATGCAAAGGCTCTAGACGCAAATATTGGTGTGAGAGCTAATTCAATCAAGGAAACACTGCATGTTGGTGAAGGGCATATTGAAGAAGAAGCAGCCGAGTGGTTCTTGTGGGAGAACAACTCCATTTGGCTCACTAACTTCACACACCATCAGGCTTCCAAGCAGCTCTCAAGGAAACTCACTTTTCACACTCTATGCTTAATGCCCTTTGAGTGCCTAGGACTGAAAGAAGCTTGGTCAGCATCGCACACAAACCAATGCTCCACATGCGGGTTTCACATGCCACCAACTCCACATTCACAGACAACTTCAGCGCCAAAGCCGTTTTCAGAGAGCCCTCAATGCAAAGGCTCTAGATGCAAATATTGGTGTGAGAGCTAATTCAATCAAGGAAACACTGCATGTTGGTGAAGGGCATATTGAAGAAGAAGCAGCCGAGTGGTTCTTGTGGGAGAACAACTCCATTTGGCTCACTAACTTCACACACCATCAGGCTTCCAAGCAGCTCTCAAGGAAACTCACTTTTCACACTCTATCCTTAATGCCCTTCGAGTGCATTATCTAGGAATGAACCTGGTAGAGCATCGCACACAAACCAATGCTCCACATGCGGGTTTCACATGCCACCAACTCCACATTCACAGACAACTTCAGCGCCAAAGCTGTTTTCAGATAGCCCTCAATGCAAAGGCTCTAGACGCAAATATTGGTGTGAGAGCTAATTCAATCAAGGAAACACTGCATGTTGGTGAAGGGCATATTGAAGAAGAAGCAGCCGAGTGGTTCCTGTGGGAGAACAACTCCATTTGGCTCACTAACATCACACACCATCAGGCTTCCAAGCAGCTCTCAAGGAAACTCACTTTTCACACTCTATGCTTAATGCCCTTTGAGTGCCTAGGAATGAAAGAAGCTTGGTAAGCATCGCACACAAACCAATGCTCCACATGCGGGTTTCACATGCCACCAACTCCACATTCGCAGACAACTTCAGCGCCAAAGCCGTTTTCAGATAGCCCTCAATGCAAAGGCTCTAGACGCAAATATTGGTGTGAGAGCTAATTCAATCAAGGAAACACTGCATGTTGGTGAAGGGCATATTGAAGAAGAAGCAGCCGAGTGGTTCCTGTGGGAGAACAACTCCATTTGGCTCACTAACATCACACACCATCAAGCTTCCAAGCAGCTCTCAAGGAAACTCACTTTTCACACTCTATGCTTAATGCCCTTTGAGTGCATTATCTAGGAATGAACCTGGTAGAGCATCGCACACAAACCAATGCTCCACATGCGGGTTTCACATGCCACCAACTCCACATTCACAGACAACTTCAGCGCCAAAGCCGTTTTCAGATAGCCCTCAATGCAAAGGCTCTAGACGCAAATATTGGTGTGAGAGCTAATTCAATCAAGGAAACACTGCATGTTGGTGAAGGGCATATTGAAGAAGAAGCAGCCGAGTGGTTCCTGTGGAAGAACAACTCCATTTGGCTCACTAACATCACACACCATCAGGCTTCCAAGCAGCTCTCAAGGAAACTCACTTTTCACACTCTATGCTTAATGCCCTTTGAGTGCCTAGGAATGAAAGAAGCTTGGTAAGCATTGCACACAAACCAATGCTCCACATGCGGGTTTCACATGCCACCAACTCCACATTCACAGACAACTTCAGCGCCAAAGCCGTTTTCAGATAGCCCTCAATGCAAAGGCTCTAGACGCAAATATTGGTGTGAGAGCTAATTCAATCAAGGAAACACTGCATGTTGGTGAAGGGCATATTGAAGAAGAAGCAGCCGAGTGGTTCTTGTGGGAGAACAACTCCATTTGGCTCACAAATTCACACACCATCAGGCTTCCAAGCAGATCTCAAGGAAACTCACTTTTCACACTCTATCCTTAATGCCCTTTGAGTGCATTATCTAGGAATGAACCTGGTAGAGCATCGCACACAAACCAATGCTCCACATGCGGGTTTCACATGCCACCAACTCCACATTCGCAGACAACTTCAGCGCCAAAGCCGTTTTCAGATAGCCCTCAATGCAAAGGCTCTAGACGCAAATATTGGTGTGAGAGCTAATTCAATCAAGGAAACACTGCATGTTGGTGAAGGGCATATTGAAGAAGAAGCAGCCGAGTGGTTCCTGTGGGAGAACAACTCCATTTGGCTCACTAACATCACACACCATCAGGCTTCCAAGCAGCTCTCAAGGAAACTCACTTTTCACACTCTATGCTTAATGCCCTTTGAGTGCATTATCTAGGAATGAACCTGGTAGAGCATCGCACACAAACCAATGCTCCACATGCGGGTTTCACATGCCACCAACTCCACATTCACAGACAACTTCAGCGCCAAAGCCGTTTTCAGATAGCCCTCAATGCAAAGGCTCTAGACGCAAATATTGGTGTGAGAGCTAATTCAAGCAAGGAAACACTGCATGTTGGTGAAGGGCATATTGAAGAAGAAGCAGCCGAGTGATTCTGGTGGGAGAACAACTCCATTTGGCTCACTAACATCACACACCATCAGGCTTCCAAGCAGCTCTCAAGGAAACTCACTTTTCACACTCTATGCTTAATGCCCTTAGAGTGCCTAGGACTGAAAGACGCTTGGTCAGCATCGCACACAAACCAATGCTCCACATGCTGGTTTCACATGCCACCAACTCCACATTCACAGACAACTTCAGCGCCAGAGCCGTTTTCAGATAGCCCTCAATGCAAAGGCTCTAGACGCAAATATTGGTGTGAGAGCTAATTCAATCAAGGAAACATTGCATGTTGGTGAAGGGCATATTGAAGAAGAAGCAGCTGAGTGGTTCTTGTGGGAGAACAACACCATTTGGCTCACTAACTTCACACACCATCAGGCTTCCAAGCAGCTCTCAAGGAAACTCACTTTTCACACTCTATGCTTAATGCCCTTTGAGTGCATTATCTAGGAATGAACCTGGTAGAGCATCGCACACAAACCAATGCTCCACATGCTGGTTTCACATGCCACCAACTCCACATTCACAGACAACTTCAGCGCCAAAGCCGTTTTCAGATAGCCCTCAATGCAAAGGCTCTAGACGCAAGTATTGGTGTGAGAGCTAATTCAATCAAGGAAACACTGCATGTTGGTGAAGGGCATATTGAAGAAGAAGCAGCCGAGTGCTTCCTGTGGGAGAACAACTCCATTTCGCTCACTAACTTCACACACCATCAGGCTTCCAAGCAGCTCTCAAGGAAACTCACTTTTCACACTCTATGCTTAATGCCCTTTGAGTGCCTAGGAATGAAAGAAGCTTGGTCAGCATCGCACACAAACCAATGCTCCACATGCGGGTTTCACATGCCACCAACTCCACATTCACAGACAACTTCAGCGCCAAAGCCGTTTTCAGAGAGCCCTCAATGCAAAGGCTCTAGACGCAAATATTGGTGTGAGAGCTAATTCAATCAAGGAAACACTGCATGTTGGTGAAGGGCATATTGAAGAAGAAGCAGCCGAGTGGTTCTTGTGGGAGAACAACTCCATTTGGCTCACTAACTTCACACACCATCAGGCTTCCAAGCAGCTCTCAAGGAAACTCACTTTTCACACTCTATCCTTAATGCCCTTTGAGTGCATTATCTAGGAATGAACCTGGTAGAGCATCGCACACAAACCAATGCTCCACATGCGGGTTTCACATGCCACCAACTCCACATTCACAGACAACTTCAGCGCCAAAGCCTTTTTCAGATAGCCCTCAATGCAAAGGCTCTAGACGCAAATATTGGTGTGAGAGCTAATTCAATCAAGGAAACACTGCATGTTGGTGAAGGGCATATTGAAGAAGAAGCAGCCGAGTGGTTCCTGTGGGAGAACAACTCCATTTGGCTCACTAACATCACACACCATCAGGCTTCCAAGCAGCTCTCAAGGAAACTCACTTTTCACACTCTATGCTTAATGCCCTTTGAGTGCCTAGGAATGAAAGAAGCTTGGTAAGCATCGCACACAAACCAATGCTCCACATGCGGGTTTCACATGCCACCAACTCCACATTCGCAGACAACTTCAGCGCCAAAGCCGTTTTCAGATAGCCCTCAATGCAAAGGCTCTAGACGCAAATATTGGTGTGAGAGCTAATTCAATCAAGGAAACACTGCATGTTGGTGAAGGGCATATTGAAGAAGAAGCAGCCGAGTGGTTCCTGTGGGAGAACAACTCCATTTGGCTCACTAACATCACACACCATCAGGCTTCCAAGCAGCTCTCCAGGAAACTCACTTTTCACACTCTATGCTTAATGCCCTTTGAGTGCATTATCTAGGAATGAACCTGGTAGAGCATCGCACACAAACCAATGCTCCACATGCGAGTTTCACATGCCACCAACTCCACATTCACAGACAACTTCAGCGCCAAAGCCGTTTTCAGATAGCCCTCAATGCAAAGGCTCTAGACGCAAATATTGGTGTGAGAGCTAATTCAATCAAGGAAACACTGCATGTTGGTGAAGGGCATATTGAAGAAGAAGCAGCCGAGTGGTTCCTGTGGGAGAACAACTCCATTTCGCTCACTAACATCACACACCATCAGGCTTCCAAGCAGCTCTCAAGGAAACTCACTTTTCACACTCTATGCTTAATGCCCTTTGAGTGCCTAGGACTGAAAGAAGCTTGGTAAGCATCGCACACAAACCAATGCTCCACATGCGGGTTTCACATGCCACCAACTCCACATTCACAGACAACTTCAGCGCCAAAGCCGTTTTCAGATAGCCCTCAATGCAAAGGCTCTAGACGCAAATATTGGTGTGAGAGCTAATTCAATCAAGGAAACACTGCATGTTGGTGAAGGGCATATTGAAGAAGAAGCAGCCGAGTGGTTCTTGTGGGAGAACAACTCCATTTGGCTCACTAACTTCACACACCATCAGGCTTCCAAGCAGCTCTCAAGGAAACTCACTTTTCACACTCTATGCTTAATGCCCTTTGAGTGCCTAGGACTGAAAGAAGCTTGGTCAGCATCGCACACAAACCAATGCTCCACATGCGGGTTTCACATGCCACCAACTCCACATTCACAGACAACTTCAGCGCCAGAGCCGTTTTCAGATAGCCCTCAATGCAAAGGCTCTAGACGCAAATATTGGTGTGAGAGCTAATTCAATCAAGGAAACATTGCATGTTGGTGAAGGGCATATTGAAGAAGAAGCAGCCGAGTGGTTCTTGTGGGAGAACAACTCCATTTGGCTCACTAACTTCATACACCATCACGCTTCCAAACAGCTCTCAAGGAAACTCACTTTTCACACTCTATGCTTAATGCCCTTAGAGTGCCTAGGACTGAAAGAAGCTTGGTCAGCATCGCACACAAACCAATGCTCCACATGCGGGTTTCACATGCCACCAACTCCACATTCACAGACAACTTCAGCGCCAAAGCCGTTTTCAGATAGCCCTCAATGCAAAGGCTCTAGACGCAAATATTGGTGTGAGAGCTAATTCAATCAAGGAAACACTGCATGTTGGTGAAGGGCATATTGAAGAAGAAGCAGCCGAGTGGTTCTTGTGGGAGAACAACTCCATTCGGCTCACTAACTTCACACACCATCAGGCTTCCAAGCAGCTCTCAAGGAATCTCACTTTTCACACTCTATCCTTAATGCCCTTTGAGTGCATTATCTAAGAATGAACCTGGTAGAGCTTCGCACACAAACCAATGCTCCACATGCGGGTTTCACATGCCACCAACTCCACATTCACAGACAACTTCAGCGCCAAAGCCGTTTTCAGATAGCCCTCAATGCAAAGGCTCTACACGCAAATATTGGTGTGAGAGCTAATTCAATCAAGGAAACACTGCATGTTGGTGAAGGGCATATTGAAGAAGAAGCAGCCGACTGATTCTTGTGGGAGAACAACTCCATTTGGCTCACTAACTTCACACACCATCAGGCTTCCAAGCAGCTCTCAGGGAAACTCACTTTTCACACTCTATGCTTAATGCCCTTTGAGTGCCTAGGAATGAAAGAAGCTTGGTCAGCATCGCACACAAACCAATGCTCCACATGCGGGTTTCACATGCCACCAACTCTACATTCACAGACAACTTCAGCGCCAAAGCCGTTTTCAGATAGCCCTCAATGCAAAGGCTCTAGACGCAAATATTGGTGTGAGAGCTAATTCAATCAAGGAAACACAGCATGTTGGTGAAGGGCATATTGAAGAAGAAGCAGCCGAGTGGTTCTTGTGGGAGAACAACTCCATTTGGCTCACTAACTTCACACAACATCAGGCTTCCAAGCAGCTCTCAAGGAAACTCACTTTTCACACTCTATGCTTAATGCCCTTAGAGTGCCTAGGACTGAAAGAAGCTTGGTCAGCATCGCACACAAACCAATGCTCCACATGCGGGTTTCACATGCCACCAACTCCACATTCACAGACAACTTCAGCGATAGAGCTGTTTTCAGATAGCCCTCAATGCAAAGGCTCTAGACGCAAATATTGGTGTGAGAGCTAATTCAATCAGGGAAACACTGCATGTTGGTGAAGGGCATATTGAAGAAGAAGCAGCCGAGTGGTTCTTGTGGGAGAACAACTCCATTTGGCTCACTAACTTCACACACCATCAGGCTTCCAAGCAGCTCTCAAGGAAACTCACTTTTCACACTCTATGCTTAATGCCCTTTGAGTGCCTAGGAATGAAAGAAGCTTGGTCAGCATCGCACACAAACCAATGCTCCACATGCGGGTTTTACATGCTACCAACTCCACATTCACAGACAACTTCAGCGCCAAAGCCGTTTTCAGATAGCCCTCAATGCAAAGGCTCTAGACGCAAATATTGGTGTGAGAGCTAATTCAATCAAGGAAACACTGCATGTTGGTGAAGGGCATATTGAAGAAGAAGCAGCCAAGTGATTCTTGTGGGAGAACAACTCCATTTGGCTCACTAACTTCACACACCATCAGGCTTCCAAGCAGCTCTCAAGGAAACTCACTTTTCACACTCTATGCTTAATGCCCGTTGAGTGCCTAGAACTGAAAGAAGCTTGGTCAGCATCACACACAAACCAATGCTCCACATGCGGGTTTCACATGCCACCAACTCCACATTCACAGACAACTTCAGCGCCAAAGCCGTTTTCAGATAGCCCTCAATGCAAAGGCTCTAGACGCAAATACTGGTGTGAGAGCTAATTCAATCAAGGAAACACTGCATGTTGGTGAAGGGCATATTGAAGAAGAAGCAGCCGAGTGGTTCCTGTGGGAGAACAACTCCATTTCGCTCACTAACTTCACACACCATCAGGCTTCCAAGCAGCTCTCAAGGAAACTCACTTTTCACACTCTATGCTTAATGCCCTTTGAGTGCCTAGGAATGAAAGAAGCTTGGTCAGCATCGCACACAAACCAATGCTCCACATGCGGGTTTTACATGCTACCAACTCCACATTCACAGACAACTTCAGCGCCAAAGCCGTTTTCAGATAGCCCTCAATGCAAAGGCTCTAGACGCAAATATTGGTGTGAGAGCTAATTCAATCAAGGAAACACTGCATGTTGGTGAAGGGCATATTGAAGAAGAAGCAGCCAAGTGATTCTTGTGGGAGAACAACTCCATTTGGCTCACTAACTTCACACACCATCAGGCTTCCAAGCAGCTCTCAAGGAAACTCACTTTTCACACTCTATGCTTAATGCCCGTTGAGTGCCTAGAACTGAAAGAAGCTTGGTCAGCATCACACACAAACCAATGCTCCACATGCGGGTTTCACATGCCACCAACTCCACATTCACAGACAACTTCAGCGCCAAAGCCGTTTTCAGATAGCCCTCAATGCAAAGGCTCTAGACGCAAATACTGGTGTGAGAGCTAATTCAATCAAGGAAACACTGCATGTTGGTGAAGGGCATATTGAAGAAGAAGCAGCCGAGTGGTTCCTGTGGGAGAACAACTCCATTTCGCTCACTAACTTCACACACCATCAGGCTTCCAAGCAGCTCTCAAGGAAACTCACTTTTCACACTCTATGCTTAATGCCCTTTGAGTGCCTAGGAATGAAAGAAGCTTGGTCAGCATCGCACACAAACCAATGCTCCACATGCGGGTTTCACATGCCACCAACTCCACATTCACAGACAACTTCAGCGCCAAAGCCGTTTTCAGAGAGCCCTCAATGCAAAGGCTCTAGACGCAAATATTGGTGTGAGAGCTAATTCAATCAAGGAAACACTGCATGTTGGTGAAGGGCATATTGAAGAAGAAGCAGCCGAGTGGTTCCTGTGGGAGAACAACTCCATTTGGCTCACTAACATCACACACCATCAGGCTTCCAAGCAGCTCTCAAGGAAACTCACTTTTCACACTCTATGCTTAATGCCCTTTGAGTGCCTAGGAATGAAAGAAGCTTGGTAAGCATCGCACACAAACCAATGCTCCACATGCGGGTTTCACATGCCACCAACTCTACATTCGCAGACAACTTCAGCGCCAAAGCCGTTTTCAGATAGCCCTCAATGCAAAGGCTCTAGACGCAAATATTGGTGTGAGAGCTAATTCAATCAAGGAAACACTGCATGTTGGTGAAGGGCATATTGAAGAAGAAGCAGCCGAGTGATTCTTGGGGGAGAACAACTCCATTTGGCTCACTAACATCACACACCATCAGGCTTCCAAGCAGCTCTCCAGGAAACTCACTTTTCACACTCTATGCTTAATGCCCTTTGAGTGCATTATCTAGGAATGAACCTGGTAGAGCATCGCACACAAACCAATGCTCCACATGCGGGTTTCACATGCCACCAACTCCACATTCACAGACAACTTCAGCGCCAAAGCCGTTTTCAGATAGCCCTCAATGCAAAGGCTCTAGACGCAAATATTGGTGTGAGAGCTAATTCAATCAAGGAAACACTGCATGTTGGTGAAGGGCATATTGAAGAAGAAGCAGCCGAGTGATTCTTGTGGGAGAACAACTCCATTTGGCTCACTAACATCACACACCATCAGGCTTCCAAGCAGCTCTCAAGGAAACTCACTTTTCACACTCTATGCTTAATGCCCTTTGAGTGCCTAGGAATGAAAGAAGCTTGGTAAGCATCGCACACAAACCAATGCTCCACATGCGGGTTTCACATGCCACCAACTCCACATTCACAGACAACTTCAGCGCCAGAGCCGTTTTCAGATAGCCCTCAATGCAAAGGCTCTAGACGCAAATATTGGTGTGAGAGCTAATTCAATCAAGGAAACATTGCATGTTGGTGAAGGGCATATTGAAGAAGAAGCAGCCGAGTGGTTCTTGTGGGAGAACAACTCCATTTGGCTCACTAACTTCATACACCATCACGCTTGCAAACAGCTCTCAAGGAAACTCACTTTTCACACTCTATGCTTAACGCCCTTTGAGAGTATTATCTAGGAATGAACCTGGTAGAGCATCGCACACAAACCAATGCTCCACATGCGGGTTTCACATGCCACCAACTCCACATTCACAGACAACTTCAGCGCCAGAGTCGTTTTCAGATAGCCCTCAATGCAAAGGCTCTAGACGCAAATATTGGTGTGAGACCTAATTCAAGCAAGGAAACACTGCATGTTGGTGAAGGGCATATTGAAGAACAAGCAGCCGAGTGGTTCTTGTGGGAGAACAACTCCATTTGGCTCACTAACTTCACACACCATCAGGCTTCCAAGCAGCTCTCAAGGAAACTCACTTTTCACACTCTATGCTTAATGCCCTTAGAGTGCCTAGGACTGAAAGAAGCTTGGTCAGCATCGCACACAAACCAATGCTCCACATGCGGGTTTCACATGCCACCAACTCCACATTCACAGACAACTTCAGCGCCAAAGCCGTTTTCAGATAGCCCTCAATGCAAAGGCTCTAGACGCAAATATTGGTGTGAGAGCTAATTCAATCAAGGAAACACTGCATGTTGGTGAAGGGCATATTGAAGAAGAAGCAGCCGAGTGGTTCTTGGGGGAGAACAACTCCATTTGGCTCACTAACTTCACACACCATCAGGCTTCCAAGCAGCTCTCAAGGAATCTCACTTTTCACACTCTATCCTTAATGCCCTTTGAGTGCATTATCTAAGAATGAACCTGGTAGAGCTTCGCACACAAACCAATGCTCCACATGCAGGTTTCACATGCCACCAACTCCACATTCACAGACAACTTCAGCGCCAAAGCCGTTTTCAGATAGCCCTCAATGCAAAGGCTCTAGACGCAAATATTGGTGTGAGAGCTAATTCAATCAAGGAAACACTGCATGTTGGTGAAGGGCATATTGAAGAAGAAGCAGCCGACTGATTCTTGTGGGAGAACAACTCCATTTGGCTCACTAACTTCACACACCATCAGGCTTCCAAGCAGCTCTCAAGGAAACTCAATTTTCACACTCTATGCTTAATGCCCTTAGAGTGCCTAGGACTGAAAAAAGCTTGGTCAGCATCGCACACAAACCAATGCTCCACATGCGGGTTTCACATGCCACCAACTCCACATTCACAGACAACTTCAGCGATAGAGCTGTTTTCAGGTAGCCCTCAATGCAAAGGCTCTAGACGCAAATATTGGTGTGAGAGCTAATTCAATCAGGGAAACACTGCATGTTGGTGAAGGGCATATTGAAGAAGAAGCAGCCGAGTGGTTCTTGTGGGAGAACAACTCCATTTGGCTCACTAACTTCACACACCATCAGGCTTCCAAGCAGCTCTCAAGGAAACTCACTTTTCACACTCTATGCTTAATGCCCTTTGAGTGCCTAGGAATGAAAGAAGCTTGGTAAGCCTCGCACACAAACCAATGCTCCACATGCGGGTTTCACAGGCCACCAACTCCACATTCGCAGACAACTTCAGCGCCAGAGCCGTTTTCAGATAGCCCTCAATGCAAAGGCTCTAGACGCAAATATTGGTGTGAGAGCTAATTCAATCAAGGAAACACGGCATGTTGGTGAAGGGCATATTGAAGAAGAAGCAGCCGAGTGGTTCTTGTGGGAGAACAACTCCATTTGGCTCACTAACTTCATACACCATCACGCTTCCAAACAGCTCTCAAGGAAACTCACTTTTCACACTCTATGCTTAACGCCCTTTGAGAGTATTATCTAGGAATGAACCTGGTAGAGCATAACACACAAGCCAATGCTCCACATGCGGGTTTCACATGCCACCAACTCCACATTCACAGACAACTTCAGCGCCAGAGTCGTTTTCAGATAGCCCTCAATGCAAAGGCTCTAGACGCAAATATTGGTGTGAGACCTAATTCAAGCAAGGAAACACTGCATGTTGGTGAAGGGCATATTGAAGAACAAGCAGCCGAGTGGTTCTTGTGGGAGAACAACTCCATTTGGCTCACTAACTTCACACACCATCAGGCTTCCAAGCAGCTCTCAAGGAAACTCACTTTTCACACTCTATGCTTAATGCCCTTAGAGTGCCTAGAACTGAAAGAAGCTTGGTCAACATCGCACACAAACCAATGCTCCACATGCGGGTTTCACATGCCACCAACTCCACATTCACAGACAACTTCAGCGCCAAAGCCGTTTTCAGATAGCCCTCAATGCAAAGGCTCTAGACGCAAATATTGGTGTGAGAGCTAATTCAATCAAGGAAACACTGCATGTTGGTGAAGGGCATATTGAAGAAGAAGCAGCCGAGTGGTTCTTGGGGGAGAACAACTCCATTTGGCTCACTAACTTCACACACCATCAGGCTTCCAAGCAGCTCTCAAGGAATCTCACTTTTCACACTCTATGCTTAATGCCCTTTGAGTGCATTATTTACGAATGAACCTCGTAGAGCTTCGCACACAAACCAATGCTCCACATGCGGGTTTCACATGCCACCAACTCCACATTCACAGACAACTTCAGCGCCAAAGCCGTTTTCAGATAGCCCTCAATGCAAAGGCTCTACACGCAAATATTGGTGTGAGAGCTAATTCAATCAAGGAAACACTGCATGTTGGTGAAGGGCATATTGAAGAAGAAGCAGCCGACTGATTCTTGTGGGAGAACAACTCCATTTGGCTCACTAACTTCACACACCATCAGGCTTCCAAGCAGCTCTCAAGGAAACTCAATTTTCACACTCTATGCTTAATGCCCTTTGAGTGCCTAGGAATGAAAGAAGCTTGGTCAGCATCGCACACAAACCAATGCTCCACATGCGGGTTTCACATGCCACCAACTCTACATTCACAGACAACTTCAGCGCCAAAGCCGTTTTCAGATAGCCCTCAATGCAAAGGCTCTAGACGCAAATATTGGTGTGAGAGCTAATTCAATCAAGGAAACACTGCATGTTGGTGAAGGGCATATTGAAGAAGAAGCAGCCGAGTGGTTCTTGTGGGAGAACAACTCCATTTGGCTCACTAACTTCACACAACATCAGGCTTCCAAGCAGCTCTCAAGGAAACTCACTTTTCACACTCTATGCTTAATGCCCTTAGAGTGCCTAGGACTGAAAGAAGCTTGGTCAGCATCGCACACAAACCAATGCTCCACATGCGGGTTTCACATGCCACCAACTCCACATTCACAGACAACTTCAGCGCCAAAGCCGTTTTCAGATAGCCCTCAATGCAAAGGCTCTAGACGCAAATATTGGTGTGAGAGCTAATTCAATCAGGGAAACACTGCATGTTGGTGAAGGGCATATTGAAGAAGAAGCAGCCGAGTGGTTCTTGTGGGAGAACAACTCCATTTGGCTCACTAACTTCACACACCATCAGGCTTCCAAGCAGCTCTCAAGGAAACTCACTTTTCACACTCTATGCTTAATGCCCTTTGAGTGCCCAGGAATGAAAGAAGCTTGGTCAGCATCGCACACAAACCAATGCTCCACATGCGGGTTTTACATGCTACCAACTCCACATTCACAGACAACTTCAGCGCCAAAGCCGTTTTCAGATAGCCCTCAATGCAAAGGCTCTAGACGCAAATATTGGTGTGAGAGCTAATTCAATCAAGGAAACACTGCATGTTGGTGAAGGGCATATTGAAGAAGAAGCAGCCAAGTGATTCTTGTGGGAGAACAACTCCATTTGGCTCACTAACTTCACACACCATCAGGCTTCCAAGCAGCTCTCAAGGAAACTCACTTTTCACACTCTATGCTTAATGCCCGTTGAGTGCCTAGAACTGAAAGAAGCTTGGTCAGCATCACACACAAACCAATGCTCCACATGCGGGTTTCACATGCCACCAACTCCACATTCACAGACAACTTCAGCGCCAAAGCCGTTTTCAGATAGCCCTCAATGCAAAGGCTCTAGACGCAAATACTGGTGTGAGAGCTAATTCAATCAAGGAAACACTGCATGTTGGTGAAGGGCATATTGAAGAAGAAGCAGCCGAGTGGTTCTTGTGGGAGAACAACTCCATTTGGCTCACTAACTTCACACACCATCAGGCTTCCAAGCAGCTCTCAAGGAAACTCACTTTTCACACTCTATGCTTAATGCCCTTTGAGTGCCTAGGAATGAAAGAAGCTTGGTAAGCATCGCACACAAACCAATGCTCCACATGCGGGTTTCACATGCCACCAACTCCACATTCGCAGACAACTTCAGCGCCAGAGCCGTTTTCAGATAGCCCTCAATGCAAAGGCTCTAGACGCAAATATTGGTGTGAGAGCTAATTCTATCAAGGAAACACGGCATGTTGGTGAAGGGCATATTGAAGAAGAAGCAGCCGAGTGGTTCTTGTGGGAGAACAACTCCATTTGGCTCACTAACTTCATACACCATCACGCTTCCAAACAGCTCTCAAGGAAACTCACTTTTCACACTCTATGCTTAACGCCCTTTGAGAGTATTATCTAGGAATGAACCTGGTAGAGCATAACACACAAGCCAATGCTCCACATGCGGGTTTCACATGCCACCAACTCCACATTCACAGACAACTTCAGCGCCAGAGTCGTTTTCAGATAGCCCTCAATGCAAAGGCTCTAGACGCAAATATTGGTGTGAGAGCTAATTCAATCAAGGAAACACTGCATGTTGGTGAAGGGCATATTGAAGAAGAAGCAGCCGAGTTGTTCTTTTGGGAGAACAACTCCATTTGGCTCACTAACTTCACACACCATCAGGCTTCCAAGCAGCTCACAAGGAAACTCAATTTTCACACTCTATGCTTAATGCCCTTTGAGTGCCTAGGACTGAAAGAAGCTTGGTCAGCATCGCACACAAACCAATGCTCCACATGCGGGTTTCACATGCCACCAACTCCACATTCACAGACAACTTCAGCGCCAAAGCCGTTTTCAGATAGCCCTCAATGCAAAGGCTCTAGACGCAAATATTGGTGTGAGAGCTAATTCAATCAAGGAAACACTGCATGTTGGTGAAGGGCATATTGAAGAAGAAGCAGCCGAGTGGTTCTTGTGGGAGAACAACTCCATTTGGCTCACTAACTTCACACACCATCAGGCTTCCAAGCAGCTCTCAAGGAAACTCACTTTTCACACTCTATGCTTAATGCCCTTTGAGTGTATTATCTAGGAATGAACCTGGTAGAGCATCGCACACAAACCAATGCTCCACATGCGGGTTTCACATGCCACCAACTCCACATTCACAGACAACTTCAGCGCCAAAGCCGTTTTCAGATAGCCCTCAATGCAAAGGCTCTAGGCGCAAATATTGGTGTGAGAGCTAATTCAATCAAGGAAACACTGCATGTTAGTGAAGGGCATATTGAAGAAGAAGCAGCTGAGTGGTTCTTGTGGGAGAACAACTCCATTTGGCTCACTAACTTCACACACCATCAGGCTTCCAAGCAGCTCTCAAGGAAACTCACTTTTCACACTCTATGCTTAATGCCCTTTGAGTGCCTAGGACTGAAAGAAGATTGGTCAGCATCGCACACAAACCAATGCTCCACATGCGGGTTTCACATGCCACCAACTCCACATTCACAGACAACTTCAGCGCCAAAGCCGTTTTCAGATAGCCCTCAATGCAAAGGCTCTAGACGCAAATATTGGTGTGAGAGCTAATTCAATCAAGGAAACACTGCATGTTGGTGAAGGGCATATTGAAGAAGAAGCAACCGAGTGATTCTTGTGGGAGAACAACTCCATTTGGCTCACTAACTTCACACACCATCAGGCTTCCAAGCAGCTCTCAAGGAAACTCACTTTTCACACTCTATGCTTAATGCCCTTTGAGTGCCTAGGACTGAAAGAAGATTGGTCAGCATCGCACACAAACCAATGCTCCACATGCGGGTTTCACATGCCACCAACTCCACATTCACAGACAACTTCAGCGCCAAAGCCGTTTTCAGATAGCCCTCAATGCAAAGGCTCTAGACGCAAATATTGATGTGAGAGCTAATTCAATCAAGGAAACACTGCATGTTGGTGAAGGGCATATTGAAGAAGAAGCAGCCGAGTGATTCTTGTGGGAGAACAACTCCATTTGTCTCACTAACTTCACACACCATCAGGCTTCCAAGCAGCTCTCAAGGAAACTCACTTTTCACACTCTATCCTTAATGCCCTTTGAGTGCATTATCTAGGAATGAACCTGGTAGAGCATCGCACACAAACCAATGCTCTTCAAGTGGGTTTCACTTGCCACCAACTCCACATTCACAGACAACTTCAGCGCCAAAGCCTTTTTCAGATAGTCCTCAATGCAAAGGCTCTAGACGCAAATATTGGTGTGAGAGCTAATTCAAGCAAGGAAACACTGCATCTTGGTGAAGGGCATATTGAAGAACAAGCAGCCGAGTGATTCTTGTGGGAGAACAACTCCATTTGGCTCACTAACTTCACACACCATCAGGCTTCCAAGCAGCTCTCAAGGAAACTCACTTTTCACACTCTATGCTTAATGCCCTTTGAGTGCCTAGGACTGAAAGAAGATTGGTCAGCATCGCACACAAACCAATGCTCCACATGCGGGTTTCACATGCCACCAACTCCACATTCACAGACAACTTCAGCGCCAAAGCCGTTTTCAGATAGCCCTCAATGCAAAGGCTCTAGACGCAAATATTGGTGTGAGAGCTAATTCAATCAAGGAAACACTGCATGTTGGTGAAGGGCATATTGAAGAAGAAGCAACCGAGTGATTCTTGTGGGAGAACAACTCCATTTGGCTCAATAACTTCACACACCATCAGGCTTCCAAGCAGCTCTCAAGGAAACTCACTTTCACACTCTATGCTTAATGCCCTTTGAGTGCCTAGGACTGAAAGAAGATTGGTCAGCATCGCACACAAACCAATGCTCCACATGCGGGTTTCACATGCCACCAACTCCACATTCACAGACAACTTCAGCGCCAAAGCCGTTTTCAGATAGCCCTCAATGCAAAGGCTCTAGACGCAAATATTGATGTGAGAGCTAATTCAATCAAGGAAACACTGCATGTTGGTGAAGGGCATATTGAACAAGAAGCAGCCGAGTGATTCTTGGGGGAGAACAACTCCATTTGGCTCACTGACTTCACATACCATCCGGCTTCCAAGCAGCTCTCAAGGAAACTCACTTTTCACACTCTATGCTTAATGCCCTTTGAGTGCCTAGGACTGAAAGAAGCTTGGTAAGCATCGCACACAAACCAATGCTCCACATGCGGGTTTCACAGGCCACCAACTCCACATTCACAGACAACTTCAGCGCCAGAGTTTTTTTCAGATAGCCCTCAATGCAAAGGCTCTAGACGCAAATATTGGTGTGAGAGCTAATTCAATCAAGGAAACACTGCATGTTGGTGAAGGGCATATTGAAGAAGAAGCAGCCGAGTGGTTCTTGTGGGAGAACAACTCCATTTGGCTCACTAACTTCACACACCATCACGCTTCCAAGCAGCTCTCAAGGAAACTCACT
Organism: Ochotona princeps; assembly: GCF_030435755.1. Classification (NCBI taxonomy): domain Eukaryota; kingdom Metazoa; phylum Chordata; class Mammalia; order Lagomorpha; family Ochotonidae; genus Ochotona; species Ochotona princeps. The sequence goes on along the minus strand of NC_080848.1, from coordinate 42,336,170 downwards.
TTTCACACTCTATGCTTAATGCCCTTTGAGTGTATTATCTAGGAATGCACCTGGTAGAGCATCGCACACAAAACAATGCTCCACATGCGGGTTTCACATGCTTCCAACTCCCCGTTAACAGACAACTTCAGCGCCAAAGCCGTTTTCAGATAGCCCTCAATGCAGAAGGCTCTACACGCAAATATTGGTGTGAGAGCTAATTCAATCAAGGAAACACTGCATGTTGGTGAAGGGCATATTGAAGAAGAAGCAGCCGAGTGATTCTTGTGGGAGAACAACTCCACTTGGCTCACTAACTTCACACACCATCAGGCTACCAAGCAGCTCTCAAGGAAACTCACTTTTCACACTCTATGCTTAATGCCCTTTGAGTTCATTATCTAGCAATGGAACTGGTAGAGCATCACACACAAAGCAATGCTCCACCTGCGGGTTTCACATGCCACCAACTCCACATTCACAGACAACTTCAGCGCCAAAGCTGTTTTCAGATAGCCCTCAATGCAAAGGCTCTAGACGCAAATATTGGTGTGAGAGCTAATTCAATCAAGGAAACACTGCATGTTGGTGAAGGGCATATTGAAGAAGAAGCAGCCGAGTGGTTCTTGTGGGAGAACAACTCCATTTGGCTCACTAACTTCACACACCATCAGGCTTCCAAGCAGCTCTCAAGGAAACTCACTTTTCACACTCTATGTTTAATGCCCTTTGAGTGTATTATCTAGGAATGAACCTGGTAGAGCATTGCACACAAACCAATGCTCCACATGCGGGTTTCACATGCCACCAACTCCACATTCACAGACAACTTCAGCGCCAAAGCCGTTTTCAGATAGCCCTCAATGCAGAAGGCTCTACACGCAAATATTGGTGTGAGAGCTAATTCAATCAAGGAAACACTGCATGTTAGTGAAGGGCATATTGAAGAAGAAGCAGCTGAGTGGTTCTTGTGGGAGAACAACTCCATTTGGCTCACTAACTTCACACACCATCAGGCTTCCAAGCAGCTCTCAAGGAAACTCACTTTTCACACTCTATGCTTAATGCCCTTAGAGTGCCTAGGACTGAAAGAAGATTGGTCAGCATCGCACACAAACCAATGCTCCACCTGCGGGTTTCACATGCCACCAACTCCACATTCACAGACAACTTCAGCGCCAAAGCCGTTTTCAGATAGCCCTCAATGCAAAGGCTCTAGACGCAAATATTGGTGTGAGAGCTAATTCAATCAAGGAAACACTGCATGTTGGTGAAGGGCATATTGAAGAAGAAGCAACCGAGTGATTCTTGTGGGAGAACAACTCCATTTGGCTCACTAACTTCACACACCATCAGGCTTCCAAGCAGCTCTCAAGGAAACTCACTTTTCACACTCTATGCTTAATGCCCTTTGAGTGCCTAGGACTGAAAGAAGCTTGGTCAGCATCGCACACAAACCAATGCTCCACATGCGGGTTTCACATGCCACCAACTCCACATTCACAGACAACTTCAGCGCCAAAGCCATTTTCAGATAGCCCTCAATGCAAAGGCTCTAGACGCAAATATTGATGTGAGAGCTAATTCAATCAAGGAAACACTGCATGTTAGTGAAGGGCATATTGAAGAAGAAGCAGCCGAGTGGTTCTTGTGGGAGAACAACTCCATTTGGCTCACTGACTTCACATACCATCAGGCTTCCAAGCAGCTCTCAAGGAAACTCACTTTTCACACTCTATGCTTAATGCCCTTTGAGTGCCTAGGACTGAAAGAATCTTGGTCAGCATCGCACACAAACCAATGCTCCACATGCGGGTTTCACAGGCCACCAACTCCACATTCACAGACAACTTCAGTGCCAGAGTTTTTTTCAGATAGCCCTCAATGCAAAGGCTCTAGACGCAAATATTGGTGTGAGAGCTAATTCAATCAAGGAAACACTGCATCTTGGTGAAGGGCATATTGAAGAAGAAGCAGCCGAGTGGTTCTTGTGGGAGAACAACTCCATTTGGCTCACTAACTTCACACACCATCAGGCTTCCAAGCAGCTCTCAAGGAAACTCACTTTTCACACTCTATGCTTAATGCCCTTTGAGTGCCTAGGACTGAAAGAAGCTTGGTAGAGCATCGCACACAAACCAATGCTCCACATGCGGGTTTCACAGGCCACCAACTCCACATTCACAGACAACTTCAGCGCCAGAGCCGTTTTCAGATAGCCCTCAATGCAAAGGCTCTAGACGCAAATATTGGTGTGAGAGCTAATTCAAGCAAGGAAACACGGCATGTTGGTGAAGGGCATATTGAAGAAGAAGCAGCCGAGTGGTTCTTGTGGGAGAACAACTCCATTTGGCTCACTAACTTCACACACCATCAGGCTTCCAAGCAGCTCTCAAGGAAACTCACTTTTCACACTCTATGCTTAATGCCCTTTGAGTGTATTATCTAGCAATGGGACTGGTAGAGCATCACACACAAAGCAATGCTCCACCTGCGGGTTTCACATGCCACCAACTCCACATTCACAGACAACTTCAGCGCCAAAACCGTTTTCAGATAGCCCTCAATGCAAAGGCTTTAGACGCAAATATTGGTGTGAGAGCTAATTCAATCAAGGAAACACTGCATGTTCGTGAAGGGCATATTGAAGAAAAAGCAGCCGAGTGGTTCTTGTGGGAGAACAACTCCATTTGGCTCACTAACTTCACACACCATCAGGCTTCCAAGCAGCTCTCAAGGAAACTCACTTTTCACACTCTATGCTTAATGCCCTTTGAGTGCATTATCTAGGAATGCACCTGGTAGAGCATCGCACACAAACCAATGCTCCACATGCGGGTTTCACATGCCACCAACTCCACATTCACAGACAACTTCAGCGCCAAAGCCGTTTTCAGATAGCCCTCAATGCAAAGGCTCTAGACGCAAATATTGGTGTGAGAGCTAATTCAATCAAGGAAACACTGCATGTTGGTGAAGGGCATATTGAAGAAGAAGCAGCCGAGTGGTTCTTGTGGGAGAACAACTCCATTTGGCTCACTAACTTCACACACCATCAGGCTTCCAAGCAGCTCTCAAGGAAACTCACTTTTCACACTCTATGCTTAATGCCCTTTGAGTGTATTATCTAGGAATGAACCTGGTAGAGCATCGCACACAAACCAATGCTCCACATGCGGGTTTCACATGCCACCAACTCCACATTCACAGACAACTTCAGCGCCAAAGCCGTTTTCAGATAGCCCTCAATGCAAAGGCTCTAGATGCAAATATTGGTGTGAGAGCTAATTCAATCAAGGAAACACTGCATGTTAGTGAAGGGCATATTGAAGAAGAAGCAGCTGAGTGGTTCTTGTGGGAGAACAACTCCATTTGGCTCACTAACTTCACACACCATCAGGCTTCCAAGCAGCTCTCAAGGAAACTCACTTATCACACTCTATGCTTAATGCCCTTTGAGTGCCTAGGACTGAAAGAAGATTGGTCAGCATCGCACACAAACCAATGCTCCAACTGCGGGTTTCACATGCCACCAACTCCACATTCACAGACAACTTCAGCGCCAAAGCCGTTTTCAGATAGCCCTCAATGCAAAGGCTCTAGACGCAAATATTGGTGTGAGAGCTAATTCAAGAAAGGAAACACTGCATGTTGGTGAAGGGCATATTGAAGAAAGAAGCAACCGAGTGATTCTTGTGGGAGAACAACTCCATTTGGCTCACTAACTTCACACACCATCAGGCTTCCAAGCAGCTCTCAAGGAAACTCACTTTTCACACTCTATGCTTAATGCCCTTTGAGTGCCTAGGAGTGAAAGAAGATTGGTCAGCATCGCACACAAACCAATGCTCCACATGCGGGTTTCACATGCCACCAACTCCACATTCACAGACAACTTCAGCGCCAAAGCCGTTTTCAGATAGCCCTCAATGCAAAGGCTCTAGACGCAAATATTGATGTGAGAGCTAATTCAATCAAGGAAACACTGCATGTTGGTGAAGGGCATATTGAAGAAGAAGCAGCCGAGTGATTCTTGTGGGAGAACAACTCCATTTGGCTCACTAACTTCACACACCATCAGGCTTCCAAGCAGCTCTCAAGGAAACTCACTTTTCACACTCTATCCTTAATGCCCTTTGAGTGCATTTTCTAGGAATGAACCTGGTAGAGCATCGCACACAAACCAATGCTCTTCAAGTGGGTTTCACTTGCCACCAACTCCACATTCACAGACAACTTCAGCGCCAAAGCCTTTTTCAGATAGTCCTCAATGCAAAGGCTCTAGACGCAAATATTGGTGTGAGAGCTAATTCAAGCAAGGAAACACTGCATGTTGGTGAAGGGCATATTGAAGAAGAAGCAGCCGAGTGATTCTTGTGGGAGAACAACTCCATTTGGCTCACTAACTTCACACACCATCAGGCTTCCAAGCAGCTCTCAAGGAAACTCACTTTTCACACTCTATGCTTAATGCCCTTTGAGTGCCTAGGACTGAAAGAAGATTGGTCAGCATCGCACACAAACCAATGCTCCACATGCGGGTTTCACATGCCACCAACTCCACATTCACAGACAACTTCAGCGCCAAAGCCGTTTTCAGATAGCCCTCAATGCAAAGGCTCTAGACGCAAATATTGATGTGAGAGCTAATTCAATCAAGGAAACACTGCATGTTGGTGAAGGGCATATTGAACAAGAAGTAGCCGAGTGATTCTTGGGGGAGAACAACTCCATTTGGCTCACTGACTTCACATACCATCCGGCTTCCAAGCAGCTCTCAAGGAAACTCACTTTTCACACTCTATGCTTAATGCCCTTTGAGTGCCTAGGACTGAAAGAAGCTTGGTCAGCATCGCACACAAACCAATGCTCCACATGCGGGTTTCACATGCCACCAACTCCACATTCACAGACAACTTCAGCGCCAAAGCCGTTTTCAGATAGCCCTCAATGCAAAGGCTCTAACGCAAATATTGGTGTGAGAGCTAATTCAAGCAAGGAAACACTGCATGTTCGTGAAGGGCATATTGAAGAAGAAGCAGCCGAGTGGTTCTTGTGGGAGAACAACTCCATTTGGCTCACTAACTTCACACACCATCAGGCTTCCAAGCAGCTCTCAAGGAAACTCACTTTTCACACTCTATGCTTAATGCCCTTTGAGTGTATTATCTAGGAATGCACCTGGTAGAGCATCGCACACAAACCAATGCTCCACATGCGAGTTTCACATGCTTCCAACTCCCCATTAACAGACAACTTCAGCGCCAAAGCCGTTTTCAGATAGCCCTCAATGCAAAAAATGCAAAGGCTCTAACGCAAATATTGGTGTGAGAGCTAATTCAATCAAGGAAACACTGCATGTTGGTGAAGGGCATATTGAAGAAGAAGCAGCCGAGTGATTCTGGTGGGAGAACAACTCCACTTGACTCACTAACTTCACACACCATCAGGCTACCAAGCAGCTCTCAAGGAAACTCACTTTTCACACTCTATGCTTAATGCCCTTTGAGTTCATTATCTAGCAATGGAACTGGTAGAGCATCACACACAAACCAATGCTCCACATGCGGGTTTCACATGCCACCAACTCCACATTCACAGACAACTTCAGCGCCAAAGCTGTTTTCAGATAGCCCTCAATGCAAAGGCTCTAGACGCAAATATTGGTGTGAGAGCTAATTCAATCAAGGAAAACACTGCATGTTGGTGAAGGGCATATTGAAGAAGAAGCAGCAGAGTGTTCTTGTGGGAGAACAACTCCATTTGGCTCACTAACTTCACACACCATCAGGCTTCCAAGCAGCTCTCAAGGAAACTCACTTTTCACACTCTATGCTTAATGCCCTTTGAGTGCATTATCTAGGAATGCACCTGGTAGAGCATCGCACACAAACCAATGCTCTTCAAGTGGGTTTCACTTGCCACCAACTCCACATTCACAGACAACTTCAGCGCCAGAGCCGTTTTCAGATAGCCCTCAATGCAAAGGCTCTAGACGCAAATATTGGTGTGAGAGCTAATTCAAGCAAGGAAACACTGCATGTTGGTGAAGGGCATATTGAAGAAGAAGCAGCCGAGTGGTTCTTGTGGGAGAACAACTCCATTTGGCTCACTAACTTCACACACCATCAGGCTTCCAAGCAGCTCTCAAGGAAACTCACTTTTCACACTCTATCCTTAATGCCCTTTGACTGCATTATCTAGGAATGAACCTGGTAGAGCATAACACACAAACCAATGCTCTTCAAGTGGGTTTCACTTGCCACCAACTCCACATTCACTGACAACTTCAGCGCCAAAGCCTTTTTCAGATAGTCCTCAATGCAAAGGCTCTAGACGCAAATATTGGTGTGAGAGCTAATTCAAGCAAGGAAACACTGCATGTTGGTGAAGGGCATATTGAAGAAGAAGCAGCCTAGTGATTCTTGTGGGAGAACAACTCCATTTGGCTCACTAACTTCACACACCATCAGGCTTCCAAGCAGCTCTCAAGGAAACTCACTTTTCACACTCTATGCTTAATGCCCTTTGAGTGCCTAGGACTGAAAGAAGCTTGGTCAGCATCGCACACAAACCAATGCTCCACATGCGGGTTTCACATGCCACCAACTCCACATTCACAGACAACTTCAGCGCCAAAGCTGTTTTCAGATAGCCCTCAATGCAAAGGCTCTAGACGCAAATATTGGTGTGAGAGCTAATTCAATCAAGGAAACACTGCATGTTGGTGAAGGGCATATTGAAGAAGAAGCAGCCGAGTGGTTCTTGTGGGAGAACAACTCCATTTGGCTCACTAACTTCACACACCATCAGGCTTCCAAGCAGCTCTCAAGGAAACTCACTTTTCACACTCTATGTTTAATGCCCTTTGAGTGTATTATCTAGGAATGAACCTGGTAGAGCATTGCACACAAACCAATGCTCCACATGCGGGTTTCACATGCCACCAACTCCACATTCACAGACAACTTCAGCGCCAAAGCCGTTTTCAAATAGCCCTCAATGCAAAGGCTCTAGATGCAAATATTGGTGTGAGAGCTAATTCAATCAAGGAAACACTGCATGTTAGTGAAGGGCATATTTAAGAAGAAGCAGCTGAGTGGTTCTTGTGGGAGAACAACTCCATTTGGCTCACTAACTTCACACACCATCAGGCTTCCAAGCAGCTCTCAAGGAAACTCACTTTTCACACTCTATGCTTAATGCCCTTAGAGTGCCTAGGACTGAAAGAAGATTGGTCAGCATCGCACACAAACCAATGCTCCACATGCGGGTTTCACATGCCACCAACTCCACATTCACAGACAACTTCAGCGCCAAAGCCGTTTTCAGATAGCCCTCAATGCAAAGGCTCTAGACGCAAATATTGGTGTGAGAGCTAATTCAATCAAGGAAACACTGCATGTTGGTGAAGGGCATATTGAAGAAGAAGCAACCGAGTGATTCTTGTGGGAGAACAACTCCATTTGGCTCACTAACTTCACACACCATCAGGCTTCCAAGCAGCTCTCAAGGAAACTCACTTTTCACACTCTATGCTTAATGCCCTTTGAGTGCCTAGGACTGAAAGAAGCTTGGTCAGCATCGCACACAAACCAATGCTCCACATGCGGGTTTCACATGCCACCAACTCCACATTCACAGACAACTTCAGCGCCAAAGCCGTTTTCAGATAGCCCTCAATGCAAAGGCTCTAGACGCAAATATTGATGTGAGAGCTAATTCAATCAAGGAAACACTGCATGTTGGTGAAGGGCATATTGAAGAAGAAGCAGCCGAGTGGTTCTTGTGGGAGAACAACTCCATTTGGCTCACTGACTTCACATACCATCAGGCTTCCAAGCAGCTCTCAAGGAAACTCACGTTTCACACTCTATGCTTAATGCACTTTGAGTGCCTAGGACTGAAAGAAGCTTGGTCAGCATCGCACACAAACCAATGCTCCACATGCGGGTTTCACAGGCCACCAACTCCACATTCACAGACAACTTCAGTGCCAGAGTTTTTTTCAGATAGCCCTCAATGCAAAGGCTCTAGACGCAAATATTGGTGTGAGAGCTAATTCAATCAAGGAAACACTGCATCTTGGTGAAGGGCATATTGAAGAAGAAGCAGCCGAGTGGTTCTTGTGGGAGAACAACTCCATTTGGCTCAATAACTTCACACACCATCAGGCTTCCAAGCAGCTCTCAAGGAAACTCACTTTTCACACTCTATGCTTAATGCCCTTTGAGTGCCTAGGACTGAAAGAAGCTTGGTAGAGCATCGCACACAAACCAATGCTCCACATGCGGGTTTCACAGGCCACCAACTCCACATTCACAGACAACTTCAGCGCCAGAGCCGTTTTCAGATAGCCCTCAATGCAAAGGCTCTAGACGCAAATATTGGTGTGAGAGCTAATTCAAGCAAGGAAACACTGCATGTTCGTGAAGGGCATATTGAAGAAGAAGCAGCCGAGTGGTTCTTGTGGGAGAACAACTCCATTTGGCTCACTAACTTCACACACCATCAGGCTTCCAAGCAGCTCTCAAGGAAACTCACTTTTCACACTCTATGCTTAATGCCCTTTGAGTGTATTATCTAGCAATGGAACTGGTAGAGCATCACACACAAAGCAATGCTCCACCTGCGGGTTTCACATGCCACCAACTCCACATTCACAGACAACTTCAGCGCCAAAGCCGTTTTCAAATAGCCCTCAATGCAAAGGCTTTAGACGCAAATATTGGTGTGAGAGCTAATTCAATCAAGGAAACACTGCATGTTCGTGAAGGGCATATTGAAGAAAAAGCAGCCGAGTAGTTCTTGTGGGAGAACAACTCCATTTGGCTCACTAACTTCACACACCATCAGGCTTCCAAGCAGCTCTCAAGGAAACTCACTTTTCACACTCTATGCTTAATGCCCTTTGAGTGCTTTATGTAGGAATGAACCTGGTAGAGCATCGCACACAAACCAATGCTCCACATGCGGGTTTCACATGCCACCAACTCCACATTCACAGACAACTTCAGCGCCAAAGCCGTTTTCAGATAGCCCTCAATGCAAAGGCTCTAGACGCAAATATTGGTGTGAGAGCTAATTCAATCAAGGAAACACTGCATGTTGGTGAAGGGCATATTGAAGAAGAAGCAGCCGAGTGGTTCTTGTGGGAGAACAACTCCATTTGGCTCACTAACTTCACACACCATCAGGCTTCCAAGCAGCTCTCAAGGAAACTCACTTTTCACACTCTATGCTTAATGCCCTTTGAGTGTATTATCTAGGAATGAACCTGGTAGAGCATTGCACACAAACCAATGCTCCACATGCGGGTTTCACATGCCACCAACTCCACATTCACAGACAACTTCAGCGGCAAAGCCGTTTTCAGATAGCCCTCAATGCAAAGGCTCTAGATGCAAATATTGGTGTGAGAGCTAATTCAATCAAGGAAACACTGCATGTTAGTGAAGGGCATATTGAAGAAGAAGCAGCTGAGTGGTTCCTGTGGGAGAACAACTCCATTTGGCTCACTAACTTCACACACCATCAGGCTTCCAAGCAGCTCTCAAGGAAACTCACTTTTCACACTCTATGCTTAATGCCCTTTGAGTGCCTAGGACTGAAAGAAGCTTGGTAGAGCATCGCACACAAACCAATGCTCCAAATGCGGGTTTCACATGCCACCAACTCCACATTCACAGACAACTTCAGCGCCAAAGCCGTTTTCAGATAGCCCTCAATGCAAAGGCTCTAGACGCAAATATTGGTGTGAGAGCTAATTCAGTCAAGGAAACACTGCATGTTGGTGAAGGGCATATTGAAGAAGAAGCAACCGAGTGATTCTTGTGGGAGAACAACTCCATTTGGCTCACTAACTTCACACACCATCAGGCTTCCAAGTAGCTCTCAAGGAAACTCACTTTTCACACTCTATGCTTAATGCCCTTTGAGTGCCTAGGACTGAAAGAAGATTGGTCAGCATCGCACACAAACCAATGCTCCACATGCGGGTTTCACATGCCACCAACTCCACATTCACAGACAACTTCAGCGCCAAAGCCGTTTTCAGATAGCCCTCAATGCAAAGGCTCTAGACGCAAATATTGATGTGAGAGCTAATTCAATCAAGGAAACACTGCATGTTGGTGAAGGGCATATTGAAGAAGAAGCAGCCGAGTGATTCTTGTGGGAGAACAACTCCATTTGGCTCACTAACTTCACACACCATCAGGCTTCCAAGCAGCTCTCAAGGAAACTCACTTTTCACACTCTATCCTTAATGCCCTTTGAGTGCATTATCTAGGAATTAACCTGGTAGAGCATCGCACACAAACCAATGCTCTTCAAGTGGGTTTCACTTGCCACCAACTCCACATTCACAGACAACTTCAACGCCAAAGCCTTTTTCAAATAGTCCTCAATGCAAAGGCTCTAGACGCAAATATTGGTGTGAGAGCTAATTCAAGCAAGGAAACACTGCATGTTGGTGAAGGGCATATTGAAGAAGAAGCAGCCGAGTGATTCTTGTGGGAGAACAACTCCATTTGGCTCACTAACTTCACACACCATCAGGCTTCCAAGCAGCTCTCAAGGAAACTCACTTTTCACACTCTATGCTTAATGCCCTTTGAGTGCCTAGGACTGAAAGAAGATTGGTCAGCATCGCACACAAACCAATGCTCCACATGCGGGTTTCACATGCCACCAACTCCACATTCACAGACAACTTCAGCGCCAAAGCCGTTTTCAGATAGCCCTCAATGCAAAGGCTCTAGACGCAAATATTGGTGTGAGAGCTAATTCAATCAAGGAAACACTGCATGTTGGTGAAGGGCATATTGAAGAAGAAGCAACCGAGTGATTCTTGTGGGAGAACAACTCCATTTGGCTCACTAACTTCACACACCATCAGGCTTCCAAGCAGCTCTCAAGGAAACTCACTTTTCACACTCTATGCTTAATGCCCTTTGAGTGCCTAGGACTGAAAGAAGCTTGGTCAGCATCGCACACAAACCAATGCTCCACATGCGGGTTTCACAGGCCACCAACTCCACATTCACAGACAACTTCAGCGCCAGAGTTTTTTTCAGATAGCCCTCAATGCAAAGGCTCTAGACGCAAATATTGGTGTGAGAGCTAATTCAAGCAAGGAAACACTGCATGTTCGTGAAGGGCATATTGAAGAAGAAGCAGCCGAGTGGTTCTTGTGGGAGAACAACTCCATTTGGCTCACTAACTTCACACACCATCAGGCTTCCAAGCAGCTCTCAAGGAAACTCACTTTTCACACTCTATGCTTAATGCCCTTTGAGTGTATTATCTAGGAATGCACCTGGTAGAGCATCGCACACAAACCAATGCTCCACATGCGGGTTTCACATGCTTCCAACTCCCCATTAACAGACAACTTCAGCCCCAAAGCCGTTTTCAGATAGCCCTCAATGCAAAGGCTCTAACGCAAATATTGGTGTGAGAGCTAATTCAATCAAGGAAACACTGCATGTTGGTGAAGGGCATATTGAAGAAGAAGCAGCCGAGTGATTCTGGTGGGAGAACAACTCTACTTGGCTCACTAACTTCACACACCATCAGGCTACCAAGCAGCTCTCAAGGAAACTCACTTTTCACACTCTATGCTTAATGCCCTTTGAGTTCATTATCTAGCAATGGAACTGGTAGAGCATCACACACAAACCAATGCTCCACATGCGGGTTTCACATGCCACCAACTCCACATTCACAGACAACTTCAGCGCCAAAGCTGTTTTCAGATAGCCCTCAATGCAAAGGCTCTAGACGCAAATATTGGTGTGAGAGCTAATTCAATCAAGGAAACACTGCATGTTGGTGAAGGGCATATTGAAGAAGAAGCAGCCGAGTGGTTCTTGTGGGAGAACAACTCCATTTGGCTCACTAACTTCACACACCATCAGGCTTCCAAGCAGCTCTCAAGGAAACTCACTTTTCACACTCTATGCTTAATGCCCTTTGAGTGCATTATCTAGGAATGCACGTGGTAGAGCATCGCACACAAACCAATGCTCCACATGCGGGTTTCACATGCCACCAACTCCACATTCCCAGACAACTTCAGCGCCAGAGCCGTTTTCAGATAGCCCTCAATGCAAAGGCTCTAGACGCAAATATTGGTGTGAGAGCTAATTCAAGCAAGGAAACACTGCATGTTGGTGAAGGGCATATTGAAGAAGAAGCAGCCGAGTGATTCTTGTGGGAGAACAACTCCATTTGGCTCACTAACTTCACACACCATCAGGCTTCCAAGCAGCTCTCAAGGAAACTCACTTTTCACACTCTATCCTTAATGCCCTTTGAGTGCATTATCTAGGAATGAACCTGGTAGAGCATAACACACAAACCAATGCTCTTCAAGTGGGTTTCACTTGCCACCAACTCCACATTCACAGACAACTTCAGCGCCAAAGCCTTTTTCAGATAGTCCTCAATGCAAAGGCTCTAGACGCAAATATTGGTGTGAGAGCTAATTCAAGCAAGGAAACACTGCATGTTGGTGAAGGGCATATTGAAGAAGAAGCAGCCTAGTGATTCTTGTGGGAGAACAACTCCATTTGGCTCACTAACTTCACACACCATCAGGCTTCCAAGCAGCTCTCAAGGAAACTCACTTTTCACACTCTATGCTTAATGCCCTTTGAGTGTATTATCTAGGAATGAACCTGGTAGAGCATTGCACACAAACCAATGCTCCACATGCGGGTTTCACATGCCACCAACTCCACATTCACAGACAACTTCAGCGGCAAAGCCGTTTTCAGATAGCCCTCAATGCAAAGGCTCTAGATGCAAATATTGGTGTGAGAGCTAATTCAATCAAGGAAACACTGCATGTTAGTGAAGGGCATATTGAAGAAGAAGCAGCTGAGTGGTTCCTGTGGGAGAACAACTCCATTTGGCTCACTAACTTCACACACCATCAGGCTTCCAAGCAGCTCTCAAGGAAACTCACTTATCACACTCTATGCTTAATGCCCTTTGAGTGCCTAGGACTGAAAGAAGATTGGTCAGCATCGCACACAAACCAATGCTCCAAATGCGGGTTTCACATGCCACCAACTCCACATTCACAGACAACTTCAGCACCAAAGCCGTTTTCAGATAGCCCTCAATGCAAAGGCTCTAGACGCAAATATTGGTGTGAGAGCTAATTCAATCAAGGAAACACTGCATGTTGGTGAAGGGCATATTGAAGAAGAAGCAACCGAGTGATTCTTGTGGGAGAACAACTCCATTTGGCTCACTAACTTCACACACCATCAGGCTTCCAAGTAGCTCTCAAGGAAACTCACTTTTCACACTCTATGCTTAATGCCCTTTGAGTGCCTAGGACTGAAAGAAGATTGGTCAGCATCGCACACAAACCAATGCTCCACATGCGGGTTTCACATGCCACCAACTCCACATTCACAGACAACTTCAGCGCCAAAGCCGTTTTCAGATAGCCCTCAATGCAAAGGCTCTAGACGCAAATATTGATGTGAGAGCTAATTCAATCAAGGAAACACTGCATGTTGGTGAAGGGCATATTGAAGAAGAAGCAGCCGAGTGGTTCTTGTGGGAGAACAACTCCATTTGGCTCACTAACTTCACACACCATCAGGCTTCCAAGCAGCTCTCAAGGAAACTCACTTTTCACACTCTATCCTTAATGCCCTTTGAGTGCATTATCTAGGAATGAACCTGATAGAGCATCGCACACAAACCAATGCTCTTCAAGTGGGTTTCACTTGCCACCAACTCCACATTCACAGACAACTTCAGCGCCAAAGCCTTTTTCAGATAGTCCTCAATGCAAAGGCTCTAGACGCAAATATTGGTGTGAGAGCTAATTCAAGCAAGGAAACACTGCATGTTGGTGAAGGGCATATTGAAGAAGAAGCAGCCGAGTGATTCTTGTGGGAGAACAACTCCATTTGGCTCACTAACTTCACACACCATCAGGCTTCCAAGCAGCTCTCAAGGAAACTCACTTTTCACACTCTATGCTTAATGCCCTTTGAGTGCCTAGGACTGAAAGAAGATTGGTCAGCATCGCACACAAACCAATGCTCCACATGCGGGTTTCACATGCCACCAACTCCACATTCACAGACAACTTCAGCGCCAAAGCCGTTTTCAGATAGCCCTCAATGCAAAGGCTCTAGACGCAAATATTGGTGTGAGAGCTAATTCAATCAAGGAAACACTGCATGTTGGTGAAGGGCATATTGAAGAAGAAGCAACCGAGTGATTCTTGTGGGAGAACAACTCCATTTGGCTCACTAACTTCACACACCATCAGGCTTCCAAGCAGCTCTCAAGGAAACTCACTTTTCACACTCTATGCTTAATGCCCTTTGAGTGCCTAGGACTGAAAGAAGATTGGTCAGCATCGCACACAAACCAATGCTCCACATGCGGGTTTCACAGGCCACCAACTCCACATTCACAGACAACTTCAGCGCCAAAGCCGTTTTCAGATAGCCCTCAATGCAAAGGCTCTAGACGCAAATATTGATGTGAGAGCTAATTCAATCAAGGAAACACTGCATGTTGGTGAAGGGCATATTGAACAAGAAGCAGCCGAGTGATTCTTGGGGGAGAACAACTCCATTTGGCTCACTGACTTCACATACCATCAGGCTTCCAAGCAGCTCTCAAGGAAACTCACTTTTCACACTCTATGCTTAATGCCCTTTGAGTGCCTAGGACTGAAAGAAGCTTGGTCAGCATCGCACACAAACCAATGCTCCACATGCGGGTTTCACAGGCCACCAACTCCACATTCACAGACAACTTCAGCGCCAGAGTTTTTTTCAGATAGCACTCAATGCAAAGGCTCTAGACGCAAATATTGGTGTGAGAGCTAATTCAATCAAGGAAACACTGCATGTTGGTGAAGGGCATATTGAAGAAGAAGCAGCCGAGTGGTTCTTGTGGGAGAACAACTCCATTTGGCTCACTAACTTCACACACCATCAGGCTTCCAAGCAGCTCTCAAGGAAACTCACTTTTCACACTCTATGCTTAATGCCCTTTGAGTGTATTATCTAGGAATGCACCTGGTAGAGCATCGCACACAAACCAATGCTCCACATGCGGGTTTCACATGCTTCCAACTCCCCATTAACAGACAACTTCAGCGCCAAAGCCGTTTTCAGATAGCCCTCAATGCAAAGGCTCTAACGCAAATATTGGTGTGAGAGCTAATTCAATCAAGGAAACACTGCATGTTGGTGAAGGGCATATTGAAGAAGAAGCAGCCGAGTGATTCTGGTGGGAGAACAACTCCACTTGGCTCACTAACTTCACACACCATCAGGCTACCAAGCAGCTCTCAAGGAAACTCACTTTTCACACTCTATGCTTAATGCCCTTTGAGTTCATTATCTAGCAATGGAACTGGTAGAGCATCACACACAAACCAATGCTCCACATGCGGGTTTCACATGCCACCAACTCCACATTCACAGACAACTTCAGCGCCAAAGCTGTTTTCAGATAGCCCTCAATGCAAAGGCTCTAGACGCAAATATTGGTGTGAGAGCTAATTCAATCAAGGAAACACTGCATGTTGGTGAAGGGCATATTGAAGAAGAAGCAGCCGAGTGGTTCTTGTGGGAGAACAACTCCATTTGGCTCACTAACTTCACACACCATCAGGCTTCCAAGCAGCTCTCAAGGAAACTCACTTTTCACACTCTATGCTTAATGCCCTTTGAGTGCATTATCTAGGAATGCACCTGGAAGAGCATCGCACACAAACCAATGCTCCACATGCGGGTTTCACATGCCACCAACTCCACATTCCCAGACAACTTCAGCGCCAGAGCCGTTTTCAGATAGCCCTCAATGCAAAGGCTCTAGACGCAAATATTGGTGTGAGAGCTAATTCAAGCAAGGAAACACTGCATGTTGGTGAAGGGCATATTGAAGAAGAAGCAGCCGAGTGATTCTTGTGGGAGAACAACTCCATTTGGCTCACTAACTTCACACACCATCAGGCTTCCAAGCAGCTCTCAAGGAAACTCACTTTTCACACTCTATCCTTAATGCCCTTTGAGTGCATTATCTAGGAATGAACCTGGTAGAGCATAACACACAAACCAATGCTCTTCAAGTGGGTTTCACTTGCCACCAACTCCACATTCACAGACAACTTCAGCGCCAAAGCCTTTTTCAGATAGTCCTCAATGCAAAGGCTCTAGACGCAAATATTGGTGTGAGAGCTAATTCAAGCAAGGAAACACTGCATGTTGGTGAAGGGCATATTGAAGAAGAAGCAGCCTAGTGATTCTTGTGGGAGAACAACTCCATTTGGCTCACTAACTTCACACACCATCAGGCTTCCAAGCAGCTCTCAAGGAAACTCACTTTTCACACTCTATGCTTAATGCCCTTTGAGTGCCTAGGACTGAAAGAAGCTTGGTCAGCATCGCACACAAACCAATGCTCCACATGCGGGTTTCACATGCCACCAACTCCACATTCACAGACAACTTCAGCGCCAAAGCCGTTTTCAGATAGCCCTCAATGCAAAGGCTCTAGACGCAAATATTGGTGTGAGAGCTAATTCAATCAAGGAAACACTGCATGTTGGTGAAGGGCATATTGAAGAAGAAGCAACCGAGTGATTCCTGTGGGAGAACAACTCCATTTGGCTCACTAACTCCACACACCATCAGACTTCCAAGCAGCTCTCAAGGAAACTCACTTTTCACACTCTATGCTTAATGCCCGTTGAGTGCCTAGGACTGAAAGAAGCTTGGTCAGCATCGCACACAAACCAATGCTCCACATGCGGGTTTCACATGCCACCAACTCCACATTCACAGACAACTTCAGCGCCAAAGCCGTTTTCAGATAGCCCTCAATGCAAAGGCTCTAGACGAAAATATTGATGTGAGAGCTAATTCAATCAAGGAAACACTGCATGTTGGTGAAGGGCATATTGAACAAGAAGCAGCCGAGTGATTCTTGGGGGAGAACAACTCCATTTGGCTCACTGACTTCACATACCATCCGGCTTCCAAGCAGCTCTCAAGGAAACTCACTTTTCACACTCTATGCTTAATGCCCTTTGAGTGCCTAGGACTGAAAGAAGCTTGGTCAGCATCGCACACAAACCAATGCTCCACATGCGGGTTTCACAGGCCACCAACTCCACATTCACAGACAACTTCAGCGCCAGAGTTTTTTTCAGATAGCCCTCAATGCAAAGGCTCTAGACGCAAATATTGGTGTGAGAGCTAATTCAATCAAGGAAACACTGCATGTTGGTGAAGGGCATATTGAAGAAGAAGCAGCCTAGTGATTCTTGTGGGAGAACAACTCCATTTGGCTCACTAACTTCACACACCATCAGGCTTCCAAGCAGCTCTCAAGGAAACTCACTTTTCACACTCTATGCTTAATGCCCTTTGAGTGCCTGGGACTGAAAGAAGCTTTGTAGAGCATCGCACACAAACCAATGCTCCACATGCGGGTTTCACAGGCCACCAACTCCACATTCACAGACAACTTCAGCGCCAGAGCCGTTTTCAGATAGCCCTCAATGCAAAGGCTCTAGACGCAAATATTGGTGTGAGAGCTAATTCAAGCAAGGAAACACTGCATGTTCGTGAAGGGCATATTGAAGAAGAAGCAGCCGAGTGGTTCTTGTGGGAGAACAACTCCATTTGGCTCACTAACTTCACACACCATCAGGCTTCCAAGCAGCTCTCAAGGAAACTCACTTTTCACACTCTATGCTTAATGCCCTTTGAGTGTATTATCTAGGAATGCACCTGGTAGAGCATCGCACACAAACCAATGCTCCACATGCGGGTTTCACATGCCACCAACTCCCCATTCACAGACAACTTCAGCGCCAAAGCCGTTTTCAGATAGCCCTCAATGCAAAGGCTCTAACGCAAATATTGGTGTGAGAGCTAATTCAATCAAGGAAACACTGCATGTTGGTGAAGGGCATATTGAAGAAGAAGCAGCCGAGTGATTCTTGTGGGAGAACAACTCCACTTGGCTCACTAACTTCACACACCATCAGGCTACCAAGCAGCTCTCAAGGAAACTCACTTTTCACACTCTATGCTTAATGCCCTTTGAGTGCATTATCTAGCAATGGAACTGGTAGAGCATCACACACAAAGCAATGCTCCACCTGCGGGTTTCACATGCCACCAACTCCACATTCTCAGACAACTACAGCGCCAAAGCCGTTTTCAGATAGCCCTCAATGCAAAGGCTCTAGACGCAAATATTGGTGTGAGAGCTAATTCAAGCAAGGAAACACTGCATGTTGGTGAAGGGCATATTGAAGAAGAAGCAGCCGAGTGATTCTTGTGGGAGAACAACTCCATTTGGCTCACTAACTTCACACACCATCCGGCTTCCAAGCAGCTCTCAAGGAAACTCACTTTTCACACTCTATGCTTAATGCCCTTTGAGTGCATTATCTAGGAATGAACCTGGTAGAGCATCGCACACAAACCAATGCTCTTCAAGTGGGTTTCACTTGCCACCAACTCCACATTCACAGACAACTTCAGCGCCTAAGCCGTTTTCAGATAGCCCTCAATGCAAAGGCTCTAGACGCAAATATTGATGTGAGAGCTAATTCAATCAAGGAAACACTGCATGTTGGTGAAGGGCATATTGAACAAGAAGCAGCCGAGTGATTCTTGGGGGAGAACAACTCCATTTGGCTCACTGACTTCACATACCATCCGGCTTCCAAGCAGCTCTCAAGGAAACTCACTTTTCACACTCTATGCTTAATGCCCTTTGAGTGCCTAGGACTGAAAGAAGCTTGGTCAGCATCAAACACAAACCAATGCTCCACATGCGGGTTTCACAGGCCACCAACTCCACATTCACAGACAACTTCAGCGCCAGAGTTTTTTTCAGATAGCCCTCAATGCAAAGGCTCTAGACGCAAATATTGGTGTGAGAGCTAATTCAATCAAGGAAACACTGCATGTTGGTGAAGGGCATATTGAAGAAGAAGCAGCCGAGTGGTTCTTGTGGGAGAACAACTCCATTTGGCTCACTAACTTCACACACCATCAGGCTTCCAAGCAGCTCTCAAGGAAACTCACTTTTCACACTCTATGCTTAATGCCCTTTGAGTGCCTAGGACTGAAAGAAGCTTTGTAGAGCATCGCACACAAACCAATGCTCCACATGCGGGTTTCACAGGCCACCAACTCCACATTCACAGACAACTTCAGCGCCAGAGCCGTTTTCAGATAGCCCTCAATGCAAAGGCTCTAGACGCAAATATTGGTGTGAGAGCTAATTCAATCAAGGAAACACTGCATGTTCGTGAAGGGCATATTGAAGAAGAAGCAGCCGAGTGGTTCTTGTGGGAGAACAACTCCATTTGGCTCACTAACTTCACACACCATCAGGCTTCCAAGCAGCTCTCAAGGAAACTCACTTTTCACACTCTATGCTTAATGCCCTTTGAGTGTATTATCTAGGAATGCACCTGGTAGAGCATCGCACACAAACCAATGCTCCACATGCGGGTTTCACATGCCACCAACTCCCCATTCACAGACAACTTCAACGCCAAAGCCGTTTTCAGATAGCCCTCAATGCAAAGGCTCTAACGCAAATATTGGTGTGAGAGCTAATTCAATCAAGGAAACACTGCATGTTGGTGAAGGGCATATTGAAGAAGAAGCAGCCGAGTGATTCTTGTGGGAGAACAACTCCACTTGGCTCACTAACTTCACACACCATCAGGCTTCCAAGCAGCTCTCAAGGAAACTCACTTTTCACACTCTATGCTTAATGCCCTTTGAGTGCATTATCTAGCAATGGAACTGGTAGAGCATCAAACACAAAGCAATGCTCCACCTGCGGGTTTCACATGCCACCAACTCCACATTCACAGACAACTTCAGCGCCAAAGCCGTTTTCAGATAGCCCTCAATGCAAAGGCTCTAGACGCAAATATTGGTGTGAGAGCTAATTCAATCAAGGAAACACTGCATGTTGGTGAAGGGCATATTGAAGAAGAAGCAGCCGAGTGGTTCTTGTGGGAGAACAACTCCATTTGGCTCACTAACTTCACACACCATCAGGCTTCCAAGCAGCTCTCAAGGAAACTCACTTTTCACACTCTATGCTTAATGCCCTTTGAGTGCATTATCTAGGAATGCACCTGGTAGAGCATCGCACACAAACCAATGCTCCACATGTGGGTTTCACATGCCACCAACTCCACATTCACAGACAACTTCAGCGCCAGAGCCGTTTTCAGATAGCCCTCAATGCAAAGGCTCTAGACGCAAATATTGGTGTGAGAGCTAATTCAATCAAGGAAACACTGCATGTTGGTGAAGGGCATATTGAAGAAGAAGCAGCCGAGTGATTCTTGTGGGAGAACAACTCCATTTGGCTCACTAACTTCACACACCATCCGGCTTCCAAGCAGCTCTCAAGGAAACTCACTTTTCACACTCTATGCTTAATGCCCTTTGAGTGCATTATCTAGGAATGAACCTGGTAGAGCATCGCACACAAACCAATGCTCTTCAAGTGGGTTTCACTTGCCACCAACTCCACATTCACAGACAACTTCAGCGCCAAAGCCTTTTTCAGATAGTCCTCAATGCAAAGGCTCTAGACGCAAATATTGGTGTGAGAGCTAATTCAAGCAAGGAAACACTGCATGTTGGTGAAGGGCATATTGAAGAAGAAGCAGCCAAGTGATTCTTGTGGGAGAACAACTCCATTTGGCTCACTAACTTCACACACCATCAGGCTTCCAAGCAGCTCTCAAGGAAACTCACTTTTCACACTCTATCCTTAATGCCCTGTGAGTGCATTATCTAGAAATGAACCTGGTAGAGCATTGCACACAAACCAATGCTCTACAAGTGGGTTTCACTTGCCACCAACTCCACATTCACAGACAACTTCAGCGCCAGAGCCGTTTTCAGATAGCCCTCAATGCAAAGGCTCTAGACGCAAATATTGGTGTGAGAGCTAATTCAATCAAGGAAACACTGCATGTTGGTGAAGGGCATATTGAAGAAGAAGCAGCCGAGTGGTTCTTGTGGGAGAACAACTCCATTTGGCTCACTAACTTCACACACCATCAGGCTTCCAAGCAGCTCTCAAGGAAACTCACTTTTCACACTCTATGCTTAATGCCCTTTGAGTGCCTAGGACTGAAAGAAGCTTGGTCAGCATCAAACACAAACCAATGCTCCACATGCGAGTTTCACATGCCACCAACTCCACATTCACAGACAACTTCAGCGCCAAAGTCCGTTTTCAGATAGCCCTCAATGCAAAGGCTCTAGACGCAAATATTGGTGTGAGAGCTAATTCAATCAAGGAAACACTGCATGTTGGTGAAGGGCATATTGAAGAAGAAGCAGCCGAGTGGTTCTTGTGGGAGAACAACTCCATTTGGCTCACTAACTTCACACACCATCAGGCTTCCAAGCAGCTCTCAAGGAAACTCACTTTTCACACTCTATGCTTAATGCCCTTTGAGTGCCTAGGACTGAAAGAAGCTTGGTCAGCATCGCACACAAACCAATGCTCCACATGCGGGTGTCACAGGCCACCAACTCCACATTCACAGACAACTTCAGCGCCAGAGTTTTTTTCAGATAGCCCTCAATGCAATTGCTCTAGACGCAAATATTGGTGTGAGAGCTAATTCAAGCAAGGAAACACTGCATGTTGGTGAAGGGAATATTGAAGAAGAAGCAGCCTATTGATTCTTGTGGGAGAACAACTCCATTTGGCTCACTAACTTCACACACCATCAGGCTTCCAAGCAGCTCTCAAGGAAACTCACTTTTCACACTCTATGCTTAATGCCCTTTGAGTGACTAGGACTGAAAGAAGCTTTGTAGAGCATCGCACACAAACCAATGCTCCACATGCGGGTTTCACAGGCCACCAACTCCACATTCACAGACAACTTCAGCGCCAGAGCCGTTTTCAGATAGCCCTCAATGCAAAGGCTCTAGACGCAAATATTGGTGTGAGAGCTAATTCAAGCAAGGAAACACTGCATGTTCGTGAAGGGCATATTGAAGAAGAAGCAGCCGAGTGGTTCTTGTGGGAGAACAACTCCATTTGGCTCACTAACTTCACACACCATCAGGCTTCCAAGCAGCTCTCAAGGAAACTCACTTTTCACACTCTATGCTTAATGCCCTTTGAGTGTATTATCAAGGAATGCACCTGGTAGAGCATCGCACACAAACCAATGCTCCAAATGCGGGTTTCACATGCCACCAACTCCCCATTCACAGACAACTTCAGCGCCAGAGCCGTTTTCAGATAGCCCTCAATGCAAAGGCTCTAGCGCAAATATTGGTGTGAGAGCTAATTCAATCAAGGAAACACTGCATGTTGGTGAAGGGCATATTGAAGAAGAAGCAGCCGAGTGATTCTTGTGGGAGAACAACTCCACTTGGCTCACTAACTTCACACACCATCAGGCTACCAAGCAGCTCTCAAGGAAACTCACTTTTCACACTCTATGCTTAATGCCCTTTGAGTGCATTATCTAGGAATGAACCTGGTAGAGCATCGCACACAAACCAATGCTCTTCAAGTGGGTTTCACTTGCCACCAACTCCACATTCACAGACAACTTCAGCGCCAAAGCTGTTTTCAGATAGCCCTCAATGCAAAGGCTCTAGACGCAAATATTGATGTGAGAGCTAATTCAATCAAGGAAACACTGCATGTTGGTGAAGGGCATATTGAACAAGAAGCAGCCGAGTGATTCTTGGGGGAGAACAACTCCATTTGGCTCACTGACTTCACATACCATCAGGCTTCCAAGCAGCTCTCAAGGAAACTCACTTTTCACACTCTATGCTTAATGCCCTTTGAGTGCCTAGGACTGAAAGAAGCTTGGTCAGCATCGCACACAAACCAATGCTCCACATGCGGGTTTCACAGGCCACCAACTCCACATTCACAGACAACTTCAGCGCCAGAGTTTTTTTCAGATAGCCCTCAATGCAAAGGCTCTAGACGCAAATATTGGTGTGAGAGCTAATTCAATCAAGGAAACACTGCATGTTGGTGAAGGGCATATTGAAGAAGAAGCAGCCGAGTGGTTCTTGTGGGAGAACAACTCCATTTGGCTCACTAACTTCACACACCATCAGGCTTCCAAGCAGCTCTCAAGGAAACTCACTTTTCACACTCTATTCTTAATGCCCTTTGAGTGCATTATCTAGGAATGCACCTGGTAGAGCATCGCACACAAACCAATGCTCCACATGCGGGTTTCACATGCCACCAACTCCACATTCACAGACAACTTCAGCGCCAGAGCCGTTTTCAGATAGCCCTCAATGCAAAGGCTCTAGACGCAAATATTGGTGTGAGAGCTAATTCAATCAAGGAAACACTGCATGTTGGTGAAGGGCATATTGAAGAAGAAGCAGCCGAGTGATTCTTGTGGGAGAACAACTCCATTTGGCTCACTAACTTCACACACCATCCGGCTTCCAAGCAGCTCTCAAGGAAACTCACTTTTCACACTCTATGCTTAATGCCCTTTGAGTGCATTATCTAGGAATGAACCTGGTAGAGCATCGCACACAAACCAATGCTCTTCAAGTGGGTTTCACTTGCCACCAACTCCACATTCACAGACAACTTCAGCGCCAAAGCCTTTTTCAGATAGCCCTCAATGCAAAGGCTCTAGACGCAAATATTGGTGTGAGAGCTAATTCAATCAAGGAAACACTGCATGTTGGTGAAGGGCATATTGAAGAAGAAGCAGCCGAGTGGTTCTTGTGGGAGAACAACTCCATTTGGCTCACTAACTTCACACACCATCAGGCTTCCAAGCAGCTCTCAAGGAAACTCACTTTTCACACTCTATGCTTAATGCCCTTTGAGTGCCTAGGACTGAAAGAAGCTTGGTCAGCATCAAACACAAACCAATGCTCCACATGCGAGTTTCACATGCCACCAACTCCACATTCACAGACAACTTCAGCGCCAAAGTCCGTTTTCAGATAGCCCTCAATGCAAAGGCTCTAGACGCAAATATTGGTGTGAGAGCTAATTCAATCAAGGAAACACTGCATGTTGGTGAAGGGCATATTGAAGAAGAAGCAGCCGAGTGGTTCTTGTGGGAGAACAACTCCATTTGGCTCACTAACTTCACACACCATCAGGCTTCCAAGCAGCTCTCAAGGAAACTCACTTTTCACACTCTATGCTTAATGCCCTTTGAGTGCCTAGGACTGAAAAAAGCTTGGTCAGCATCGCACACAAACCAATGCTCCACATGCGGGTGTCACAGGCCACCAACTCCACATTCACAGACAACTTCAGCGCCAGAGTTTTTTTCAGATAGCCCTCAATGCAATTGCTCTAGACGCAAATATTGGTGTGAGAGCTAATTCAAGCAAGGAAACACTGCATGTTGGTGAAGGGAATATTGAAGAAGAAGCAGCCTAGTGATTCTTGTGGGAGAACAACTCCATTTGGCTCACTAACTTCACACACCATCAGGCTTCCAAGCAGCTCTCAAGGAAACTCACTTTTCACACTCTATGCTTAATGCCCTTTGAGTGCCTAGGACTGAAAGAAGCTTTGTAGAGCATCGCACACAAACCAATGCTCCACATGCGGGTTTCACAGGCCACCAACTCCACATTCACAGACAACTTCAGCGCCAGAGCCGTTTTCAGATAGCCCTCAATGCAAAGGCTCTAGACGCAAATATTGGTGTGAGAGCTAATTCAATCAAGGAAACACTGCATGTTCGTGAAGGGCATATTGAAGAAGAAGCAGCCGAGTGGTTCTTGTGGGAGAACAACTCCATTTGGCTCACTAACTTCACACACCATCAGGCTTCCAAGCAGCTCTCAAGGAAACTCACTTTTCACACTCTATGCTTAATGCCCTTTGAGTGTATTATCAAGGAATGCACCTGGTAGAGCATCGCACACAAACCAATGCTCCACATGCGGGTTTCACATGCCACCAACTCCCCATTCACAGACAACTTCAGCGCCAAAGCCGTTTTCAGATAGCCCTCAATGCAAAGGCTCTAGCGCAAATATTGGTGTGAGAGCTAATTCAATCAAGGAAACACTGCATGTTGGTGAAGGGCATATTGAAGAAGAAGCAGCCGAGTGATTCTTGTGGGAGAACAACTCCACTTGGCTCACTAACTTCACACACCATCAGGCTACCAAGCAGCTCTCAAGGAAACTCACTTTTCACACTCTATGCTTAATGCCCTTTGAGTGCATTATCTAGGAATGAACCTGGTAGAGCATCGCACACAAACCAATGCTCTTCAAGTGGGTTTCACTTGCCACCAACTCCACATTCACAGACAACTTCAGCGCCAAAGCTGTTTTCAGATAGCCCTCAATGCAAAGGCTCTAGACGCAAATATTGATGTGAGAGCTAATTCAATCAAGGAAACACTGCATGTTGGTGAAGGGCATATTGAACAAGAAGCAGCCGAGTGATTCTTGGGGGAGAACAACTCCATTTGGCTCACTGACTTCACATACCATCCGGCTTCCAAGCAGCTCTCAAGGAAACTCACTTTTCACACTCTATGCTTAATGCCCTTTGAGTGCCTAGGACTGAAAGAAGCTTGGTCAGCATCGCACACAAACCAATGCTCCACATGCGGGTTTCACAGGCCACCAACTCCACATTCACAGACAACTTCAGCGCCAGAGTTTTTTTCAGATAGCCCTCAA
Organism: Ochotona princeps; assembly: GCF_030435755.1. Taxonomy (NCBI): domain Eukaryota; kingdom Metazoa; phylum Chordata; class Mammalia; order Lagomorpha; family Ochotonidae; genus Ochotona; species Ochotona princeps. The sequence goes on along the minus strand of NC_080848.1, from coordinate 42,310,458 downwards.
TGCAAAGGCTCTAGACGCAAATATTGGTGTGAGAGCTAATTCAATCAAGGAAACACTGCATGTTGGTGAAGGGCATATTGAAGAAGAAGCAGCCGAGTGGTTCTTGTGGGAGAACAACTCCATTTGGCTCACTAACTTCACACACCATCAGGCTTCCAAGCAGCTCTCAAGGAAACTCACTTTTCACACTCTATCCTTAATGCCCTTTGAGTGCATTATCTAGGAATGCACCTGGTAGAGCATCGCACACAAACCAATGCTCCACATGCGGGTTTCACATGCCACCAACTCCACATTCACAGACAACTTCAGCGCCAGAGCCGTTTTCAGATAGCCCTCAATGCAAAGGCTCTAGACGCAAATATTGGTGTGAGAGCTAATTCAATCAAGGAAACACTGCATCTTGGTGAAGGGCATATTGAAGAAGAAGCAGCCGAGTGATTCTTGTGGGAGAACAACTCCATTTGGCTCACTAACTTCACACACCATCCGGCTTCCAAGCAGCTCTCAAGGAAACTCACTTTTCACACTCTATGCTTAATGCCCTTTGAGTGCATTATCTAGGAATGAACCTGGTAGAGCATCGCACACAAACCAATGCTCTTCAAGTGGGTTTCACTTGCCACCAACTCCACATTCACAGACAACTTCAGCGCCAAAGCCTTTTTCAGATAGTCCTCAATGCAAAGGCTCTAGACGCAAATATTGGTGTGAGAGCTAATTCAAGCAAGGAAACACTGCATGTTGGTGAAGGGCATATTGAAGAAGAAGCAGCCAAGTGATTCTTGTGGGAGAACAACTCCATTTGGCTCACTAACTTCACACACCATCAGGCTTCCAAGCAGCTCTCAAGGAAACTCACTTTTCACACTCTATCCTTAATGCCCTGTGAGTGCATTATCTAGGAATGAACCTGGTAGAGCATTGCACACAAACCAATGCTCTACAAGTGGGTTTCACTTGCCACCAACTCCACATTCACAGACAACTTCAGCGCCAGAGCCGTTTTCAGATAGCCCTCAATGCAAAGGCTCTAGACGCAAATATTGGTGTGAGAGCTAATTCAATCAAGGAAACACTGCATGTTGGTGAAGGGCATATTGAAGAAGAAGCAGCCGAGTGGTTCTTGTGGGAGAACAACTCCATTTGGCTCACTAACTTCACACACCATCAGGCTTCCAAGCAGCTCTCAAGGAAACTCACTTTTCACACTCTATGCTTAATGCCCTTTGAGTGCCTAGGACTGAAAGAAGCTTGGTCAGCATCGTACACAAACCAATGCTCCACATGCGAGTTTCACATGCCACCAACTCCACATTCACAGACAACTTCAGCGCCAAAGTCCGTTTTCAGATAGCCCTCAATGCAAAGGCTCTAGACGCAAATATTGGTGTGAGAGCTAATTCAATCAAGGAAACACTGCATGTTGGTGAAGGGCATATTGAAGAAGAAGCAGCCGAGTGGTTCTTGTGGGAGAACAACTCCATTTGGCTCACTAACTTCACACACCATCAGGCTTCCAAGCAGCTCTCAAGGAAACTCACTTTTCACACTCTATGCTTAATGCCCTTTGAGTGCCTAGGACTGAAAAAAGCTTGGTCAGCATCGCACACAAACCAATGCTCCACATGCGGGTTTCACAGGCCACCAACTCCACATTCACAGACAACTTCAGCGCCAAAGCCGTTTTCAGATAGCCCTCAATGCAAAGGCTCTAGCGCAAATATTGGTGTGAGAGCTAATTCAATCAAGGAAACACTGCATGTTGGTGAAGGGCATATTGAAGAAGAAGCAGCCGAGTGATTCTTGTGGGAGAACAACTCCACTTGGCTCACTAACTTCACACACCATCAGGCTACCAAGCAGCTCTCAAGGAAACTCACTTTTCACACTCTATGCTTAATGCCCTTTGAGTGCATTATCTAGGAATGAACCTGGTAGAGCATCGCACACAAATCAATGCTCTTCAAGTGGGTTTCACTTGCCACCAACTCCACATTCACAGACAACTTCAGCGCCAAAGCTGTTTTCAGATAGCCCTCAATGCAAAGGCTCTAGACGCAAATATTGATGTGAGAGCTAATTCAATCAAGGAAACACTGCATGTTGGTGAAGGGCATATTGAACAAGAAGCAGCCGAGTGATTCTTGGGGGAGAACAACTCCATTTGGCTCACTGACTTCACATACCATCCGGCTTCCAAGCAGCTCTCAAGGAAACTCACTTTTCACACTCTATGCTTAATGCCCTTTGAGTGCCTAGGACTGAAAGAAGCTTGGTCAGCATCGCACACAAACCAATGCTCCACATGCGGGTTTCACAGGCCACCAACTCCACATTCACAGACAACTTCAGCGCCAGAGTTTTTTTCAGATAGCCCTCAATGCAAAGGCTCTAGACGCAAATATTGGTGTGAGAGCTAATTCAATCAAGGAAACACTGCATGTTGGTGAAGGGCATATTGAAGAAGAAGCAGCCGAGTGGTTCTTGTGGGAGAACAACTCCATTTGGCTCACTAACTTCACACACCATCAGGCTTCCAAGCAGCTCTCAAGGAAACTCACTTTTCACACTCTATGCTTAATGCCCTTTGAGTGCCTAGGACTGAAAGAAGCTTTGTAGAGCATCGTACACAAACCAATGCTCCACATTCGGGTTTCACAGGCCACCAACTCCACATTCACAGACAACTTCAGCGCCAGAGCCGTTTTCAGATAGCCCTCAATGCAAAGGCTCTAGACGCAAATATTGGTGTGAGAGCTAATTCAATCAAGGAAACACTGCATGTTGGTGAAGGGCATATTGAAGAAGAAGCAGCCGAGTGGTTCTTGTGGGAGAACAACTCCATTTGGCTCACTAACTTCACACACCATCAGGCTTCCAAGCAGCTCTCAAGGAAACTCACTTTTCACACTCTATGCTTAATGCCCTTTGAGTGCCTAGGACTGAAAGAAGCTTGGTCAGCATCGCACACAAACCAATGCTCCACATGCGGGTGTCACAGGCCACCAACTCCACATTCACAGACAACTTCAGCGCCAGAGTTTTTTTCAGATAGCCCTCAATGCAATTGCTCTAGACGCAAATATTGGTGTGAGAGCTAATTCAAGCAAGGAAACACTGCATGTTGGTGAAGGGAATATTGAAGAAGAAGCAGCCTAGTGATTCTTGTGGGAGAACAACTCCATTTGGCTCACTAACTTCACACACCATCAGGCTTCCAAGCAGCTCTCAAGGAAACTCACTTTTCACACTCTATGCTTAATGCCCTTTGAGTGCCTAGGACTGAAAGAAGCTTTGTAGAGCATCGCACACAAACCAATGCTCCACATGCGGGTTTCACAGGCCACCAACTCCACATTCACAGACAACTTCAGCGCCAGAGCCGTTTTCAGATAGCCCTCAATGCAAAGGCTCTAGACGCAAATATTGGTGTGAGAGCTAATTCAAGCAAGGAAACACTGCATGTTCGTGAAGGGCATATTGAAGAAGAAGCAGCCGAGTGGTTCTTGTGGGAGAACAACTCCATTTGGCTCACTAACTTCACACACCATCAGGCTTCCAAGCAGCTCTCAAGGAAACTCACTTTTCACACTCTATGCTTAATGCCCTTTGAGTGTATTATCAAGGAATGCACCTGGTAGAGAATCGCACACAAACCAATGCTCCACATGCGGGTTTCACATGCCACCAACTCCACATTCACAGACAACTTCAGCGCCAAAGCCGTTTTCAGATAGCCCTCAATGCAAAGGCTCTAGACGCAAATATTGGTGTGAGAGCTAATTCAATCAAGGAAACACTGCATGTTGGTGAAGGGCATATTGAAGAAGAAGCAGCCGAGTGGTTCTTGTGGGAGAACAACTCCATTTGGCTCACTAACTTCACACACCATCAGGCTTCCAAGCAGCTCTCAAGGAAACTCACTTTTCACACTCTATCCTTAATGCCCTTTGAGTGCATTATCTAGGAATGCACCTGGTAGAGCATCGCACACAAACCAATGCTCCACATGCGGGTTTCACATGCCACCAACTCCACATTCACAGACAACTTCAGCGCCAGAGCCGTTTTCAGATAGCCCTCAATGCAAAGGCTCTAGACGCAAATATTGGTGTGAGAGCTAATTCAATCAAGGAAACACTGCATGTTGGTGAAGGGCATATTGAAGAAGAAGCAGCCGAGTGATTCTTGTGGGAGAACAACTCCATTTGGCTCACTAACTTCACACACCATCAGGCTTCCAAGCAGCTCTAAAGGAAACTCACTTTTCACACTCTATGCTTAATGCCATTTGAGTGCATTATCTAGGAATGAACCTGGTAGAGCATCGCACACAAACCAATGCTCTTCAAGTGGGTTTCACTTGCCACCAACTCCACATTCACAGACAACTTCAGCGCCAAAGCCGTTTTCAGATAGTCCTCAATGCAAAGGCTCTAGACGCAAATATTGGTGTGAGAGCTAATTCAAGCAAGGAAACACTGCATGTTGGTGAAGGGCATATTGAAGAAGAAGCAGCCAAGTGATTCTTGTGGGAGAACAACTCCATTTGGCTCACTAACTTCACACACCATCAGGCTTCCAAGCAGCTCTCAAGGAAACTCACTTTTCACACTCTATCCTTAATGCCCTGTGAGTGCATTATCTAGGAATGAACCTGGTAGAGCATTGCACACAAACCAATGCTCTACAAGTGGGTTTCACTTGCCACCAACTCCACATTCACAGACAACTTCAGCGCCAGAGCCGTTTTCAGATAGCCCTCAATGCAAAGGCTCTAGACGCAAATATTGGTGTGAGAGCTAATTCAATCAAGGAAACACTGCATGTTGGTGAAGGGCATATTGAAGAAGAAGCAGCCGAGTGGTTCTTGTGGGAGAACAACTCCATTTGGCTCACTAACTTCACACACCATCAGGCTTCCAAGCAGCTCTCAAGGAAACTCACTTTTCACACTCTATGCTTAATGCCCTTTGAGTGCCTAGGACTGAAAGAAGCTTGGTCAGCATCAAACACAAACCAATGCTCCACATGCGAGTTTCACATGCCACCAACTCCACATTCACAGACAACTTCAGCGCCAAAGTCCGTTTTCAGATAGCCCTCAATGCAAAGGCTCTAGACGCAAATATTGATGTGAGAGCTAATTCAAGCAAGGAAACACTGCATGTTGGTGAAGGGTATATTGAAGAAGAAGCAGCCGAGTGGTTCTTGTGGGAGAACAACTCCATTTGGCTCACTAACTTCACACACCATCAGGCTTCCAAGCAGCTCTCAAGGAAACTCACTTTTCACACTCTATGCTTAATGCCCTTTGAGTGCATTATCTAGGAATGATCCTGGTAGAGCATCGAACACAAACCAATGCTCCACAAGTGGGTTTCACTTGCCACCAACTTCACATTCACAGACAAATTCAGCGCCAAAGCCGTTTTCAGATAGCCCTCAATGCAAAGGCTCTAGATGCAAATATTGGTGTGAGAGCTAATTCAATCAAGGAAACACTGCATGTTGGTGAAGGGCATATTGAAGAAGAAGCAGCCGAGTGATTCTTGGGAGAGAACAACTCCATTTGGCTCACTAACTTCACACACCATCAGGCTTCCAAGCAGCTCTCAAGGAAACTCACTTTTCACACTCTATGCTTAATGCCCGGTGAGTGCCGAGGCCTTAAAGAAGCTTGGTCAGCATCGCACACAAACCAATGCTACACACGCGGGTTTCACATGCCACCAACTCCACATTCACAGACAACTTCAGCGCCAAAGCCGTTTTCAGATAGCCCTCAATGCAAAGGCTCTAGACGCAAATATTGGTGTGAGAGCTAATTCAATCAAGGAAACACTGCATGTTGGTGAAGGGCATATTGAAGAAGAAGCAGCCGAGTGATTCTTGTGGGAGAACAACTCCATTTGGCTCACTAACTTCACACACCATCAGGCTTCCAAGCAGCTCTCAAAGAAACTCACTTTTCACACTCTATGCTTAATGCCCTTTGAGTGCCTAGGAATGAAAGAAGCTTGGTAAGCATCGCACACAAACCAATGCTCCACATGCGGGTTTCGCAGGCCACCAACTCCACATTCACAGACAACTTCAGCGCCAGAGCCGTTTTCAGATAGCCCTCAATGCAAAGGCTCTAGACGCAAATATTGGTGTGAGAGCTAATTCAATCAAGGAAACACTGCATGTTGGTGAAGGGCATATTGAAGAAGAAGCAGCCGAGTGGTTCTTGTGGGAGAACAACTCCATTTGGCTCACTAACTTCACACACCATCAGGCTTCCAAGCAGCTCTCAAGGAAACTCACTTTTCACACTCTATGCTTAATGCCCTTAGAGTGCCTAGGACTGAAAGAAGCTTGGTAAGCATCGCACACAAACCAATGCTCCACATGCGGGTTTCACATGCCACCAACTCCACATTCACAGACAACTTCAGCGCCAAAGCCGTTTTCAGATAGCCCTCAATGCAAAGGCTCTAGACGCAAATATTGGTGTGAGAGCTAATTCAATCAAGGAAACACTGCATGTTCGTGAAGGGCATATTGAAGAAGAAGCAGCAGCGTGTTTCTTGTGGGAGAACAACTCCATTTGGCTCACTAACTTCACACACCATCAGGCTTCCAAGCAGCTCTCAAGGAAACTCACTTTTCACACTCTATGCTTAATGCCCTTTGAGTGCCTAGGACTAGAAGAAGCTTGGTCAGCATCGCACACAAACCAATGCTCCACATGCGGGTTTCACATGCCACCAACTCCACATTCACAGACAACTTCAGCGCCAAAGCCGTTTTCAGATAGCCCTCAATGCAAAGGCTCTAGACGCAAATACTGGTGTGAGAGCTAATTCAATCAAGGAAACACTGCATGTTGGTGAAGGGCATATTGAAGAAGAAGCAGCCGAGTGGTTCTTGTGGGAGAACAACTCCATTTGGCTCACTAACTTCACACACCATCAGGCTTCCAAGCAGCTCTCAAGGAAACTCACTTTTCACACTCTATGCTTAATGCCCTTTGAGTGCATTATCTGGGAATGAACCTGGTAGAGCATCGCACACAAACCAATGCTCCACATGCGGGTTTCACATGCCACGAACTCCACATTCACAGACAACTTCAGCGCCAAAGCCGTTTTCAGATAGCCCTCAATGCAAAGGCTCTAGACGCAAATATTGGTGTGAGAGCTAATTCAATCAAGGAAACACTGCATGTTGGTGAAGGGCATATTGAAGAAGAAGCAGCCGAGTGGTTCTTGTGGGAGAACAACTCCATTTGGCTCACTAACTTCACACACCATCAGGCTTCCAAGCAGCTCTCAAGGAAACTCACATTTCACACTCTATGCTTAATGCCCTTTGAGTGGATTATCTAGGAATGAACCTGGTAGAGCATCGCACACAAACCAATGCTCCACTAATGATTTTCACAGGCCACCAACTCCACATTCACAGACAACTTCAGCGATAAAGCCATTTTCAGATAGCCCTCAATGCAAAGGCTCTAGACGCAAATATTGGTGTGAGAGCTAATTCAATCAAGGAAACACTGCATGTTCGTGAAGGGCATATTGAAGAAGAAGCAGCCGAGTGGTTCTTGTGGGAGAACAACTCCATTTGGCTCACTAACTTCACACACCATCAGGCTTCCAAGCAGCTCTCAAGGAAACTCACTTTTCACACTCTATCCTTAATGCCCTTTGAGTGCATTATCTAGGAATGCACCTGGTAGAGCATCGCACACAAACCAATGCTCCACATGCGGGTTTCACATGCCACCAACTAAACATTCACAGACAACTTCAGCGCCAGAGCCGTTTTCAGATAGCCCTCAATGCAAAGGCTCTAGACGCAAATATTGGTGTGAGAGCTAATTCAATCAAGGAAACACTGCATGTTGGTGAAGGGCATATTGAAGAAGAAGCAGCCGAGTGATTCTTGTGGGAGAACAACTCCATTTGGCTCACTAACTTCACACACCATCCGGCTTCCAAGCAGCTCTCAAGGAAACTCACTTTTCACACTCTATGCTTAATGCCCTTTGAGTGCATTATCTAGGAATGAACCTGGTAGAGCATCGCACACAAACCAATGCTCTTCAAGTGGGTTTCACTTGCCACCAACTCCACATTCACAGACAACTTCAGCGCCAAAGCCGTTTTCAGATAGTCCTCAATGCAAAGGCTCTAGACGCAAATATTGGTGTGAGAGCTAATTCAAGCAAGGAAACACTGCATGTTGGTGAAGGGCATATTGAAGAAGAAGCAGCCGAGTGGTTCTTGTGGGAGAACAACTCCATTTGGCTCACTAACTTCACACACCATCAGGCTTCCAAGCAGCTCTCAAGGAAACTCACTTTTCACACTCTATGCTTAATGCCTGGTGAGTGCCGAGGCCTTAAAGAAGCTTGGTCAGCATCGCACACAAACCAATGCTCCACATGCGGGTTTCACATGCCACCAACTCCACATTCACAGACAACTTCAGCGCCAAAGCCGTTTTCAGATAGCCCTAAATGCAAAGGCTCTAGACGCAAATATTGGTGTGAGAGCTAATTCAATCAAGGAAACACTGCATGTTGGTGAAGGGCATATTGAAGAAGAAGCAGCCGAGTGATTCTTGTGGGAGAACAACTCCATTTGGCTCACTAACTTCACACACCATCAGGCTTCCAAGCAGCTCTCAAGGAAACTCACTTTTCACACTCTATGCTTAATGCCCGTTGAGTGCCTAGGACTGAAAGAAGCTTGTGCAGCATCACACACAAACCAATGCTCCACATGCGGGTTTCACATGCCACCAACTCCACATTCAAGACAACTTCAGCGCCAAAGCCGTTTTCAGATAGCCCTCAATGCAAAGGTTCTAGACGCAAATATTGGTGTGAGAGCTAATTCAATCAAGGAAACACTGCATGTTGGTGAAGGGCATATTGAAGAAGAAGCAGCCGAGTGGTTCTTGTGGGAGAACAACTCCATTTGGCTCACTAACTTCACACACCATCAGGCTTCCAAGCAGCTCTCAAGGAAACTCACATTTCACACTCTATGCTTAATGCCCTTTGAGTGCATTATCTAGGAATGAACCTGGTAGAGCATCGCACACAAACCAATGCTCCACTAATGATTTTCACAGGCCACCAACTCCACATTCACAGACAACTTCAGCGATAAAGCCATTTTCAGATAGCCCTCAATGCAAAGGCTCTAGACGCAAATATTGGTGTGAGAGCTAATTCAATCAAGGAAACACTGCATGTTCGTGAAGGGCATATTGAAGAAGAAGCAGCCGAGTGGTTCTTGTGGGAGAACAACTCCATTTGGCTCACTAACTTCACACACCATCAGGCTTCCAAGCAGCTCTCAAGGAAACTCACTTTTCACACTCTATGCTTAATGCCCTTTGAGTGTATTATCTAGGAATGCACCTGGTAGAGCATCGCACACAAACCAATGCTCCACATGCGGGTTTCACATGCCACCAACTCCCCATTCACAGACAACTTCAGCGCCAAAGCCGTTTTCAGATAGCCCTCAATGCAAAGGCTCTAACGCAAATATTGGTGTGAGAGCTAATTCAATCAAGGAAACACTGCATGTTGGTGAAGGGCATATTGAAGAAGAAGCAGCCGAGTGATTCTTGTGGGAGAACAACTCCACTTGGCTCACTAACTTCACACACCATCAGGCTTCCAAGCAGCTCTCAAGGAAACTCACTTTTCACACTCTATGCTTAATGCCCTTTGAGTGCATTATCTAGCAATGGAACTGGTAGAGCATCACACACAAAGCAATGCTCCACCTGCGGGTTTCACATGCCACCAACTCCACATTCACAGACAACTTCAGCGCCAAAGCCGTTTTCAGATAGCCCTCAATGCAAAGGCTCTAGACGCAAATATTGGTGTGAGAGCTAATTCAATCAAGGAAACACTGCATGTTGGTGAAGGGCATATTGAAGAAGAAGCAGCCGAGTGGTTCTTGTGGGAGAACAACTCCATTTGGCTCACTAACTTCACACACCATCAGGCTTCCAAGCAGCTCTCAAGGAAACTCACTTTTCACACTCTATCCTTAATGCCCTTTGAGTGCATTATCTAGGAATGCACCTGGTAGAGCATCGCACACAAACCAATGCTCCACATGCGGGTTTCACATGCCACCAACTAAACATTCACAGACAACTTCAGCGCCAGAGCCGTTTTCAGATAGCCCTCAATGCAAAGGCTCTAGACGCAAATATTGGTGTGAGAGCTAATTCAATCAAGGAAACACTGCATGTTGGTGAAGGGCATATTGAAGAAGAAGCAGCCGAGTGATTCTTGTGGGAGAACAACTCCATTTGGCTCACTAACTTCACACACCATCCGGCTTCCAAGCAGCTCTCAAGGAAACTCACTTTTCACACTCTATGCTTAATGCCCTTTGAGTGCATTATCTAGGAATGAACCTGGTAGAGCATCGCACACAAACCAATGCTCTTCAAGTGGGTTTCACTTGCCACCAACTCCACATTCACAGACAACTTCAGCGCCAAAGCCTTTTTCAGATAGTCCTCAATGCAAAGGCTCTAGACGCAAATATTGGTGTGAGAGCTAATTCAAGCAAGGAAACACTGCATGTTGGTGAAGGGCATATTGAAGAAGAAGCAGCCGAGTGGTTCTTGTGGGAGAACAACTCCATTTGGCTCACTAACTTCACACACCATCAGGCTTCCAAGCAGCTCTCAAGGAAACTCACTTTTCACACTCTATCCTTAATGCCCTGTGAGTGCATTATCTAGGAATGAACCTGGTAGAGCATTGCACACAAACCAATGCTCTACAAGTGGGTTTCACTTGCCACCAACTCCACATTCACAGACAACTTCAGCGCCAGAGCCGTTTTCATATAGCCCTCAATGCAAAGGCTCTAGACGCAAATATTGGTGTGAGAGCTAATTCAATCAAGGAAACACTGCATGTTGGTGAAGGGCATATTGAAGAAGAAGCAGCCGAGTGGTTCTTGTGGGAGAACAACTCCATTTGGCTCACTAACTTCACACACCATCAGGCTTCCAAGCAGCTCTCAAGGAAACTCACTTTTCACACTCTATGCTTAATGCCCTTTGAGTGCCTAGGACTGAAAGAAGCTTGGTCAGCATCAAACACAAACCAATGCTCCACATGCGAGTTTCACATGCCACCAACTCCACATTCACAGACAACTTCAGCGCCAAAGTCCGTTTTCAGATAGCCCTCAATGCAAAGGCTCTAGACGCAAATATTGGTGTGAGAGCTAATTCAATCAAGGAAACACTGCATGTTGGTGAAGGGCATATTGAAGAAGAAGCAGCCGAGTGGTTCTTGTGGGAGAACAACTCCATTTGGCTCACTAACTTCACACACCATCAGGCTTCCAAGCAGCTCTCAAGGAAACTCATTTTTCACACTCTATGCTTAATGCCCTTTGAGTGCCTAGGACTGAAAGAAGCTTGGTCAGCATCGCACACAAACCAATGCTCCACATGCGGGTTTCACATGCCACCAACTCCACATTCACAGACAACTTCAGCGCCAAAGCCGTTTTCAGATAGCCCTCAATGCAAAGGCTCTAGACGCAAATATTGGTGTGAGAGCTAATTCAATCAAGGAAACACTGCATGTTGGTGAAGGGTATATTGAAGAAGAAGCAGCCGAGTGGTTCTTGTGGGAGAACAACTCCATTTGGCTCACTAACTTCACACACCATCAGGCTTCCAAGCAGCTCTCAAGGAAACTCACTTTTCACACTCTATGCTTAATGCCCTTTGAGTGCATTATCTAGGAATGATCCTGGTAGAGCATCGAACACAAACCAATGCTCCACAAGTGGGTTTCACTTGCCACCAACTTCACATTCACAGACAACTTCAGCGCCAAAGCCGTTTTCAGATAGCCCTCAATGCAAAGGCTCTAGATGCAAATATTGGTGTGAGAGCTAATTCAATCAAGGAAACACTGCATGTTGGTGAAGGGCATATTGAAGAAGAAGCAGCCGAGTGATTCTTGGGGGAGAACAACTCCATTTGGCTCACTAACTTCACACACCATCAGGCTTCCAAGCAGCTCTCAAGGAAACTCACTTTTCACACTCTATGCTTAATGCCCGATGAGTGCCTAGGCCTTAAAGAAGCTTGGTCAGCATCGCACACAAACCAATGCTACACACGCGGGTTTCACATGCCACCAACTCCACATTCACAGACAACTTCAGCGCCAAAGCCGTTTTCAGATAGCCCTCAATGCAAAGGCTCTAGACGCAAATATTGGTGTGAGAGCTAATTCAATCAAGGAAACACTGCATGTTGGTGAAGGGCATATTGAAGAAGAAGCAGCCGAGTGGTTCTTGTGGGAGAACAACTCCATTTGGCTCACTAACTTCACACACCATCAGGCTTCCAAGCAGCTCTCAAGGAAACTCACTTTTCACACTCTATGCTTAATGCCCTTTGAGTGCCTAGGACTAGAAGAAGCTTGGTCAGCATCGCACACAAACCAATGCTCCACATGCGGGTTTCACATGCCACCAACTCCACATTCACAGACAACTTCAGCGCCAAAGCCGTTTTCAGATAGCCCTCAATGCAAAGGCTCTAGACGCAAATACTGGTGTGAGAGCTAATTCAATCAAGGAAACACTGCATGTTGGTGAAGGGCATATTGAAGAAGAAGCAGCCGAGTGGTTCTTGTGGGAGAACAACTCCATTTGGCTCACTAACTTCACACACCATCAGGCTTCCAAGCAGCTCTCAAGGAAACTCACTTTTCACACTCTATGCTTAATGCCCTTTGAGTTCCTAGGAATGAAAGAAGCTTGGTAAGCATCGCACACAAACCAATGCTCCACATGCGGGTTTCACATGCCACCAACTCCACATTCACAGACAACTTCAGCGCCAAAGCCGTTTTCAGATAGCCCTAAATGCAAAGGCTCTAGACGCAAATATTGGTGTGAGAGCTAATTCAATCTAGGAAACACTGCATGTTGGTGAAGGGCATATTGAAGAAGAAGCAGCCAAGTGATTCTTGTGGGAGAACAACTCCATTTGGCTCACTAACTTCACACACCATCAGGCTTCCAAGCAGCTCTCAAGGAAACTCACTTTTCACACTCTATGCTTAATGCCCGTTGAGTGCCTAGGACTGAAAGAAGCTTGTACAGCATCACACACAAACCAATGCTCCACATGCGGGTTTCACATGCCACCAACTCCACATTCACAGACAACTTCAGCGCCAAAGCCGTTTTCAGATAGCCCTCAATGCAAAGGCTCTAGACACAAATATTGGTGTGAGAGCTAATTCAATCAAGGAAACACTGCATGTTTGTGAAGGGCATATTGAAGAAGAAGCAGCCGAGTGGTTCTTGTGGGAGAACAACTCCATTTGGCTCACTAACTTCACACACCATCAGGCTTCCAAGCAGCTCTCAAGGAAACTCACATTTCACACTCTATGCTTAATGCCCTTTGAGTGCATTATCTAGGAATGAACCTGGTAGAGCATCGCACACAAACCAATGCTCCACATGCGGGTTTCACTTGCCACCAACTCCACATTCACAGACAACTTCAGCGCCAAAGCCGTTTTCAGATAGCCCTCAATGCAAAGGCTACAGACGCAAATATTGGTGTGAGAGCTAATTCAATCAAGGAAACACTGCATGTTGGTGAAGGGCATATTGAAGAAGAAGCAGCCGAGTGGTTCTTGTGGGAGAACAACTCCATTTGGCTCACTAACTTCACACACCATCAGGCTTCCAAGCAGCTCTCAAGGAAACTCACTTTTCACACTCTATGCTTAATGCCCGTTGAGTGCCTAGGACTGAAAGAAGCTTGGTCAGCATCACACACAAACCAATGCTCCACATGCGGGTTTCACATGCCACCAACTCCACATTCACAGACAACTTCAGCGCCAAAGCCGTTTTCAGATAGCCCTCAATGCAAAGGCTCTAGACGCAAATATTGGTGTGAGAGCTAATTCAATCAAGGAAACACTGCATGTTGGTGAAGGGCATATTGAAGAAGAAGCAGCCGAGTGGTTCTTGTGGGAGAACAACTCCATTTGGCTCACTAACTTCACACACCATCAGGCTTCCAAGCAGCTCTCAAGGAAACTCACTTTTCACACTCTATGCTTAATGCCCTTTGAGTGCCTAGGAATGAAAGAAGCTTGGTGAGCATCGCACACAAACCAATGCTCCACATGCGGGTTTCACATGCCACCAACTCCACATTCACAGACAACTTCAGCGCCAAAGCCGTTTTCAGATAGCCCTCAATGCAAAGGCTCTAGACGCAAATACTGGTGTGAGAGCTAATTCAAGCAAGGAAACATTGCATGTTGGTGAAGGGCATATTGAAGAAGAAGCAGCCGAGTGGTTCTTGTGGGAGAACAACTCCATTTGGCTCACTAACTTCACACACCATCACGCTTCCAAGCAGCTCTCAAGGAAACTCACTTTTCACACTCTATGCTTAATGCCCTTAGAGTGCCTAGGACTGAAAGAAGCTTGGTCAGCATAGCTCACAAACCAATGCTCCACATGCGGGTTTCACATGCCACCAACTCCACATTCGCAGACAACTTCAGCGCCAAAGCCGTTTTCAGATAGCCCTCAATGCAAAGGCTCTAGACGCAAATATTGGTGTGAGAGCTAATTCAATCAAGGAAACACTGCATGTTGGTGAAGGGCATATTGAAGAAGAAGCAGCCGAGTGGTTCTTGTGGGAGAACAACTCCATTTGGCTCACTAACTTCACACACCATCAGGCTTCCAAGCAGCTCTCAAGGAAACTCACTTTTCACACTCTATGCTTAATGCCCTTTGAGTGCATTATCTAGGAAAGATCCTGGTAGAGCATCGCACACAAACCAATGCTCCACAAATGGTTTTCACATGCCACCAACTCCACATTCACAGACAACTTCAGCGCCAAAGCCGTTTTCAGATAGCCCTCAATGCAAAGGCTCTAGACGCAAATATTGGTGTGAGACCTAATTCAATCAAGGAAACATTGCATCTTGGTGAAGGGCATATTGAAGAAGAAGCAGCCGAGTGGTTCCTGTGGGAGAACAACTCCATTTGGCTCACTAACTTCACACACCATCAGGCTTCCAAGCAGCTCTCAAGGAAACTCACTTTTCACACTCTATGCTTAATTCCCTTTGAGTGCATTATCTAGCAATGAACCTGGTAGAGCATAACACACAAACCAATGCTCCACATGCGGGTTTCACATGCCTCCAACTCCACATTCACAGACAACTTCAGCGCCAAAGCCGTTTTCAGATAGCCCTCAATGCAAAGGCTCTAGACGCAAATATTGGTGTGAGAGCTAATTCAATCAAGGAAACACTGCATGTTGGTGAAGGGCATATTGAAGAAGAAGCAGCCGAGTGGTTCTTGTGGGAGAACAACTCCATTTGGCTCAATAACTTCACACACCATCAGGCTTCCAAGTAGCTCTCAAGGAAACTCACTTTTCACACTCTATGCTTAATGCCCTTTGAGTGCCTAGGACTGAAAGAAGCTTGGTCAGCATCGCACACAAACCAATGCTCCACATGCGGGTTTCACATGCCACCAACTCCACATTCACAGACAACTTCAGCGCCAAAGCCATTTCCAGATAGCCCTCAATGCAAAGGCTCTAGACGCAAATATTGGTGTGAGAGCTAATTCAAGCAAGGAAACATTGCATGTTGGTGAAGGGCATATTGAAGAAGAAGCAGCCGAGTGGTTCTTGTGGTAGAACAACTCCATTTGGCTCACTAACTTCACACACCATCAGGCTTCCAAGCAGCTCTCAAGGAAACTCACTTTTCACACTCTATGCTTAATGCCCTTAGAGTGCCTAGGACTGAAAGAAGCTTGGTCAGCATAGCTCACAAACCAATGCTCCACATGCGGGTTTCACATGCCACCAACTCCACATTCACAGACAACTTCAGCGCCAAAGCCGTTTTCAGATAGCCCTCAATGCAAAGGCTCTAGACGCAAATATTGGTGTGAGAGTTAATTCAATCAAGGAAACACTGCATGTTGGTGAAGGGCATATTGAAGAAGAAGCAGCCGAGTGGTTCTTGTGGGAGAACAACTCCATTTGGCTCACTAACTTCACACACCATCAGGCTTCCAAGCAGCTCTCAAGGAAACTCACTTTTCACACTCTATGCTTAATGCCCTTTGAGTGCCTAGGACTGAAAGAAGCTTGGTCAGCATCGCACACAAACCAATGCTCCACATGCGGGTTTCACATGCCACCAACTCCACATTCACAGACAACTTCAGCGCCAAAGCCGTTTTCAGATAGCCCTCAATGCAAAGGCTCTAGACGCAAATATTGGTGTGAGAGCTAATTCAATCAAGGAAACACTGCATGTTGGTGAAGGGCATATTGAAGAAGAAGCAGCCGAGTGGTTCTTGTGGGAGAACAACTCCATTTGGTTTAATAACTTAACACACCATCAGGCTTCCAAGCAGCTCTCAAGGAAACTCACTTTTCACACTCTATGCTTAATGCCCTTAGAGTGCCTAGGACTGAAAGAAGCTTGGTCAGCATCGCACACAAACCAATGCTCCTCATGCAGGTTTCACATGCCACCATCTCCACATTCACAGACAACTTCAGCGCCAGAGCCGTTTTCAGATAGCCCTCAATGCAAAGGCTCTAGACGCAAATATTGGTGTGAGAGCTAATTCAATCAAGGAAACACTGCATGTTGGTGAAGGGCATATTGAAGAAGAAGCAGCCGAGTGGTTCTTGTGGGAGAACAACTCCATTTGGCTCACTAACTTCATACACCATCAGGCTTCCAAGCAGCTCTACAGGAAACTCACTTTTCACACTCTGTGCTTAATGCCCTTTGAGTGTATTATCTAGGAATGAACCTGGTAGAGCATCGCACACAAACCAATGCTCCACATGCGGGTTTCACATGCCACCAACTCCACATTCACAGACAACTTCAGCGCCAAAGCCGTTTTCAGATAGCCCTCAATGGAAAGGCTATAGACGCAAATATTGGTGTGAGAGCTAATTCAATCAAGGAAACACTGCATGTTGGTGAAGGGCATATTGAAGAAGAAGCAGCCGAGTGATTCTTGTGGGAGAACAACTCCACTTGGCTCACTAACTTCACACACCATCAGGCTTCCAAGCAGCTCTCAAGGAAACTCACTTTTCACACTCTATGCTTAATGCCCTTTGAGTGCATTATCTAGGAATGAACCTGGTAGAGCTTCGCACACAAACCAATGCTCCACAAATGATTTTCACAGGCCACCAACTCCACATTCACAGACAAGTTCAGCGCCAAAGCCGTTTTCAGATAGCCCTCAATGCAAAGGCTCTAGACGCAAATATTGGTGTGAGAGCTAATTCAATCAAGGAAACACTGCATGTTGGTGAAGGGCATATTGAAGAAGAAGCAGCCGAGTGGTTCTTGTGGGAGAACAACTCCATTTGGCTCACTAACTTCACACACCATCAGGCTTCCAAGCAGCTCTCAAGGAAACTCACTTTTCACACTCTAAACTTAATGCCCTTAGAGTGCCTAGGACTGAAAGAAGATTGGTCAGCATCGCACACAAACCAATGCTCCCCATGTGGGTTTCACATGCCACCAACTCCACATTCACAGACAATTTCAGCGCCAAAGCCGTTTTCAGATAGCCCTCAATGCAAAGGCTCTACACGCAAATATTGGTGTGAGAGCTAATTCAATCAAGGAAACACTGCCTGTTGGTGAAGGGCATATTGAAGAAGAAGCAGCCGTGTGGTTCTTGTGGGAGAACAACTCCATTTGGCTCACTAACTTCACACACCATCAGGCTTCCAAGCAGCTCTCAAGGAAACTCACTTTTCACACTCTATGCTTAATGCCCTTTGAGTGTATTATCTAGGAATGAACCTGGTAGAGCATCGCACACAAACCAATGCTCCACATGCGGGTTTCACATGCCACCAACTCCACATTCACAGACAACTTCAGCGCCAGAGCCGTTTTCAGATAGCCCTCAATGCAAAGGCTCTAGACGCAAATATTGGTGTGAGAGCTAATTCAATCAAGGAAACACTGCATGTTGGTGAAGGGCATATTGAAGAAGAAGCAGCCGAGTGGTTCTTGTGGGAGAACAACTCCATTTGGCTCACTAACTTCACACACCATCAGGCTTCCAAGCAGCTCTCAAGGAAACTCACTTTTCACACTCTATGCTTAATGCCCTTTGAGTGCATTATCTAGGAATGAACCTGGTAGAGCATCGCACACAAACCAATGCTCCACATGCGGGTTTCACATGCCACCAACTCCAAATTCACAGACAACTTCAGCGCCAAAGCTGTTTTCAGATAGCCCTCAATGCAAAGGCTCTAGACGCAAATACTGGTGTGAGAGCTAATTCAATCAAGGAAACACTGCATGTTGGTGAAGGGCATATTGAAGAAGAAGCAGCCAAGTGATTCTTGTGGGAGAACAACTCCATTTGGCTCACTAACTTCACACACCATCAGGCTTCCAAGCAGCTCTCAAGGAAACTCACTTTTCACACTCTATGCTTAATGCCCGTTGAGTGCCTAGGACTGAAAGAAGCTTGTGCAGCATCACACACAAACCAATGCTCCACATGCGGGTTTCACATGCCACCAACTCCACATTCACAGACAACTTCAGCGCCAAAGCCGTTTTCAGATAGCCCTCAATGCAAAGGCTCTAGACGCAAATATTGGTGTGAGAGCTAATTCAATCAAGGAAACACTGCATGTTGGTGAAGGGCATATTGAAGAAGAAGCAGCCGAGTGGTTCTTGTGGGAGAACAACTCCATTTGGCTCACTAACTTCACACACCATCAGGCTTCCAAGCAGCTCTCAAGGAAACTCATATTTCACACTCTATGCTTAATGCCCTTTGAGTGCATTATCTAGGAATGAACCTGGTAGAGCATCGCACACAAACCAATGCTCCACATGCGGGTTTCACTTGCCACCAACTCCACATTCACAGACAACTTCAGCGCCAAAGCCGTTTTCAGATAGCCCTCAATGCAAAGGCTACAGACGCAAATATTGGTGTGAGAGCTAATTCAATCAAGGAAACACTGCATGTTGGTGAAGGGCATATTGAAGAAGAAGCAGCCGAGTGGTTCTTGTGGGAGACCAACTCCATTTGGCTCACTAACTTCACACACCATCAGGCTTCCAAGCAGCTCTCAAGGAAACTCACTTTTCACACTCTATGCTTAATGCCCTTTGAGTGCATTATCTAGCAATGAACCTGGTAGAGCATAACACACAAACCAATGCTCCACATGCGGGTTTCACATGCCACCAACTCCACATTCACAGACAACTTCAGCGCCAAAGCCGTTTTCAGATAGCCCTCAATGCAAAGGCTCTAGACGCAAATATTGGTGTGAGAGCTAATTCAAACAAGGAAACACTGCATCTTGGTGAAGGGCATATTGAAGAAGAAGCAGCCGAGTGGTTCTTGTGGGAAAACAACTCCATTTGGCTCAATAACTTCACACACCATCAGGCTTCCAAGCAGCTCTCAAGGAAACTCACTTTTCACACTCTATGCTTAATGCCCTTTGAGTGCCTAGGACTGAAAGAAGCTTGGTCAGCATCGCACACAAACCAATGCTCCACATGCGGGTTTCACATGCCACCAACTCCACATTCACAGACAACTTCAGCGCCAAAGCCGTTTTCAGATAGCCCTCAATGCAAAGGCTCTAGACGCAAATATTGGTGTGAGAGCTAATTCAATCAAGGAAACACTGCATGTTGGTGAAGGGCATATTGAAGAAGAAGCAGCCAAGTGATTCTTGTGGGAGAACAACTCCATTTGGCTCACTAACTTCACACACCATCAGGCTTCCAAGCAGCTCTCAAGGAAACTCACTTTTCACACTCTATGCTTAATGCCCGTTGAGTGCCTAGGACTGAAAGAAGATTGGTCAGCATCACACACAAACCAATGCTCCACATGCTGGTTTCACATGCCACCAACTCCACATTCACAGACAACTTCAGCGCCAAAGCCGTTTTCAGATAGCCCTCAATGCAAAGGCTCTAGACGCAAATATTGGTGTGAGAGCTAATTCAATCAAGGAAACACTGCATGTTGGTGAAGGGCATATTGAAGAAGAAGCAGCCGAGTGGTTCTTGTGGGAGAACAACTCCATTTGGCTCACTAACTTCACACACCATCAGGCTTCCAAGCAGCTCTCAAGGAAACTCATATTTCACACTCTATGCTTAATGCCCTTTGAGTGCATTATCTAGGAATGAACGTGGTAGAGCATCGCACACAAACCAATGCTCCACTAATGATTTTCACAGGCCACCAACTCCACATTCACAGACAACTTCAGCGCCAAAGCCATTTTCAGATAGCCCTCAATGCAAAGGCTACAGACGCAAATATTGGTGTGAGAGATAATTCAATCAAGGAAACACTGCATGTTGGTGAAGGGCATATTGAAGAAGAAGCAGCCGAGTGGTTCTTGTGGGAGAACAACTCCATTTGGCTCACTAACTTCACACACCATCAGGCTTCCAAGCAGCTCTCAAGGAAACTCACTTTTCACACTCTATGCTTAATGCCCTTTGAGTGCATTATCTAGGAATGAACCTGGTAGAGCATCGCACACAAACCAATGCTCCACATGCGGGTTTCACTTGCCACCAACTCCACATTCACAGACAACTTCAGCGCCAAAGCCGTTTTCAGATAGCCCTCAATGCAAAGGCTCTAGATGCAAATATTGGTGTGAGAGCTAATTCAATCAAGGAAACACTGCATGTTGGTGAAGGGCATATTGAAGAAGAAGCAGCCGAGTGGTTCTTGTGGGAGAACAACTCCATTTGGCTCACTAACTTCACACACCATCAGGCTTCCAAGCAGCTCTCAAGGAAACTCACTTTTCACACTCTATGCTTAATGCCCTTTGAGTGCCTAGGACTGAAAGAAGCTTGGTAAGCATCGCAAACAAACCAACGCTCCACATGCGGGTTTCACATGCCACCAACTCCACATTCACAGACAACTTCAGCGCCAGAGCCTTTTTCAGATAGCCCTCACTGCAAAGGCTCTAGACGCAAATATTGGTGTGAGAGCTAATTCAATCAAGGAAACACCGCATGTTGGTGAAGGGCATATTGAAGAAGAAGCAGCCGAGTGGTTCTTGTGGGAGAACAACTCCATTTGGCTCACTAACTTCACACACCATCACGCTTCCAAGCAGCTCTCAAGGAAACTCACTTTTCACACTCTATGCTTAATGCCCTTTGAGTGCATTATCTAGGAATGAACCTGGTAGAGCATAACACACAACCCAATGCTCCACATGCGGGTTTCACATGCCTCCAACTCCACATTCACAGACAACTTCAGCGCCAAAGCCGTTTTCAGATAGCCCTCAATGCAAAGGCTCTAGACGCAAATATTGGTGTGAGAGCTAATTCAATCAAGGAAACACTGCATCTTGGTGAAGGGCATATTGAAGAAGAAGCAGCCGAGTGGTTCTTGTGGGAGAACAACTCCATTTGGCTCAATAACTTCACACACCATCAGGCTTCCAAGCAGCTCTCAAGGAAACTCACTTTTCACACTCTATGCTTAATGCCCTTTGAGTGCCTAGGAATGAAAGAAGCTTGGTGAGCATCGCACACAAACCAATGCTCCACATGCGGGTTTCACATGCCACCAACTCCACATTCACAGACAACTTCAGCGCCAAAGCCGTTTCCAGATAGCCCTCAATGCAAAGGCTCTAGACGCAAATATTGGTGTGAGAGCTAATTCAAGCAAGGAAACATTGCATGTTGGTGAAGGGCATATTGAAGAAGAAGCAGCCGAGTGGTTCTTGTGGGAGAACAACTCCATTTGGCTCACTAACTTCACACACCATCAGGCTTCCAAGCAGCTCTCAAGGAAACTCACTTTTCACACTCTATGCTTAATGCCCTTTGAGTGCATTATCTAGGAAAGATCCTGGTAGAGCATCGCACACAAACCAATGCTCCACAAATGGTTTTCCCTTGCCACCAACTCCACATTCACAGACAACTTCAGCGCCAAAGCCGTTTTCAGATAGCCCTCAATGCAAAGGCTCTAGACGCAAATACTGGTGTGAGAGCTAATTCAATCAAGGAAACACTGCATGTTGGTGAAGGGCATATTGAAGAAGAAGCAGCCGAGTGGTTCTTGTGGGAGAACAACTCCATTTGGCTCACTAACTTCACACACCATCAGGCTTCCAAGCAGCTCTCAAGGAAACTCACTTTTCACACTCTATGCTTAATGCCCTTTGAGTGCCTAGGAATGAAAGAAGCTTGGTAAGCATCGCAAACAAACCAATGCTCCACATGCGGGTTTCACATGCCACCAACTCCACATTCACAGACAACTTCAGCGCCAAAGCCGTTTCAGATAGCCCTCAATGCAAAGGCTCTAGACGCAAATATTGGTGTGAGAGCTAATTCAATCAAGGAAACACTGCATGTTGGTGAAGGGCATATTGAAGAAGAAGCAGCCAAGTGATTCTTGTGGGAGAACAACTCATTTTGGCTCACTAACTTCACACACCATCAGGCTTCCAAGCAGCTCTCAAGGAAACTCACTTTTCACACTCTATGCTTAATGCCCTTTGAGTGCATTATCTAGGAATGAACCTGGTAGAGCATAACACACAACCCAATGCTCCACATGCGGGTTTCACATGCCTCCAACTCCACATTCACAGACAACTTCAGCGCCAAAGCCGTTTTCAGATAGCCCTCAATGCAAAGGCTCTAGACGCAAATATTGGTGTGAGAGCTAATTCAATCAAGGAAACACTGCATCTTGGTGAAGGGCATATTGAAGAAGAAGCAGCCGAGTGGTTCTTGTGGGAGAACAACTCCATTTGGCTCAATAACTTCACACACCATCAGGCTTCCAAGCAGCTCTCAAGGAAACTCACTTTTCACACTCTATGCTTAATGCCCTTTGAGTGCCTAGGAATGAAAGAAGCTTGGTGAGCATCGCACACAAACCAATGCTCCACATGCGGGTTTCACATGCCACCAACTCCACATTCACAGACAACTTCAGCGCCAAAGCCGTTTCCAGATAGCCCTCAATGCAAAGGCTCTAGACGCAAATATTGGTGTGAGAGCTAATTCAAGCAAGGAAACATTGCATGTTGGTGAAGGGCATATTGAAGAAGAAGCAGCCGAGTGGTTCTTGTGGGAGAACAACTCCATTTGGCTCACTAACTTCACACACCATCACGCTTCCAAGCAGCTCTCAAGGAAACTCACTTTTCACACTCTATGCTTAATGCCCTTTGAGTGCATTATCTAGGAAAGATCCTGGTAGAGCATCGCACACAAACCAATGCTCCACAAATGGTTTTCCCTTGCCACCAACTCCACATTCACAGACAACTTCAGCGCCAAAGCCGTTTTCAGATAGCCCTCAATGCAAAGGCTCTAGACGCAAATACTGGTGTGAGAGCTAATTCAATCAAGGAAACACTGCATGTTGGTGAAGGGCATATTGAAGAAGAAGCAGCCGAGTGGTTCTTGTGGGAGAACAACTCCATTTGGCTCACTAACTTCACACACCATCAGGCTTCCAAGCAGCTCTCAAGGAAACTCACTTTTCACACTCTATGCTTAATGCCCTTTGAGTGCCTAGGAATGAAAGAAGCTTGGTAAGCATCGCAAACAAACCAATGCTCCACATGCGGGTTTCACATGCCACCAACTCCACATTCACAGACAACTTCAGCGCCAAAGCCGTTTCAGATAGCCCTCAATGCAAAGGCTCTAGACGCAAATATTGGTGTGAGAGCTAATTCAATCAAGGAAACACTGCATGTTGGTGAAGGGCATATTGAAGAAGAAGCAGCCAAGTGATTCTTGTGGGAGAACAACTCATTTTGGCTCACTAACTTCACACACCATCAGGCTTCCAAGCAGCTCTCAAGGAAACTCACTTTTCACACTCTATGCTTAATGCCCGTTGAGTGCCTAGGACTGAAAGAAGATTGGTCAGCATCACACACAAACCAATGCTCCACATGCGGGTTTCACATGCCACCAACTCCACATTCACAGACAACTTCAGCGCCAAAGCCGTTTTCAGATAGCCCTCAATGCAAAGGCTCTAGACGCAAATATTGGTGTGAGAGCTAATTCAATCAAGGAAACACTGCATGTTGGTGAAGGGCATATTGAAGAAGAAGCAGCCGAGTGGTTCTTGTGGGAGAACAACTCCATTTGGCTCACTAACTTCACACACCATCAGGCTTCCAAGCAGCTCTCAAGGAAACTCATATTTCACACTCTATGCTTAATGCCCTTTGAGTGCATTATCTAGGAATGAACGTGGTAGAGCATCGCACACAAACCAATGCTCCACTAATGATTTTCACAGGCCACCAACTCCACATTCACAGACAACTTCAGCGCCAAAGCCATTTTCAGATAGCCCTCAATGCAAAGGCTACAGACGCAAATATTGGTGTGAGAGCTAATTCAATCAAGGAAACACTGCATGTTGGTGAAGGGCATATTGAAGAAGAAGCAGCCGAGTGGTTCTTGTGGGAGAACAACTCCATTTGGCTCACTAACTTCACACACCATCAGGCTTCCAAGCAGCTCTCAAGGAAACTCACTTTTCACACTCTATGCTTAATGCCCTTTGAGTGCATTATCTAGGAATGAACCTGGTAGAGCATCGCACACAAACCAATGCTCCACATGCGGGTTTCACTTGCCACCAACTCCACATTCACAGACAACTTCAGCGCCAAAGCCGTTTTCAGATAGCCCTCAATGCAAAGGCTCTAGATGCAAATATTGGTGTGAGAGCTAATTCAATCAAGGAAACACTGCATGTTGGTGAAGGGCATATTGAAGAAGAAGCAGCCGAGTGGTTCTTGTGGGAGAACAACTCCATTTGGCTCACTAACTTCACACACCATCAGGCTTCCAAGCAGCTCTCAAGGAAACTCATTTTTCACACTCTATGCTTAACGCCCTTTGAGTGCATTATCTAGGAATGAACCTGGTAGAGCATAACACACAAACCAATGCTCCACATGCGGGTTTCACTTGCCTCCAACTCCACATTCACAGACAACTTCAGCGCCAGAGCCTTTTTCAGATAGCCCTCAATGCAAAGGCTCTACGCAAATATTGGTGTGAGAGCTAATTCAATCAAGGAAACACTGCATGTTGGTGAAGGGCATATTGAAGAAGAAGCAGCCGAGTGATTCTTGTGGGAGAACAACTCCATTTGGCTCACTAACTTCACACACCATCAGGCTTCCAAGCAGCTCTCAAGGAAACTCACTTTTCACACTCTATGCTTAATGCCCTTTGAGTGCCTAGGACTGAAAGAAGCTTGGTCAGCATCGCACACAAACCAATGCTCCACATGCGAGTTTCACATGCCACCAACTCCACATTCACAGACAACTTCAGCGCCAAAGCCGTTTTCAGATAGCCCTCAATGCAAAGGCTCTAGACGCAAATATTGGTGTGAGAGCTAATTCAATCAAGGAAACACTGCATGTTGGTGAAGGGCATATTGAAGAAGAAGCAGCCGAGTGGTTCTTGTGGGAGAACAACTCCATTTGGCTCACTAACTTCACACACCATCAGGCTTCCAAGCAGCTCTCAAGGAAACTCACTTTTCACACTCTATGCTTAATGCCCTTTGAGTGCCTAGGAATGAAAGAAGCTTGGTCAGCATCGCACACAAACCAATGCTCCACATGCGAGTTTCACATGCCTACAACTCCACATTCATAGACAACTTCAGCGCCAAAGCCGTTTTCAGATAGCCCTCAATGCAAAGGCTCTAGACGCAAATATTGGTGTGAGAGCTAATTCAATCAAGGAAACACTGCATGTTGGTGAAGGGCATATTGAAGAAGAAGCAGCCGAGTGGTTCTTGTGGGAGAACAACTCCATTTGGCTCACTAACTTCACACACCATCAGGCTTCCAAGCAGCTCTCAAGGAAACTCACTTTTCACACTCTATGCTTAATGCCCTTTGAGTGCATTATCTAGGAATGAACTTCGTAGAGCATCGCACACAAACCAATGCTCCACATGCGGGTTTCACATGCCACCAACTCCCCATTCACAGACAACTTCAGCGCCAAAGCTGTTTTCAGATAGCCCTCAATGCAAAGGCTCTAGACGAAATATTGGTGTGAGAGCTAATTCAATCAAGGAAACACTGCATGTTGGTGAAGGGCATATTGAAGAAGAAGCAGCCGAGTGGTTCTTGTGGGAGAACAACTCCATTTGGCTCACTAACTTCACACACCATCAGGCTTCCAAGCAGCTCTCAAGGAAACTCACTTTTCACACTCTATGCTTAATGCCCTTTGAGTGCATTATCTAGGAATGAACCTGGTAGAGCATCGCACACAAACCAATGCTCCACAAGTGTGTTTCACTTGCCACCAACTCCACATTCACAGACAACTTCAGCGCCAAAGCCGTTTTCTGATAGCCCTCAATGCAAAGGTTCTAGACGCAAATATTTGTGTGAGAGCTAATTCAATCAAGGAAACACTGCATGTTGGTGAAGGGCATATTGAAGAAGAAGCAGCCGAGTGGTTCTTGTGGGAGAACAACTCCATTTGGCTCACTAACTTCACACACCATCAGGCTTCCAAGCAGCTCTCAAGGAAACTCACTTTTCACACTCTATGCTTAATGCCCTTTGAGTGCCTAGGACTGAAAGAAGCTTGGTCAGCATCGCACACAAACCAATGCTCCACATGCGAGTTTCACATGCCTACAACTCCACATTCATAGACAACTTCAGCGCCAAAGCCGTTTTCAGATAGCCCTCAATGCAAAGGCTCTAGACGCAAATACTGGTGTGAGAGCTAATTCAATCAAGGAAACACTGCATGTTGGTGAAGGGCATATTGAAGAAGAAGCAGCTGAGTGGTTCTTCTGAGAGAACAACTCCATTTGGCTCACTAACTTCACACACCATCAGGCTTCCAAGCAGCTCTCAAGGAAACTCACTTTTCACACTCTATGCTTAATGCCCTTTGAGTGCCTAGGACTGAAAGAAGCTTGGTCAGCATCGCACACAAACCAATGCTCCACATGAGAGTTTCACATGCCACCAACTCCACATTCACAGACAACTTCAGCGCCAAAGCCGTTTTCAGATAGCCCTCAATGCAAAGGCTCTAGACGCAAATATTGGTGTGAGAGCTAATTCAATCAAGGAAACACTGCATGTTGGTGAAGGGCATATTGAAGAAGAAGCAGCCGAGTGGTTCTTGTGGGAGAACAACTCCATTTGGCTCACTAACTTCACACACCATCAGGCTTCCAAGCAGCTCTCAAGGAAACTCACTTTTCACACTCTATGCTTAATGCCCTTTGAGTGCACTATGTAGGAATGAACCTGGTAGAGCATCGCACACAAACCAATGCTCCACATGCGAGTTTCACTTACCACCAACTCCACATTCACAGACAACTTCAGCGCCAAAGCCGTTTTCAGATAGCTCTCAATGCAAAGGCTCTAGACGCAAATATTGGTGTGAGAGCTAATTCAATCAAGGAAACACTGCATGTTGGTGAAGGGCATATTGAAGAAGAAGCAGCCGAGTGGTTCTTGTGGGTGAACAACTCCATTTGGCTCACTAACTTCACACACCATCAGGCTTCCAAGCAGCTCTCAAGGAAACTCACTTTTCACACTCTATGCTTAATGCCCTTTGAGTGCCTAGGACTGAAAGAAGCTTGGTCAGGATCGCACACAAACCAATGCTCCACATGCGAGTTTCACATGCCTACAACTCCACATTCATAGACAACTTCAGCGCCAAAGCCGTTTTCAGATAGCCCTTAATGCAAAGGCTCTAGACGCAAATATTGGTGTGAGAGCTAATTCAATCAAGGAAACACTGCATGTTGGTGAAGGGCATATTGAAGAAGAAGCAGCCGAGTGGTTCTTGTGAGAGAACAACTCCATTTGGCTCACTAACTTCACACACCATCACGCTTCCAAGCAGCTCTCAAGGAAACTCACTTTTCACACTCTATGCTTAATGCCCTTTGAGTGCATTATCTAGGAATGAACCTGGTAGAGCATCGCACACAAACCAATGCTCCACATGCGGGTTTCACATGCCACCAACTCCACATTCACAGACAACTTCAGCGCCAAAGCTGTTTTCAGATAGCCCTCAATGCAAAGGCTCTAGACGCAAATATTGGTGTGAGAGCTAATTCAATCAAGGAAACACTGCATGTTGGTGAAGGGCATATTGAAGAAGAAGCAGCCGAGTGGTTCTTGTGGGAGAACAACTCCATTTGGCTCACTAACTTCACACACCATCAGGCTTCCAAGCAGCTCTCAAGGAAACTCACTTTTCACACTCTATGCTTAACGCCCTTTGAGTGCATTATCTAGGAATGAACCTGGTAGAGCACAACACACAAACCAATGCTCCACATGCGGGTTTCACATGCCTCCAACTCCACATTCACAGACAACTTCAGCGCCAGAGCCGTTTTCAGATAGCCCTCAATGCAAAGGCTCTAGACGCAAATATTGGTGTGAGAGCTAATTCAATCAAGGAAACACTGCATGTTGGTGAAGGGCATATTGAAGAAGAAGCAGCCGAGTGATTCTTGGGGGAGAACAACTCCATTTGGCTCACTAACTTCACACACCATCAGGCTTCCAAGCAGCTCTCAAGGAAACTCACTTTTCACACTCTATGCTTAATGCCCTTTGAGTTCCTAGGAATGAAAGAAGCTTGGCAAGCATCGCACACAAACCAATGCTCCACATGCGGGTTTCATATGCCACCAACTCCACATTCACAGACAACTTCAGCGCCAAAGCTGTTCCAGATAATCCTCAATGCAAAGGCTCTAGACGCAAATATTGGTGTGAGAGCTAATTCAATCAAGGAAACATTGCATGTTGGTGAAGGGCATATTGAAGAAGAAGCAGCCGAGTGGTTCTTGTGGGAGAACAACTCCATTTGGCTCACTAACTTCACACACCATCATGCTTCCAAGCAGCTCTCAAGGAAACTCACTTTTCACACTCTATCCTTAATGCCCTTAGAGTGCCTACGACTGAAAGAAGCTTGGTCAGCATCGCTCACAAACCAATGCTCCACATGCGGGTTTCACATGCCACCAACTCCATATTCACAGACAACTTCAGCGCCAAAGCCGTTTTCAGATAGCCCTCAATGCAAAGGCTCTAGACGCAAATATTGGTGTGAGAGCTAATTCAATCAAGGAAACATTGCATCTTGGTGAAGGGCATATTGAAGAAGAAGCAGCCGAGTGGTTCTTGTGGGAGAACAACTCCATTTGGCTCACTAACTTCACACACCATCAAGCTTCCAAGCAGCTCTCAATGAAACTCACTTTTCACACTCTATGCTTAATGCCCTTAGAGTGCCTACGACTGAAAGAAGCTTGGTCAGCATCGCTCACAAACCAATGCTCCACATGCGGGTTTCACATGCCCCCAACTCCATATTCACAGACAACTTCAGCGCCAAAGCCGTTTTCAGATAGCCCTCAATGCAAAGGCTCTAGACGCAAATATTGGTGTGAGAGCTAATTCAATCAAGGAAACATTGCATCTTGGTGAAGGGCATATTGAAGAAGCAGCAGCCCAGTGGTTCTTGTGGGAGAACAACTCCATTTGGCTCACTAACTTCACACACCATCAGGCTTCCAAGCAGCTCTCAAGGAAACTCACTTTTCACACTCTATGCTTAATGCCCTTAGAGTGCCTAGGACTGAAAGAAGCTTGGTCAGCATCGCTCACAAACCAATGCTCCACATGCGGGTTTCACATGCCACCAACTCCATATTCACAGACAACTTCAGCGCCAAAGCCGTTTTCAGATAGCCCTCAATGCAAAGGCTCTAGACGCAAATATTGGTGTGAGAGCTAATTCAATCAAGGAAACACTGCATCTTGGTGAAGGGCATATTGAAGAAGAAGCAGCCGAGTGGTTCTTGTGGGAGAACAACTCCATTTGGCTCACTAACTTCACACACCATCAGGTTTCCAAGCAGCTCTCAAGGAAACTCACTTTTCACACTCTATCCTTAATGCCCTTTGAGTGCATTATCTAGGAAACATCCTGGTAGAGCATCGCACACAAACCAATGCTCCACAAATGGTTTTCACTTGCCACCAGCTCCACATTCACAGACAACTTCAGCGCCAAAGCCGTTTTCAGATAGCCCTCAATGCAAAGGCTCTAGACGCAAATATTGGTGTGAGAGCTAATTCAATCAAGGAAACATTGCATCTTGGTGAAGGGCATATTGAAGAAGAAGCAGCCTAGTTGTTCTTGTGGGAGAACAACTCCATTTGGCTCACTAACTTCACACACCATCAGGCTTCCAAGCAGCTCTCAAGGAAACTCACTTTTCACACTCTATGCTTAATGCCCTTTGAGTGCATTATCTAGGAATGAACCTGGTAGAGCATCGCACACAAACCAATGCTCCACATGTGGGTTTCACATGCCACCAACTCCACATTCACAGACAACTTCAGCGCCAAAGCTCTTTTCAGAAAGCCCTCAATGCAAAGGCTCTAGACGCAAATATTGGTGTGAGAGCTAATTCAATCAAGGAAACACTGCATGTTGGTGAAGGGCATATTGAAGAAAAAGCAGCCGAGTGGTTCTTGTGGGAGAACAACTCAATTTGGCTCACTAACTTCACATACCATCAGGCTTCCAAGCAGCTCTCAAGGAAACTCACTTTTCACACTCTATGCTTAATGCCCTTTGAGTGCATTATCTAGGATTGAACCTGGTAGAGCATCGAAAACCAACCAATGCTCCACAAGTGGGTTTCACATGCCACCAACTCCACATTCACAGACAACTTCAGCGCCAAAGCCGTTTTCAGATAGCCCTCAATGCAAAGGCTCTAGACGCAAATATTGGTGTGAGAGCTAATTCAATCAAGGAAACACTGCATGTTGATGAAGGGCATATTGAAGAAGAAGCAGCCGAGTGATTTTTGGGGGAGAACAACTCCATTTGGCTCACTGACTTCACACACCATCAGGCTTCCAAGCAGCTCTCAAGGAAACTCACTTTTCACACTCTATGCTTAATGCCCTTTGAGTGCCTAGGACTGAAAGAAGCTTGGTCAGCATCGCACACAAACCAATGCTCCACATGCGAGTTTCACATGCCACCAACTCCACATTCACAGACAACTTCAGCGCCAAAGCCGTTTTCAGATAGCCCTCAATGCAAAGGCTCTAGACGCAAATATTGGTGTGAGAGCTAATTCAATCAAGGAAACACTGCATGTTGGTGAAGGGCATATTGAAGAAGAAGCAGCCGAGTGGTTCTTGTGGGAGAACAACTCCATTTGGCTCACTAACTTCACACACCATCAGGCTTCCAAGCAGCTCTCAAGGAAACTCACTTTTCACACTCTATGCTTAATGCCCTTTGAGTGCCTAGGACTGAAAGAAGCTTGGTCAGCATCGCACACAAACCAATGCTCCACATGCGGGTTTCACATGCCACCAACTCCACATTCACAGACAACTTCAGCGCCAAAGCTGTTTTCAGATAGCCCTCAATGCAAAGGCTCTAGACGCAAATATTGGTGTGAGAGCTAATTCAATCAAGGAAACACTGCATGTTGGTGAAGGACATATTGAAGAAAAAGCAGCCGAGTGGTTCTTGTGGGAGAACAACTCCATTTGGCTCACTAACTTCACACACCATCAGGCTTCCAAGCAGCTCTCAAGGAAACTCACTTTTCACACTCTATGCTTAATGCCCTTTGAGTGCCTAGGACTGAAAGAAGCTTGGTAAGCATCGCACACAAACCAATGCTCCACATGAGGGTTTCACATGAAACCAACTCCATATTCACAGAGTTTCCTAGATAGCTGAGAGGACAGCTGATGATATGTGAAATTCATGAGGCAGTTGGAGTTGTTTTGGCACTGGAACAGCTTTGCTGCTGCTTCGGGCAGTTGCCATTCACCACCACACTCCCTTCCCTAGTTTTCATATCCACTTTCAGACATATGTGCTGTCAGAGCACTTGGTTTCCATGGCAGTGGGAAATGGCTTGGGCACTGAACTTGTGCTTGGCTGTGGAGTTTTGAGCGCCTTGAGTGAGGAGCTCCATGTTCGTTTTGTGTGGGTGCTCAAGCTGCTTGATCACAACCCACTGGGCTCAATGGGCATGGGAACAGAAGTTAGCCAACAGTGTTTTCTAGATAGCTGCCAGGACAGCTGTTGGTATGTGAAGTTCATGAGGCAGGTGGAGTTGTTTTGGCACTGGACGAGCTGTGTTGCTGTTTTGGGCAGTTGCCATTCACTACCACACTCCCTTCTCTAGGTGTCATATCCACTTTCAGACATATGTGCTGCCAGAGCACTTGGTTTCCATGGCAGCAGGAAATGGCTTGGGCACTGAACTTGTCTTTGGCTGTGGAGTTTTGAGCGCCTTGAGTGAGGAGCTCCATGTTCTTATTGTGTGGGTGCTCAAGCTGCTTGATTCCATCCCACTGGGCTCAATGGGCATGGGACCGGAAGTGACCCTACAGGGTTTCCTAGATAGCTGCCAGGACAGCTGATGTTATGTGAAGTTGATGAGGCAGGTGGAGTTGTTTTGGCATTGGAAGAGCTGTGCTGCTGTTTCGGACAGTTGCCATTCTCCACCAAACAGAGCTCCCTAGGTGTCATATCCACTTTCAGATATATGTGCTGTCAGAGCACTTGGTTTCCATGACATTGGGAAATGGCTTGGGCACTGAACTTGTGCTTGGCTGTGGAGTTTTGAGCGCCTTGAGTGAGGAGCTCCATGTCAGTTTTGTGTGGGTGCTCAAGCTGCTTAATCCCAACCCACTGGGCTCAATGGGCATGGGAACAGAAGTTAGCCAACAGTGTTTTCTAGATAGCTGCCAGGACAGCTGATGGTATGTGAAGTTCATGAGGCAGGTGGAGTTGTTTTGGCACTGGAAGAGCTGTGCTGCGGCTTTGGGCAGTTGCCATCCACCACCACACTCGCTTATCTAGGGGTCATATCCACTTTCAGACATATGTGCTGCCAGAGCCCTTCGTTTCCATGGCAGCGGGAAATGTCTTGGGCACTGAACTTCTCTTTGGCTGTGGAGTTTTGAGCGCCTTGAGTGAGGAGCTCCATGTTCGTTTTGTGTGGATGCTCAAGCTGCTTAATTCCATCCCACTGGGCTCAATGGGCATGGGACCGGAAGTGACCCAACAGGGTTTCCTAGATACCTGAAAGGACAGCTGATGGTGTGTGAAGTGCATGAGGCAGGTGGAGTTGCTTTCGCACTGGAAGAGCTGTGCTGCTGCTTCGGGCAGTTGCCATTCACCACCAAACAGAGCTCCCTAGGTGTGATATCCACTTTCAGACATATGTGCTGCCAGAGCACTTGGTTTCCATGGCAGTGGGAAATGGCTTGGGCACTGAACTTGTCTTTGGCTGTGGAGTTTTGAGCGCCTTGAGTGAGGAGCTCCCTGTTCGTTTTGTGTGGGTGGTGAAACTGTTTGATTCCATCCCACTGGGCTCAATGGGCATGGGACCGGAAGTGACCCAACAGGGTTCCATAGATAGCTGCCAGGACAGCTGATGGTATGTGAAGTTCATGAGGCAGGTGGAGTTGTTTTGACACTGGAAGAGCTGTGCTGCTGCTTCGGGCAGTTGCCATTCACCACCTAACAGAGCTCCCTAGGAGTCATAAGCACTTTCAGACATATGTGCTGCCAGAGCACTTGGTTTCCATGGCAACGGGAAATGGCTTGAGCACTGAATTTGTCTTTAGCCGTAAAGTTTTGAGCGCTTTAAATGAGGAGCTCCATGTTCTTTTTGTGAGGGTGCTCAAGCTGCTTGATTCCATCCCACTGGGCTCAATGGGCATGGGACCGGAAGTGACCCTTCAGGGTTTCCTAGATAGCTGAAAGGACAGCTGATGGTGTGTGAAGTGCATGAGGCAGGTGGAGTTGTTTTGGCACTGGAAGAGCTGTGCTGCTGCTTCGGGCAGTTGCCATTCACCACCAAACAGAGCTCCCTAGGTGTCATATCCACTTTCAGACATATGTGCTGCCAGAGCACTAGGTTTCCATGGCAGTGGGAAATGGCTTGGGCACTGAACTTGTCTTTGGCTGTGGAGTTTTGAGCGGCTTCAGTGAGGAGCTCCATGTTCGTATTGTGTGGGTGCTCAAGCTGCTTGACTCCATCCCACTGGGCTCAATGGGCATGGGACCGGAAGTGAGCCAACAGGGTTTCCTAGATAGCTGCCAGGACAGCTGATTGTATGTGAAGTTCATGAGGCAGGTGGAGTTGTTTTGGCACTGGAAGAGCTGTGCTGCTTTGGGCAGTTGCCATTCATCACCATACTCCCTTCCCTAGGTGTCATATCCACTTTCAGACATATGTGCTGCCAGAGCACTTGGTTTCCATGGCAGCGGGAAATGGCTTGGGCACTGAACTTGTCTTTGGCTGTGGAGTTTTGAACGCCTTGAGTGAGGATCTCCATGTTCGTTTTGTGTGGGTCCTGAAACTGCTTGATTCCATTCCACTGGGCTCAATGGGCATGGGACCGGAAGTGACCCAACAGGGTTCCCTAGAGTGCTGCCAGGACAGCTGATGGTATGTGAAGTTCATGAGGCAGGTGGAGTTGTTTTGGCACTGGAAGAGCTGTGCTGCTGCTTCGGGCAGTTGCCATTCACCACCTAACGCAGTTCCCTAGGTGTTATATCCACTTTCAGACATATGTGCTGCCAGAGCACTAAGTTTCCATGGCAGCGGGAAATGGCTTGGGCACTGAACTTGCCTTTTTTTTTTTTTTTTTTTTTTTTTTTTTTTAATTTTTTTTTAAATTCATTAATTACATTGTATTATGTGACACAGTTTCATAGGTACTGGGATTCTCCCCACCCCTCCCCAAACCCTCCCACCATGGTGGATTCCTCCACCTTGTTGCATAACCACAGTTCAAGTTCAGTTGAGATTCCCCCATTGCAAGCATATACCAAACATAGAGTCCAGCATCTTATTGTCCCGTCAAGTTCAACGGCTTCTTAGGTATACACTCTCTGGTCTGAAGACAGAGCCAGCAGACTATCATCCCAATCAATTAAAAGCTCCAACATACCATCAGCAAAAATTTACATCACCATGGAATTAATTGACATAGTAACGAGTAACCAATATGGTAAAAGTAAATGCGATTTCTTATCCACCTTCTGTGACCACCTCATTGACATTTCAATTTAGGTTTATACACAACATATAACATTCATAACATAACTTGTTATACATAACATCGTGTCATCTTAAATTAAGGCAAACATGTGGTATTTAACCTTTTGGGATTGGCTCATTTCCCTTAGCATTATGGTTTCCAGTTTGGCCCATTTGGCCACAAAGAACTGCATTTTGTTTTGTTTAATAGCTGAGTAGTATTCCATGGAGTAGATGAACCATAGCTTTCTTATCCAATCCTCTGTTGATGGGCATTTTGGTTGCTTCCATGTCTTTGCAATTACTGATTGTGCTGCTATGAGCATAGGAGTGCATGTTGGTTTCTCATAAAACAAGTGTTCTGGATATATTCCTAGGAGTGCTATTGCCGGGTCATACGGTATGTTGTATTTGAGTTGTTTGAATGTTCTCCATACTGATTTGCATAGAGGCTGTACCAGCCTGCAGCCCCACCAGCAGTGGAGTAGGGTTCCCTTTTCCCCGCAACCTCGCCAACAAGTGTTGTTGGTGCTTTTATTCATGTGGGCCAGTCTTACTGGCGTTAGGTGGTACCTCATTGATGTTTTAATTTGGATTTCCCTTATTGCCAGGGAACTTGAGCATTTTTTCATATGTTTATTTGCCATTTGGGTTTGTTCCTTTGTGAAGTGTTTGCCCATTTCCCGTGCCCATTTCTTGAGTGGCTTGTTTGTTTTGACATTTTGGTTGTTTTGTAGCTCTTTGTATATTCTGGAGATCAGCCCTCTATCACCTAAGTCGTGTGCAAAGATCTTCTCCCATTCTGTGGGTTGCCTTTTTACTTTGTTGATTGTTTCTCTAGCTGTACAGAAGCTTCTTAGTTTGATGAGGTCCCACTTGTTTATTTTGGTCTTGATTTCTACTGCATTTGGAGTCTTTTTTAGGAAGTGAGGGCCTACCCCTAAGTGTTCCAGTGTGTTTCCAACATTTTCTTCCAAAAGTTTGAAGGTTTCTGGATGTAGGTTTAAATCTTTTATCCATTTGGATTTGATCTTAGTATATGGTGAGAGATGTGGGTCTATCTTTTTGTTTCTGCAGGCTATCAACCAGTTGTCCCAACAGCATTTATTGAACAGACCTTCCCATTTGCCTGGGTTGTCGTTTGTCTTTTTGTCAAAGATTATTTGGCTGTATTTCTGTGGGTTCCCATCTGGTGTTTCTATTCTGCTCCATTGATCTTCTTCTCTATTTTTGTGCCAGTACCAGGCTGTTTTGATAACCACTGCCCTATAGTATGTCCAGAGGTCCGGAACTGTGATTCCCCCTGCTAACTTCCTGTTCTTGAGAATGGTTCTAGCTATCCGTGGTTTTTTGTGTTTCCAGATGAACCTTTGAATCATTGTTTCCAGGTCTGTGAAGAATGTTCTGGGCAATTTGATTGGGATTGCGTTGAATGTATATATTGCTTTTGGCAGTATAGACATTTTAATGATATTGATTTTACCTATCCAGGAGCATGGGATGTTACTCCATCTTTCTAGATCTTGTTCAATTTCTTTTTTAAGTAGTTTGTAGTTTTCCTCGAATAGGTCTCCAACATTTTTGGTTAGGTTAATTCCCAGATACTTCATGCTTTCCTTTGTTACTTTGAATGGTATCTTGCTGGTTAGATCTTTTTCCAACTTGGGGCTGTTAGCATACACTATGGCTGTTGATTTTTCTTCATTAATTTTGTACCCTGCCACTCTACCGAACTCTCGTATAAGTTCTAGTAGTCTCTGTGTTGAGCCTTTTGGCTCTTCCATATAAAGAATCATGTCATCTGCATATAGTGAAAGCTTGACTTCTTCATTTCCCATTTGGATTCCTTTGATTTCTTTTTCTTGTCTTATGGCCTCAGCGAGTACCTCTAGAACTATGTTGAATAGCAGCGGAGAAAGCGGACATCCCTGTCTTGTTCCAGATCTCAGTGGGAAGGGTTCCAGTTTTTCTCCATTCAGTATGATGCTGGCATTGGGTTTTTCATATATTGCTTTGATTATGTTGTGGATTTTTCCATCTATGCCTACCTTGGTTAGGGTCTTTAGCAGGAAGTTGTGCTGAATTTTGTCAAAAGCTTTTTCTGCATCTATTGATACTATCATGTGATTCTTGTTTTTCAGTTTTTGGATGTGGTGTATCACATTTATGGATTTCCGAATGTTGAACCATCCCTGCATTCCAGGGATGAATCCTACTTGATCTGGATGAATGATCTGTCTGATGTGTTTTTGAATTCTGTTGGCTAGGATTTTGTTGAGAATCTTAGCATCAATGTTCATCAAAGAGATAGGTCTGTAGTTTTCTTTCTCTGTAGGATCTCTGCCCGGTTTTGGGATTAAGGTAATGTTGGCTTCATAGAATGAGTTTGGAAGGGTTGCTTCCTTTTCTATTGTTTTGAAGAGTTTGTAGAGGATTGGAGTTAGTTCTGTTCGGAATGTTTTGTAGAATTCTGGAGTGAAGCCGTCTGGGCCTGGGCTTTTCTTTGTTGGGAGGTCTTTAATCACTGATTCAATCTCTGCTTCAGTTATGGGTTTGTTCAGGTTGATTGTTGCCTCTGGGCTAAGTTTTGGCAGGTTGTGTGAGTCTAAGAACTTTTCCATTTCTTGGTGGTCTTCTGATTTGTTGGAGTACAGTGCTTTGTAGTAATTTCTGATTATGTTCTTAATGGTTGTAATGTCTGTTGTTATGTTGCCTTTTTCATCTTTGATGCTGTTAATTCTTGCTTTCTCTTGTTTTTTCTTTGTCAGACGGGCCAGCGGGGTGTCTATTTTGTTTATCTTTTCAAAAAACCAGCTTTTTGATTCGTTGATTTTGTGTATGGTTTTTTTTATTTCTATCTGGTTGATTTCCTCCCTTGTTTTGATGATTTCTTGTTTCCTGTTGTGTGTGGGGCTCATCTGCTGCTGCTTTTCCAATTCCTGGAGGTGTGTGGTTAGTTCCTGTATTTGGCGACTCTCTTGGGCCTTGACATGAGCTCCAATTGCGATGAGTTTACCCCGTAGCACTGCTTTGGCAGTGTCCCACAAGTTTTGGAATGTTGTGTCAGAGTTTTCATTGGTTTCCATAAATTTTTTGATCTCATCTTTAATTTCTTCCCTGACCCATTGTTCGTTTAATAGCATATTGTTCAGCCTCCAAGAGTTTCTATATTTCCTGGGACATTTTGAATTGCTGATTTCCAGTTTCATTCCGTGGTGGTCTGAGAGGGTACATGGTATGATTCCTATCTTTTTGAAGTTATTTAGATTTGCTTTGTGTCCTATCATGTGGTCGATCCTGGAGAAGGTGCCATGCACTGCTGAAAAAAATGTATAATCTGTGGTCTTAGGATAAAAAATTCTATAAATGTCTACCAAGTCTAGTTGTTCTAATGTTTGTACGAGCTCTGTTGTTTCTTTGTTGAGTTTTTGTTTTGTTGATCTGTCTATAGTTGTTAGTGGGGTGTTAAGATCACCCACTATTATTGTGTGTGTATCTATGTCTCCCCTTAAGTCTGTAAGTAGTTGCTTCACGAAGCTAGGCGCATTGGAATTAGGTGCATATATGTTCACGATTGTAATTACTTCTTGATGGATCAGTCCCTTCACCAATATATAATGTCCTTCTCTGTCCTTTTTGATGTCTGTCAGCTTGAAGTCTAGGTCATCTGAGATTAGAACAGCTACGCCAGCCTTTTTTTCTCGTCCATTGGCATGAAATGTCTTTTTCCATCCTTTCACTTAAAATTTCTTACAGGATTTTCTGGTTAGATGTGTCTCTTGTAGACAACATATAGTTGGGTGCTGTTTGATGATCCATTCCGTTAATCTATGCCTTTTGATTGGTGAGTTTAAGCCATTTGTGTTTAGAGATAATATTGAAAGGAATTGGTTTTGGGCTGCCATGAGTGTAAGTATGCAAGTGTGTATTTGCGACTATTAGAGTTCTTGATTGGTTGACTTTTCTTGTATGGATTTTAGTGGGGAGGTCTTCCCATTTGCCATCTTTGATTTTGGTTTGTATTTTTTCTTTCTGGGTTTAGCACCTTCCTGAGGAGATTTTCCAGAGCTGGTTTCGTGTTGATGTATTCTTCGAGTTTCTCTTTACTGTTGAAGTATTTGATTTCATTCTCAAATATAAATGAGAGCTTTGCTGGGTACATTATTCTTGGTTGGCAGTTGTTTTGTTTCAGGATTTGATAGGTTTTACCCCATTCTCTCCTTGCTTGGAGCGTTTCTTCTGATAGGTCGGCTGTGATCCTGATTTCCCTTCCCCTGAAAGTAATCTTATCCTTTTTTCTTACTTGTCTTAGAATGGTTTCCTTGTATTCACTTGAAGGTAGCTTGAGGACCACATGTCTGGGAGACGATTTGTTTGGGTCGTATCTCCTGGGGGTTCTTTGCCCTTCCTGGATTTGTGCTGGATTTATATTTCCAATATTCTGGAAGTTCTCCTGTATTATCTCATTGAGCACCCGTTGCAAGCCTGTCTCCTTTTCCACTCCTTCGGGAAGGCCTATTATTCTAATATTTGATTTTTTGAGGTTGTCTTTCATTTCCTGTATGGACCTATTGGCTTTCTCTAGATTTGTCTCCAACTGTTTGATGAGCTGCTGCCTTTCATTCTGATTGTCTTCCAATTCTGATATTCTGTCCTCTGCTGTGTTCATTCTGTTGGTTAGGCTTTCAATTTTGTGCTCTATATCGAGGATTCCCTTTTTGATTTGATTTATTTCTGCAGTGATATGGTTTTCGAATGCCTTAGACTCTTCCCAGCGCTTTTCACTCTCTCTGACGAATTTCATCATTAGCTTCTTAAAGTCCTTATCTGATAGTTCCTCTATGTCTTCATCTTGCATCTCAGATATTGAGATTAGTTTTTGGTTGTATTGGGAGGGAGTGCTTGATCTTTCCTCTGGGTCATTGCTTTTTCTGATACTTCTCCTCATTGTGTTTTTGCTTTTTGTTGTTTTGAGATTTTAGCGGTGATTCAGCTGAGCCGGCTCTGGTTTGGGGTCTCCGGCTGAGCCCAGCAGGGCTTACTGCCTGAGTCACCAGCTGCTTTCAGGGTCTGTAGATCACAGCCCTGAGCTGGGTCAGGAGGCTTTGTGGGCCAGCCCTAGTGCCAGGCCCCTTCCCCTGTGGCTCCCTCTCAAAGGCAGTGCCCTACAGATTCACTCTGCTGAGCCGCGCCTGGGCTTTGGGTCACAAGGCTAATACAGCGGGGGTCTCCGCCTCAGTGCTGAACTGAGACTCTCCTTCAGGGCTTGAGGTTAGCACAGCAGGGGCTCCTGCTGCTCGGAGTCTAAAATCCCCAACCCCGGCCTGTGCTGGGCTGGAAATCTCCGCGGCCCCAGTGCCAAACTCGGAAGCGCTGCTCCGCTGAGGGCTGCGACACCGCCGCCGGCAGGTCTTTCCCAGTGGGCCCCTGCTGGGAAAACCTGTCCGGCCAGTTCAGCTGAGCCCACTCTGGTCTGGCCTCTCTAGCTGAGCCCAGCTGGGGACTCTGCCCTGAAGAAGCCACTTCCTCAGCTGCACTCTCTCAAGGGTAGAAGCGGATCTCTGAGAGGCACAGAGCCCTTGAGGTGAGATGTGCCCCCACTAGTCTGCTCCTCTGCCCAGGACGTGAGGCCCTGTCGAGCGTTGCCCAGCCTCTGGGGCTCAGGGCGAGTCCAGCAACAGGATCCACTGACTCTCCCGCAGCCAGTCCACAGCTCGGAGCCGATATGGGGATCTCTGAGCCCCAGTCCCACAGCGCCGCTACTGTTCCCTCTGCACTCTCCCTCAGCCGCTGAGCAGCGGGTAGGCAAGCCTCTGGGAAATCTCCCCTGCTTTTCCTCCACTTCTGCAGGGATGATGCACCCAATGATCAGTCCAGTAGCCTCCTCTGGGGGCTCCTGCCTTCCAGGGGACTGGTGCCCCTGTCGGTGTGGGCGCCTTTCCTTCCAGCCGCCTCTGTTTTCCCTGGGGCGGTTGAGCCTCCGCCGCCTTCCCCCTGCCTGGGATCGTGACTCACCAGGTTTCTCGCGGCGTGCTGTATTTTCTTTCCTACTTTTTGCGGCTGTTCCTTCACGCTGTGTAGATCTTCTTGCTTTAGTGAACTCCAGTGACCTTCTCGTTCTTCTCCCTACAGTTTCGCACCTCCTGGCCTGTTTCTCTGCTGGATCGGCTCCCCTCCTTCCCTACTCCACCCTACACCAGCTCTCTGCAGTCGGCCATCTTTTTCTCTCCTCTTGAACTTGCCTTTGAATGTGGGGTTTTGAGCGCCTTGAATGAGGAGCTCCATGTTCGTTTTGTGTGGGTGCTCAAGCTGCTTCATTCCATCCCTCTGGGCTCAATGGGCATGGGACCGGAAGTGACCCAACAGGGTTTCCTATATAGCTGCCAGGACAGCTGATGGTATGTGAACTTCATGACGCAGGTGGAGTTATTTTGGCACTGGAAGAGCTGTGCTGCTGCTTCTGGCAGTTTCTATTCACCACCTAACAGAGTTCCCTAGGTGTTATATCCACTTTCAGACATATGTGCTGCCAGAGCACTAGGTTTCCATGGCAGCGGGAAATGGCTTGGGCACTGAACTTGTCTTTGGCTGTGGGGTATTGAGCGCCTTGAGTGAGGAGCTGCATGTTTGTTTTGTGTGGGTCCTGAAACTGCTTGATTCCATTCCACTGGGCTCAATGGGCATGGGACCGGGAGTGACCAACAGGGTTTTGTAAATAGCTGCCAGGACAGCTGATGGTATGTGAAGTTCATGAGGCAGGTGGAGTTGTTTTGGCACTGGAAGAGCTGTGCTGCTGCTTCGGGCAGTTGCCATTCAAAAGCACACTCCCTTCCCTAGGTGTCATATCCACTTTCAGACATATGTGCTGCCAGAGCACTTGGTTTCCATGGCAGCGGGAAATGGCTTGGGCACTGAACTTCTCTTTGGCTGTGGAGTATTGAGCGCCTTGAGTAAGGAGCTCCATGTTCGTTTTGTGTGGGTCCTGAAACTGCTTGATTCCATTCCACTGGGCTCAATGGGCATGGGACCGGAAGTGACCCAACAGGGTTTCCTAGATACCTGCCAGGACAGCTGATGGCATGTGAAGTTGATGAGGCAGGTGGAGTTGTTTTGGCACTGGAAGAGCTGTGCTGCTGCTTCGGGCAGTTGCCATTCACCACCTAACAGATCTCCCTAGGTGTCATATGCACTTTCAGACATATGTGCTGTCAGAGCACTTGGTTTCCATGGCAGCGGGAAATGGCTTGGGCACTGAACTTGTCTATGGCTGTGGAGTTTTGAGCGCCTTGAGTGAGGAGCTCCATGTTCGTTTTGTGTGGGTGGTGAAACTGATTCCATCCCACTGGGCTCAATGGGCATGGGACCGAAAGTGACCCAACAGGGTTTCCTAAATAGCTGCCAGGACAGCTGATGGTATGTGAAGTTCATGAGGCAGGTGGAGTTGTTTTGGTACTGGAAGAGCTGTGCTGCTGCTTCGGGCAGTTGCCATTCACCACCTAACAGAGCTCCCTAGGAGTCATATGCACTTTCAGACATATGTGCTGCCAGAGCACTTGGTTTCCATGGCAGCGGGAAATGGCTTGAGCACTGAATTTGTCTTTGCCGTAAAGTTTTGAGCGCTTTAAATGAGGAGCTCCATGTTCGTTTTGTGAGGGTGCTCAAGCTGCTTGATTCCATCCCACTGGGCTCAATGGGCATGGGACCGGAAGTGACCCAACAGGGTTTCCTAGATAGCTGCCAGGACAGCTGATGGTATGTGAAGTTCATGAGGCAGGTGGACTTGTTTTGGCACTGCAAGAGCTGTGCTGCTGCTTTGGGCAGTTGCCATTCACCACCACAATCCCTTCCCTTGGGGTCATATCCACTTTCAGACATATGTGCTATCAGAGCACTTGGTTTCCATGGCAGCGGGAAATGGCTTGAGCACTGAATTTGTCTTTGCCGTAAAGTTTTGAGCGCTTTAAATGAGGAGCTCCATGTTCGTTTTGTGTGGGTGCTCAAGCTGCTTGATTCCATCCCACTGGGCTCAATGGGCATGGGACCGAAAGTGACCCAACAGGGTTTCCTAGATAGCTGCCAGGACAGCTGATGGTATGTGAAGTTCATGAGGCAGGTGGAGTTGTTTTTGCACTGGAAGAGCTGTGCTGCTGCTGTGGGCAGTTGCCATTCAAAAGCACACTCCCTTCCCTAGGTGTCATATCCACTTTCAGACATATGTGCTGCCAGAGCACTTGGTTTCCATGGCAGCGGGAAATGGCTTGGGCACTGAATTTGTCTTTGGCTGTGGAGTTTTGAGCGCCTTGAGTGAGGAGCTCCATGTTAGTTTTGTGTGGGTGGTGAAACTGTTTGATTCCATCCCACTGGGCTCAATGGGCATGGGACCGAAAGTGACCCAACAGGGTTTCCTAGATAGCTGCCAGGACAGCTGATGGTATGTGAAGTTCATGAGGCAGGTGGAGTTGTTTTGGCACTGGAAGAGCTGTGCTGCTGCTTCGGGCAGTTGCCATTCACCACCTAACAGAGCTCCCTAGGAGTCATATGCACTTTCAGACATATGTGCTGCCAGAGCACTTGGTTTCCATGGCAGCGGGAAATGGCTTGAGCACTGAATTTGTCTTTGCGGTAAAGTTTTGAGCGCTTTAAATGAGGAGGTCCATGTTCGTTTTGTGAGGGTGCTCAAGCTGCTTGATTCCATCCCACTGGGCTCAATGGGCATGGGACCGGAAGTGACCCAACAGGGTTTCCTAGATATCTGCCAGGACAGCTGATGGTATGTGAAGTTCATGAGGCAGGTGGAGTTATTTTGGCACTTTAAGAGTTGTGCTGCTGCTTTGGGCAGTTTCTATTCACCACCTAACACATTTCTCTAGGTGTCATATCCACTTTCAGACATATGTGCTGAAGGAGCACTTGGTTTCCATGGCACGGGAAATGGCTTGGGCACTGAACTTGTCTTTGGCTGTGGAGTTTTGAGCGCCTTGAGTGAGGAGGTCCATGTTCGTTTTGTGTGGGTGCTCAAGCTGCTTGATTCCATCCCACTGGGCTC
Organism: Ochotona princeps; assembly: GCF_030435755.1. NCBI lineage: Eukaryota > Metazoa > Chordata > Mammalia > Lagomorpha > Ochotonidae > Ochotona > Ochotona princeps. The sequence continues at coordinate 42,266,106 of NC_080848.1, read as the reverse complement.
AATGGGCATGGGACCGGAAGTGACCCAACAGGGTTTCCTAGATAGCTGCCAGGACAGCTGATGGTATGTGAAGTTCATGAGGCAGGTGGAGTTCTTTTGGCACTGGAAGAGCTGTGCTGCTGCTTCGGGCAGTTACCATTCACCAGCACACTCCCTTCCCTAGGGGTCATATCCACTTTCAGACATATGTGCTGCCAGAGCACTTGGTTTCCATGGCAGCGGGAAATGGCTTGGGCACTGAACTTGTCTTTGGTTGTCGAGTTTTGAGCACCTTGAGTGAGGAGCTCCATGTTCGTTTTGTGTGGGTGCTGAAGTAGCTTGATTCCATCCCACTGGGCTCAATGGGCATGGGACCGGAAGTGACCCAACAGGGTTTCCTAGATAGCTGCCAGGACAGCTGATGGTATGTGAAGTTCATGAGGCAGGTGGAGTTGTTTTGGCACTGGAAGAGCTGTGCTGCTGCTTCGGGCACTCGCCATTTACCACCTAACAGAGCTCCCTAGGTGTCATATCCACTTTCAGATATATGTGCTGCCAGAGCACTTGGTTTCCATGGCAGCGGGAAATGGCTTGGGCACTGAATTTTTCTTTGGCAGTAAAGTTTTGAGCGCCTTGAGTGAGAAGCTCCATGTTCGTTTTGTGTGGGTGCTCAAGCAGCTTGATTCCATCCCACAAGGGCTCAATGGGCATGGGACCGGAAGTGAGCCAGCAGGGTTTCCTAGATACCTGCCAGGACAGCTGATGGTATGTGAAGTTCATGAGGCAGGTGGAGTTGTTTTGGCACTGGAAAAGCTGTGCTGCTGCTTTGGGAAGTTGCCATTCACCACCTAACAGAGCTCCCTAGGTGTCATATCCACTTTCAGACATATGTGCTGCCAGAGCACTTGGTTTCCATGGCAGCGGGAAATGGCTTGGGCACTGAACTTGTCCTTCCCTGTGCGGCTTGTAGCGCCTTGAGTTAGTAGCTCCATGTTCGTTTTGTGTGAGTGCTCAAGCTGCTTCATTCCATCCCACTGAGCTCAATGGGCATGGGACCGGAAGAGACCCAACAGGGTTTCCAAGATAGCTACCAGGACACCTGATGGTATGTGAAGTTCATGAGGCAGGTGGAGTTGTTTTGGCACTGGAAGAGCTGTGCTGCTGCTTCGGGCACTTGCCATTCACCACCTAACAGAGCTCCCTCGGTGTCATATCCACTTTCAGATATATGTGCTGTCAGAGCACTTGGTTTCCATGGCAGCGGGAAATGGCTTGAGCACTGAACTTGGACTTAGCGGTGGAGTTTTGAGCGCCTTGGGTGAGGAACTCCATGTTCGTTTTGTGTGGGTGCTCAAGCTGCTTGATCCCAACCCACTATGCTAAATGGGCATGGGACCAGAAGTGACCCAACAGGGTTTCCTAGATAACTGCCAGGACAGCTGATGGTATGTGAAGTTCATGAGGCAGGTGGAGTTGTTTTGGCACTGGAAGAGCTGTGCTGCTGCTTTGGGCAGTTGCCATCCACCACCACACTCCCTTACCTAGGTGTCATATGCACTTTCAGACATATGTGCTGCCAGAGCACTTGGTTTCCATGGCAGCGGGAAATGGCTTGGGCACTGAACTTGTCCTTTGCTGTGGAGTTTTGAGTGCCTTGAGTGAGGAGCTCCATGTTCGTTTTGTGTGGGTGCTCAAGCTGCTTGATTCCATCCCACTGGGCTCAATGGGCATGGGACCGGAAGTGACCCAACAGGGTTTCCCAGATAGCTGCCAGGACAGCTGATGGCATGTGAAGTTCATGAGGCAGGTGGAGTTGTTTTGGCACTGGAAGAGCTGTGCTGCTGCTTTGGGCAGTTGCCAATCACCACCAATCTCCCCTCTCTAGGTGTTATATCCACTTTCAGATATATGTGCTGTCAGAGCACTTGGTTTCCATGGCAGCGGGAAATGGCTTGGGCACTGAACTTGTGCTTGGCTGTGGAGATTTGAGCGCCTTGAGTGAGGAGCTCCATGTTCGTTTTGTGTGGGTGCTCAAGCTGCTTAATTCCATCCCACTTTGCTCAATGGGCATGGGACCGGAAGTGACCCAACAGGGTTTCCTAGATAGCTGCCAGGACAGCTGATGGTATGTGAAGTTCATGAGGCAGGTGGAGTTGTTTTGGCACTGGACGAGCTGTGCTGCTGCTTCGGGCAGTTGCCATTCACCAGCACACAGAGTTCCCTAGGTGTCATATCCACTTTCAGACATATGAGCTGCTGAAGCACTTGGTTTCCATGGCAGCGGGAAATGGCTTGGGCACTGAATTTTTCTTTGGCAGTAAAGTTTTTAGCGCCTTCAGTAGGAGCTCCATGTTCGTTTTGTGTGGGTGCTCAAGCTGCTTGATTCCATCCCACTGGACTCAATGGGCATAGGACCGGAAGTGACCCAACAGGGTTTCCTAGATAGCTGCCAGGACAGCTGATGGTATGTGAAGTTCATAAGGCAGGTGGAGTTGTTTTGGCACTGGAAGAGCTGTGCTGCTGCTTTGGCCAGTTGCCATTCACCACCACACTCCCTTCTCTAGGTTTTATATCCACTTTCAGACATATGTGCTGCCAGAGCACTTGGTTTCCATGGCAGCGGGAAATGGCTTGGGCACTGATCTTGTCTTTGGCTGTGGAGTTTTGAGCACCTTGAGTGAGGAGCTCCATGTTTGTTTTGTGTGGGTGCTCAAGCTGCTTGATTCCATCCCACTGGGCTCAATGGGCATGGGACCGGAAGTGACCAAACAGGGTTTCCTAGATAGCTGCCAGGACACCTGATGGTATTTGAAGTTCATGAGGCATGTGGAGTTGTTTTGGTACTGGAAGAGCTGTGCTGCTGCTTCGCGCAGTTGCCATTTAACACCTAACATAGCTCCCTAGGGGTCATATCCACTTTCAGATATATGTGCTGTCAGAGCACTTGGTTTCCATGGCAGCGGGAAATGGCTTGGGCACTGAACTTGTCCTTGGCTGTGGGCTTTTGAGCGCCTTGAGTGAGTAGCTCCATGTTCGTTTTGTGTGGATGCTCAAGCTGCTTGATCCCAACCCAGTGGGCTCAATGGGCATGGGACCGGAAGTGAGCCAACAGGGTTTCTGAGATAGCTGCCAGGACAGCTGATGGTATGTGAAGTTCATGAGGCAGGTGGAGTTGTTTTGGCACTGGAAGAGCTGTGCTGCTGCTTTGGGCAATTGCCATCCACCACCACACTCTCTTCCCTAGGTGTCATATCCACTTTCAGACATATATGCTGCCAGAGCACTTGGTTTCCATGGCAGCGGGAAATAGCTTGGGCACTAAATTTTTCTTTGGCAGTAAAGTTTTGAGCGCCTTGAGTGAGGAGCTCCATGTTCGTTTTGTGTGGGTGCTCAAGCTGCTTGATTCCATCCCACTGGGCTCAATGGGCATGGAACCGGATGTGACCCAACAGTGTTTCCTAGATAGTTGCCAGGACAGCTGATGGTATGTGAAGTTCATGAGGCAGGTGGAGTTGTTTTGGCACTGGACGAGCTCTGCTGCTGCTTCGGGCAGTTGCGATTCACCACCTAACAGAGCTCCATAGGTGTCATATTCACTTTCAGATATATGTGCTGTCAGAGCACTTGGTTTCCATGGCAGCGGGAAATGGCTTGGGCACTGAACTTGTGCTTGGCTGTGGAGTTTTGAGCGCCTTGAGTGAGGAGCTCCATGTTCGTTTTGTGTGGGTGCTCAAGGTGCTTGATCCCAACCCCCTGGGCTCAATGGCCATGGGACCGGAAGTGACCCAACAGGGTTTCCTAGATAGCTGCCAGGACAGCTGATGGTATGTGAAGTTCATGAGGCAGGTGGAGTTGTTTTGGCACTGGAAGAGCTGTGCTGCTGCTTCGGGCAGTTGCCATTTACCACCACACTCCCTTCTCTAGGTGTCATATGCACTTTCAGACATATGTGCTGCCAGAGCACTTGGTTTCCATGGCAGCGGGAAATGGCTTGGGCACTGAACTTGTCCTTGGCTGTGGAGCTTTGAGCGCCTTGAGTGAGGAGCTCCATGTTCGTTTTGTGTGGGTGCTCAAGCTGCTTGATCCCAACCCCCTGGGCTCAATGTGCATGGGACCTGAAGTGAACCAACAGGGTTTTTAGATAGCTGACAGGACAGCTGATGGTATGTGAAGTTCATGAGGCAGGTGGAGTTGTTTTGGCACTGGACGAGCTGTGCTGCTGCTTGAGGCAGTTGCCATTCACCACCACACTTCCTTCCCTAGGTCTCATATCCACTTTCAGACATATGTGCTGCCAGAGCACTTGGTTTCCATGGCAGCGGGAAATGGCTTGGGCACTAAATTTTTCTTTGGCAGTAACGTTTTGAGTGCCTTGAGTGAGGAGCTCCATGTTAGTTTTGTGTGGGTGCTCAAGCAGCTTGATTCCATCCCTCTGGGCTCAATGGGCATGGGACCGGAAGTGACCCAACAGGGTTTCCTAGGTAGCTGCCAGGACAGCTGATGGTATGTGAAGTTCATGAGGCAGGTGGAGTTCTTTTGGCACTGGAAGAGCTGTGCTGCTGCTTCGGGCAGTTGCAATTCACCACCTAACAGAGGTCCCTAGGTGTCATATCCACATTCAGATATATGTGCTGTCAGAGCACTTGGTTTCCATGGCAGCGGGAAATGGCTTGGGCACTGAACTTGTTTTTGGCTGTGGAGTTTTGAATGCCTTGAGTGAGGAGCTCCATGTTAGTTTTGTGAGGGTGCTCGAGGTGCTTGATTCAAACCCCCTGGGCTCAATGGGCATGAGACCAGAAGTGAGCCAACAGGGTTTCCTAGATAGCTGCCAGGACAGCTGATGGTATGTGAAGTTCATGAGGCAAGTGGAGTTGTTTTGGCACTGGAAGAGCTGTGCTGCTGCTTTGGGCAGTTGCCATTCACCACCACACTCCCTTCCCTAGGGGTCATACCCACTTTCAGACATATGTGCTGTTTGAGCACTTGGTTTCCATGGCAGCGCGAAATGGCTTGAGCACTGAACTTGTTTTTGGCTGTGGGGCTTTGAGCGCCTTGAGTGAGGAGCTCCATGTTCGTTTTGTGTGGGTGCTCAAGCTGCTTGATTCCATCCCACTGGGCTCAATGGGGATGCGACCGGATGTGACCCAACAGGTTTTCCTCTATAGCTGCCAGGACAGCTGATGGTATGTGAAGTTCATGAGGCAGGTGGAGTTGTTTTGGTACTGGAAGTGCTGTGCTGCTGCTTTGGGCAGTTGCCATTCACCAGCACACAGAGTTCCCTAGGTGTCATATCCACTTTCAGACATATGTGCTGCCAGAGCACTTGGTTTCCATGGCAGCGGGAAATGGCTTGAGCACTGAATTTGAGCTTGGCTGTGGAGTTTTGAGCTCCTTGAGTGAGGAGCTCCATGTTCGTTTTGTGTGGGTGCTCAAGCTGCTTGATTCCATCCCACTGGGCTCAATGGGCATGGGACCGGAAGTGACCCAACAGGGTTTCCGAGATAGCTGCCAGGACAGCTGATGGTATGTGAAGTTCATGAGGCAGGTGGAGTTGTTTTGGCACTGGAAGAGCTGTGCTGCTGCTTTGGGCAGTTGCCATTCACCACCACACTCCCTTCCCTAGGTGTCATATCCACTTTCAGACATATATGCTGGCAGAGCACTTGGTTTCCATGGCAGCGGGAAATGGCTTGAGCACTGAACTTGTCCTTGGCTGTCTAGTTTTTTTTTTTTTAATTTTATTTTAAATTCATTAATTACATTGTATTATGTGACACAGTTTCATAGGTACTGGAATTCTCCCCACCCCTCCCCAAACCCTCCCACCATGGTGGATTCCTCCACCTTGTTGCATAACCACAGTTCAAGTTCAGTTGAGATTCCCCCATTGCAAGCGTATACCAAACATAGAGTCCAGCATCTTATTGTCCAGTCAAGTTCAACGGCTTCTTAGGTTTACACTCTCTGGTCTGAAGACAGAGCCAGCAGACTATCATCCCGATCAATTAAAAGCTCCAACATACCATCAGCAAAAATTTACATCACCATGGAATTAATTGACATAATAATGAGTAACCAATATGTTAAAAGTAAATGCGAGTTCCCAGCCACCTTCTGTGACCACCTCAATGACATTTCAATTTTAGTTTATACACAACCTATAACATTCAAAACATAACATGTTATACATAAGATCATATCATCTTAAATTAAGGCAAACATGTGGTATTTAACCTTTTGGGATTGGCTCATTTCCCTTAGCATTATGGTTTCCAGTTTGGCCCATTTGGCCACAAAGAACTGCATTTTGTTTTTTTTAATAGCTGAGTAGTATTCCATGGAGTAGATGAACCATAGCTTTCTTATCCAATCCTCTGTTGATGGGCATTTTGGCTGCTTCCATGTTTTTGCAATTACTGATTGTGCTGCTATGAGCATAGGAGTGCATGTTGGTTTCTCCTAAAACAAGTGTTCTGGATATATTCCTAGGAGTGCTATTGCTGGATCATACGGTATGTTGTATTTGAGTTGTTTGAATGTTCTCCATACTGATTTGCATAGAGGCTGTACCAGCCTGCAGCCCCACCAGCAGTGGAGTAGGGTTCCCTTTTCCCCGCAACCTCGCCAACAAGTGTTGTTGGTGCTTTTATTCATGTGGGCCAGTCTTACTGGCGTTAGGTGGTACCTCATTGATGTTTTAATTTGGATTTCCCTTATTGCCAGGGAACTTGAGCATTTTTTCATATGTTTATTTGCCATTTGGGTTTGTTCCTTTGAGAAGTGTTTGCCCATTTCCCATGCCCATTTCTTGAGTGGCTTGTTTGTTTTGACATTTTGGTTGTTTTGTAGCTCTTTGTATATTCTGGAGATCAGCCCTCTATCACCTAAGTCGTGTGCGAAGATCTTCTCCCATTCTGTGGGTTGCCTTTTTACTTTGTTGATTGTTTCTCTAGCTGTACAGAAGCTTCTTAGTTTGATGAGGTCCCAATTGTTTATTTTGGTCTTGATTTCTACTGCATTTGGAGTCTTTTTTAGGAAGTGAGGGCCTACCCCTAAGTGTTCCAGTGTGTTTCCAACATTTTCTTCCAAAAGTTTGAAGGTTTCTGGATGTAGGTTTAAATCTATTATCCATTTGGATTTGATCTTAGTATATGGTGAAAGATGTGGGTCTATCTTTTTGTTTCTGCAGGCTATCAACCAGTTGTCCCAACAGCATTTATTGAACAGACCTTCCCATTTGCCTGGGTTGTCGTTTGTCTTTTTGTCAAAGATTATTTGGATGTATTTCTGTGGGTTCCCATCTGGTGTTTCTATTCTGCTCCATTGATCTTCTTCTCTATTTTTTTTGCCAGTACCACACTGTTTTGATAACCACTGCCCTATAGTATGTCCAGAGGTCCGGCACTGTGATTCCCTCTGCTAACTTCCTGTTCTTGAGAATGGTTCTAGCTATTCGTGGTTTTTTGTGTTTCCAGATGAACCTTTGAATCATTGTTTCCAGGTCTGTGAAGAATGTTCTGGGCAATTTGATTGGGATTGCGTTGAATGTATATATTGCTTTTGGCAGTATAGACATTTTAATGATATTGATTTTACCTATCCAGGAGCATGGGATGTTACTCCATCTTTCTAGATCTTGTTCAATTTCCTTTTTAAGTAGTTTGTAGTTTTCTTCAAATAGGTCTCCTACATTTTTGGTTAGGTTAATTCCCAGATACTTCATGCTTTCCTTTGTTACTTTGAATGGTATTTTGCTGGTTAGATCTTTTTCCAAATTGGGGCTGTTAGCATACACTATGGCTGTTGATTTTTCTTCATTAATTTTGTACCCTGCCACTCTACCGAACTCTCGTATAAGTTCTAGTAGTCTCTGTGTTGAGCCTTTTGGCTCTTCCATATAAAGAATCATGTCATCTGCATATAGTGAAAGCTTGACTTCTTCATTTCCCATTTGGATTCCTTTGATTTCTTTTTCTTGTCTTATGGCCTCAGCGAGTACCTCTAGAACTATGTTGAATAGCAGCGGAGAAAGCGGACATCCCTGTCTTGTTCCAGATCTCAGTGGGAAGGGTTCCAGTTTTTCTCCATTCAGTATGATGCTGGCATTGGGTTTTTCATATATTGCTTTGATTATGTTGTGGATTTTTCCATCTATGCCTACCTTGGTTAGAGTCTTTAGCAGGAAGTTGTGCTGAATTTTGTCGAAAGCTTTTTCTGCATCTATTGATACTATCATGTGATTCTTGTTTTTCAGTTTTTGGATGTGGTGTATCACATTTATGGATTTCCGAATGTTGAACCATCCCTGCATTCCAGGGATGAATCCTACTTGATCTGGATGAATGATCTGTCTGATGTGTTTTTGAATTCTGTTGGCTAGGATTTTGTTGAGAATCTTAGCATCAATGTTCATCAAAGAGATAGGTCTGTAGTTTTCTTTCTCTGTAGGATCTCTGCCCGGTTTTGGGATTAAGGTAATGCTGGCTTCATAGAATGAGTTTGGAAGGGTTGCTTCCTTTTCTATTGTTTTGAAGAGTTTGTAGAGGATTGGGGTTAGTTCTGTTCGGAATGTTTTGTAGAATTCTGGAGTGAAGCCGTCTGGGCCTGGGCTTTTCTTTGTTGGGAGGTCTTTAATCACTGATTCAATCTCTGCTTCAGTTATGGGTTTGTTCAGGTTGATTGTTGCCTCTGGGCTAAGTTTTGGCAGGTTGTGTGAGTCTAAGAACTTTTCCATTTCTTGGTGTTCTTCTGATTTGTTGGAGTACAGTGCTTTGTAGTAATTTCTGATTATGTTCTTAATGGTTGTAATGTCTGTTGTTATGTTGCCTTTTTCATCTTTGATGCTGTTAATTCTTGCTTTCTCTTGTTTTTTCTTTGTCAGACGGGCCAGCGGGGTGTCTATTTTGTTTATCTTTTCAAGAAACCAGCTTTTTGATTCGTTGATTTTGTGTATGGTTTTTTTTATTTCTATCTGGTTGATTTCCTCCCTTTTTTTGATGATTTCTTGTTTCCTGTTGTGTGTGGGGCTCATCTGCTGCTGCTTTTCCAATTCCTGGAGGTGTGTGGTTAGTTCCTGTATTTGGCGACTTTCTTGGGCCTTGACATGAGCTCCAATTGCGATGAGTTTACCCCGTAGCACTGCTTTGGCAGTGTCCCACAAGTTTTGGAATGTTGTATCAGAGTTTTCATTGGTTTCCATAAATTTTTTGATCTCATCTTTAATTTCTTCCCTGACCCATTGTTCGTTTAATAGCATATTGTTCAACCTCCAAGAGTTTCTGTATTTCCTTGGGCATTTTGAATTGCTGATTTCCAGTTTCATTCCGTGGTGGTCTGAGAGGGTACATGGTATGATTCCTATCTTTTTGAAGTTATTTAGATTTGCTTTGTGTCCTATCATGTGGTCGATCCTGGAGAAGGTGCCATGCACTGCTGAAAAAAATGTATAATCTGTGGTCTTAGGATAAAAAATTCTATAAATGTCTACCAAGTCTAGTTGTTCTAATGTTTGTACGAGCTCTGTTGTTTCTTTGTTGAGTTTTTGTTTTGTTGATCTGTCTATAGTTGTTAGCGGGGTGTTAAGATCGCCCACTATTATTGTGTGTGTATCTATGTCTCCCCTTAAGTCTGTAAGTAGTTGCTTCACGAAGCTAGGAGCATTGGAATTAGGTGCATATATGTTCACAATGGTAATTACTTCTTGATGGATCAGTCCCTTCACCAATATATAATGTCCTTCTCTGTCCTTTTTGATGTCTGTCAGCTTGAAGTCTAGGTCATCTGAGATTAGAACAGCTACACCAGCCTTTTTTTCTCGTCCATTGGCATGAAATGTCTTTTTCCATCCTTTCATTTTAAATTTCTTACAGGCTTTTCTGGTTAGATGTGTCTCTTGTAGGCAACATATAGTTGGGTGCTGTTTGATGATCCATTCCGTTAATCTATGCCTTTTGATTGGTGAGTTTAAGCCATTTGTGTTTAGAGATAATATTGAGAGGAATTGGTTTTGGGCTGCCATGAGTGTAAGTGTGCAAGTGTGTATTTGCGACTATTAGAGTTTCTGATTGGTTGACTTTTCTTGTATGGATTTTAGTGGGGAGGTCTTCCCATTTGCCATCTTTGATTTTGGTTTGTATGTTTTCTTTCTGGGTTTAGCACCTTCCTGAGGAGATTTTCCAGAGCTGGTTTCGTGTTGATGTATTCTTCGAGTTTCTCTTTACTGTTGAAGTATTTGATTTCATTCTCAAATATAAATGAGAGCTTTGCTGGGTACATTATTCTTGGTTGGCAGTTGTTTTGTTTCAGGATTTGATAGGTTTTACTCCATTCTCTCCTTGCTTGGAGCGTTTCTTCTGATAGGTCGGCTGTGATCCTGATTTCCCTTCCCCTGAAAGTAATCTTATCCTTTTTTCTTACTTGTCTTAGAATGGTTTCCTTGTATTCACTTGAAGGTAGCTTGACGACCACATGTCTGGGAGATGATTTGTTTGGGTCGTATCTACTGGGGGTTCTTTGTCCTTCCTGGATTTGTGCTGGATTTATATTTCCAGTATTCTGGAAGTTCTCCTGTATTATCTCATTGAGCACCCTTTGCAAGCCTGTCTCCTTTTCCACTCCTTCGGGAAGGCCTATTATTCTAATATTTGATTTTTTGAGGTTGTCTTTCATTTCCTGTATGGACCTATTGGCTTTCTCTAGATTTGTCTCCAACTGTTTGATGAGCTGCTGCCTTTCATTCTGATTGTCTTCCAATTCTGATATTCTGTCCTCTGCTGTGTTCATTCTGTTGGTTAGGCTTTCAATTTTGTGCTCTATATCGAGGATTCCCTTTTTGATTTGATTTATTTCTGCAGTGATATGGTTTTCGAATGCCTTAGACTCTTCCCAGCGCTTTTCACTCTCTCTGACGAATTTCATCATTAGCTTCTTAAAGTCCTTATCTGATAGTTCCTCTATGTCTTCATCTTGCATCTCAGATATTGAGATTAGTTTTTGGTTGTATTGGGAGGGAGTGCGTGATCTTTCCTCTGGGTCATTGCTTTTTCTGATACTTCTCCTCATTGTGTTTTTGCTTCTTGTTGTTTTGAGATTTTAGCGGTGATTCAGCTGAGCCGGCTCAGGTTTGGGGTCTCCGGCAGAGCCCAGCAGGGCTTACTGCTGAGTCACCAGCTGCTTTCAGGGTCTGTAGATCACAGCCCCGAGCTGGGTCAGGAGGCTTTGTGGGCCAGCCCTAGTGCCAGGCCCCTTCCCCTGTGGCTCCCTCTCAAAGGCAGTGCCCTATAGATTCACTCTGCTGAGCCGCACCCAGTGGGATGGAATCAAGCAGCTTGAGCACCCACACAAAACGAACATGGAGCTCCTCACTCAAGGCGCTCAAAACTCCACAGCCAAGGACAAGTTCAATGCTCAAGCCATTTCCCGCTGTCATGGAAACCAAGTGCTCTGGAGGCACATATATCTGAAAGTGGATATAACACTTAGAGAAGGGAGTGTGCTGGTGAATGGCAACTGCCCGAAGCAGCAGCACAGCTCTTCCAGTGCCAAAACAACTGCACCTGCCTCATGAACTTCACATACCATCAGCTGTCCTGGCAGCTATCTAGGAAACCCTGTTGGGTCACTCCCGGTCACATGCCCATTGAGCCCAGTGGGATGGAATCAAGCAGCTTGAGCACCCACACAAAACGAACATGGAGCTCCTCACTCAAGGCACTCAAAACTCCACAGCCAAAGACAAGTTCAGTGCCCAAGCCATTTCCCGCTGCAATGGAAATCAAGTGCTCTGGCAGCACATATGTCTGAAAGTGCATATGATACTAGGGAACTCTGTGTGCTGGTGAATGGCAACTGCCTTATGCAGCAGCACAGCTCTTCCAGTGCCAAAATAACTCCACCTGCCTCATGAACTTCACATACCATCAGTTGTCCTGGCAGCTATCTCAGAAACCCTGTTGGGTCACTTCCGGTCCCATGCCCATTGAGCCCAGTGGGATGGAATCAAGCAGCTTGAGCACCCACACAAAACGAACATGGAGCTCCTCACTCAAGGCACTCAAAACTCCACAGCCAAAGACAAGTTCAGTGCCCAAGCCATTTCCCGCTGCCATGGATACCAAGTGCTTCAGCAGCTCATATGTCTGAAAGTGGATTTGACACCTAGGGAACTCTGTGTGCTGGTGAATGGCAACTGCCCGAAGCAGCAGCACAGCTCGTCCAGTGCCAAAACAACTCCACCTGCCTCATGAACTTCACATACCATCAGCTGTCCTGGCAGCTACCTAGGAAACCCTGTTGGGTCTTACGGTCCCATGCCCATTGAGCCCAGTGGGATGGAATCAAGCAGCTTGAGCACCCACACAAAACGAACATGGAGCTCCTCACTCAAGGCGCTCAAAACTCCACAGCCAAGGACAAGTTCAGTGCTAAAGCCATTTCCCGCTGCCATGGAAACCAAGTGCTCTGGCAGCACATATGTCTGAAAGTGGATATGACCCCTAGGGAAGGGAGTGTGGTGGTGAATGGCAACTGCCCAAACAGCAGCACAGCTCTTCCAGTGCCAAAACAACTCCACCTGCCTCATGAACTTCACATACCATCAGCTGTTCTGGCAGCTATCTCGGAAACCCTGTTGGGTCACTTCCGGTCCCATGCCCATTGAGCCCAGTGGGATGGAATCAAGCAGCTTGAGCACCCACACAAAACGAACATGGAGCTCCTCACTCAAGGCACTCAAAACTCCACAGCCAAAGACAAGTTCAGTGCCCAAGCCATTTCCCGCTGCCATGGAAATCAAGTGCTCTGGCAGCACATATGTCTGAAAGTGCATATGATACCTAGGGAACTCTGTGTGCTGGTGAATGGCAACAGCCTTATGCAGCAGCACAGCTCTTCCAGTGCAAAAACAACTCCACCTGCCTCATGAACTTCACATACCATCAGCTGTCCTGGCAGCTATCTCGGAAACCCTGTTGGCTCACTTCCGGTCCCATGCCCATTGAGCCCAGTGGGATGGAATCAAGCAGCTTGAGCACCCACACAAAACGAACATGGAGCTCCTCACTCAAGGCGCTCAAAACTTTAGAATCAAAGACAAGTTCAGTGCCCAAGCCATTTCCCGCTGCCATTGATACCAAGTGCTTCAGCAGCACATATGTCTGAAAGTGGATATGACACCTAGGGAACTCTGTGTGCTGGTGAATGGCAACTGCCCGAAGCAGCAGCACAGCTCTTCCAGTGCCAAAACAACTCCACCTGCCTCATGAACTTCACATACCATCAGCTGTCCTGGCAGCTATCTAGGAAACCCTGTTGGGTCACATCAGGTCCCATTAACATCGAGCCCACTGGATTGGGATCAAGCAGCTTAAGCACCCACACAAAACGAACATGGAGCTCCTCACTCAAGGCACTCAAAACTCCACAGCCAAGGACATGTTCAGTGCCCAAGCCATTTCCCGCTGCCAGGGAAACCAAGTGCTCTGGCAGCACATATGTCTGAAAGTGGATATGACCCCTAGGGAAGGGAGTGTGGTGGTGAATGGCAACTGCCCAAACAGCAGCACAGCTCTTCCAGTGCCAAAACAACTCCACCTGCCTCATGAACTTCACATACCATCAGCTGCCCTGGCAGCTATCTAGGAAACCCTGTTTTGTCACATCCGGTCCCATGCCCATTGAGCCCAGTGGGATGGAATCAAGCAGCTTAAGCACCCACACAAAACTCACATGGAGCTCCTCACTCAAGGCGCTCAAAACTCCACAGCCAAGAACAAGTTCAGTGCCCAAGCCATTTCCCGCTGCCATGGAAACCAAGTGCTCTGGCAGCACATATGTCTGAAAGTGGATATGACACCTAGGGAAGGGAAGGGAGTGTGCTGGTGAATGGCAACTGCCCGAAGCAGCAGCACAGCACTTCCAGTGCCAAAACAACTCCACCTGCCTCATCAACTTCACATACCATCAGCTGTCCTGGCAGCTATCTCGGAAACCCTGTTGGGTCACGTCCGGTCACATGCCCATTGAGCCCAGTGGGATGGAATCAAGCAGCTTGAGCACCCACACAAAACGAACATGGAGCTCCTCACTCAAGGCGCTCAAAACTCCACAGCCAAGGACAAGTTCAGTGCCCAAGCCATTTCCCGCTGCCATGGAAACCAAGTGTTCTGGCAGCACATATGTCTGAAAGTGATATGACCCCTGGGGAAGGGAGTGTGCTGGTGAATGGCAACTGCACAAACCAGCAGCACAGCTCGTCCAGTGCCAAAACAACTCCACCTGCCTCATGAACTTCACATAACATCAGTTGTCCTTGCAGCTATCAAGGAAACCCTGTTGGGTCACTTCCGTTCCCATGCCCATTGAGCCCATTGGGATGGAATCAAGCAGCTTGAGCACCCACACAAAACGAACATGGAGCTCCTCACTCAAGGCACTCAAAACTCCACAGCCAAAGACAAGTTCAGTGCCCAAGCCATTTCCCGCTGCCATGGAATCCAAGTGCTCTGGCAGCACATATGTCTGAAAGTGGATATGACACCAAGGGAAGGGAGTGTGCTGGTGAATGGCAACTGCCCGAAACAGCAGCACACAGCTCTTCCAGTGCCAAAACAACTCCACCTGCCTCATCAACTTCACATACCATCAGCTGTCCTGGCAGCTATCTAGGAAACCCTGATGGGTCTTACGGTCCCATGCCCATTGAGCCCAGTGGGATGGAATCAAGCAGCTTCAGCACCCACACAAAAGGAACATGGAGCTCCTCACTCAAGGCGCTCAAAACTCCACAGCCAAAGACAAGTTCAGTGCTCAAGCCATTTCCCGCTGCCATGGAAACGAAGGGCTCTGGCAGCACATATGTCTGAAAGAGGATATGACCCCTAGGGAAGGGAGTGTGGTGGTGAATGGCAACTGCCCAAAGCAGCAGCACAGCTCGTCCAGTGCCAAAACAACTCCACCTGCCTCATCAACTTCACATACCATCAGCTGTCCTGGCAGCTATCTAGGAAACCCTGTTGGGTCACTTCCGGTCCCATGCCATTTAAGCCCAGTCGGATGGAATCAAGCAGCTTGAGCACCCACACAAAACGAACATGGAGCTTCTCACTCAAGGAGCTCAAAACTCCACAGCCGAAGACAAGTTCAGTGCCCAAGCCAATTCCCGCTGCCATGGACGCCAAGTGCTCTGGCAGCACATATGTCTGAAAGTGGATATAACACCTAGAGAAGGGAGCGTGGTGGTGAATGGCAACTGCCCGAAGCAGCAGCACAGCTCTTCCAGTGCCAAAACAACTCCACCTGCATCATGAACTTCACATACCATCAGCTGTCTTGGCAGCTATCGAGGAAACCCTGTTGGGTCACATCAGGTCCCATTCACATTGAGCCCACTGGGTTGGGATCAAGCAGCTTAAGCACACACACAAAACGAACATGGAGCTCCTCACTCAAGGCACTCAAAACTCCACAGCCAAGGACAAGTTCAGTGCCCAAGCCATTTCCCACTGCATTGGAAATCAAGTGCTCTGGCAGCACATATGTCTGAAAGTGGATATGATACCTAGGGAACTCTGTGTGCTGGTGAATGGCAACTGCCTTATGCAGCAGCACAGCTCTTCCAGTGCCAAAATAACTCCACCTGCCTCATGAACTTCACATACCATCAGCTGTCCTGGCAGCTATCTCGGAAACCGTGTTGGGTCACTTCCTGTCCCATGCCCATTGAGCCCAGTGGGATGGAATCAAGCAGCTTCAGCACCCACACAAAAGGAACATGGAGCTCCTCACTCAAGGCGCTCAAAACTCCACAGCCAAAGACAAGTTCAGTGCTAAATCCATTTCCCGCTGCCATGGAAACCAAGGGCTCTGGCAGCACATATGTCTGAAAGAGGATATGACCCCTAGGGAAGGGTTTGTGGTGGTGAATGGCAACTGCCCAAAGCAGCAGCACAGCTCGTCCAGTGCCAAAACAACTCCACCTGCCTCATCAACTTCACATACCATCAGCTGTCCTGGCAGCTATCGAGGAAACCCTGTTGGCTCACTTTCGGTCCCATGCCAATTAAGCCCAGTGGGATGGAATCAAGCAGCTTGAGCACCCACACAAAACGAACATGGAGCTTCTCACTCAAGGAGCTCAAAACTCCACAGCCGAAGACAAGTTCAGTGCCCAAGCCAATTCCCGCTGCCATGGAAGCCAAGTGCTCTGGCAGCACATATGTCTGAAAGTGGATATAACACCTAGAGAAGGGAGCGTGGTGGTGAATGGCAACTGCCCGAAGCAGCAGCACAGCTCTTCCAGTGCCAAAACAACTCCACCTGCCTCATCATGAACTTCACATACCATCAGCTGTCTTGGCAGCTATCGAGGAAACCCTGTTGGGTCACATCAGGTCCCATTCACATTGAGCCCACTGGGTTGGGATCAAGCAGCTTAAGCACACACACAAAACGAACATGGAGCTCCTCACTCAAGGCACTCAAAACTCCACAGCCAAGGACAAGTTCAGTGCCCAAGCCATTTCCCACTGCATTGGAAATCAAGTGCTCTGGCACCACATATGTCTGAAAGTGGATATGATACCTAGGGAACTCTGTGTGCTGGTGAATGGCAACTGCCTTATGCAGCAGCACAGCTCTTCCAGTGCCAAAATAACTCCACCTGTCTCATGAACTTCACATACCATCAGCTGTCCTGGCAGCTATCTCGGAAACCGTGTTGGGTCACTTCCTGTCCCATGCCCATTGAGCCCAGTGGGATGGAATCAAGCAGCTTGAGCACCCACACAAAACGAACATGGAGCTCCTCACTCAAGGCGCTCAAAACTCCACAGCCAAAGACAAGTTCAGTGCCCAAGCCATTTCCCGCTGCCATGGATACCAAGTGCTTCAGCAGCTCATATGTCTGAAAGTGGATATGACACCTAGGGAACTCTGTGTGCTGGTGAATGGCAACTGCCCGAAGCAGCAGCACAGCTCTTCCAGTGCCAAAACAACTCCACCTGCCTCATGAACTTCACATACCATCAGCTGTCCTGGCAGCTATCTAGGAAACCCTGTTGGGTCACATCAGGTCCCATTCACATCGAGCCCACTGGATTGGGATCAAGCAGCTTAAGCACCCACACAAAACGAACATGGAGCTTCTCACTCAAGGAGCTCAAAACTCCACAGCCGAAGACAAGTTCAGTGCCCAAGCCAATTCCCGCTGCCATGGAATCCAAGTGCTCTGGCAGCACATATGTCTGAAAGTGGATATAACACCTAGAGAAGGGAGCGTGGTGGTGAATGGCAACTGCCCGAAGCAGCAGCACAGCTCTTCCAGTGCCAAAACAACTCCACCTGCCTCATGAACTTCACATACCATCAGCTGTCCTGGCAGCTATCTAGGAAACCCTGTTCGGTCACTTCCGGTCCCATGCCCATTGAGCCCACTGGGTTGGGATCAAGCAGCTTGAGCACCCACACAAAACGAACATGGAGCTCCTCACTCAAGGCACTCAAAACTCCACATCCAAGGACAAGTTCAGTGCCCAAGCCATTTCCCGCTGCCAAGGATACCAAGTGCTCTGGCAGCACATATGTCTGAAAGTGGATATGACACCAAGGGAAGGGAGTGTGCTGGTGAATGGCAACTGCCCGAAACAGCAGCACAGCTCTTCCAGTGCCAAAACAACTCCACCTGCCTCATGAACTTCACATACCATCAGCTGTCCTGGCAGCTATCTAGGAAACCTTGTTGGGTCTTACGGTCCCATGCCCATTGAGCCCAGTGGGATGGAATCAAGCAGCTTGAGCACCCACACAAAACGAACATGGAGCTCCTCACTCAAGGCACTCAAAACTCCACAGCCAAGGACAAGTTCAGTGCCCAAGCCATTTCCCGCTGCCATGGAAACCAAGTGCTCTGACAGCACATATGTCTGAAAGTGGATATGACCCCTAGGGAAGGGAGTGTGGTGGTGAATGGCAACTGCCCAAACAGCAGCACAGCTCTTCCAGTGCCAAAACAACTCCACCTGCCTCATCAACTTCACATACCATCAGCTGTCCTGGCAGCTATCTCGGAAACCCTGTTGGGTCACTTCCGGTCCCATGCCCATTGAGCCCAGTGGGATGGAATCAAGCAGCTTGAGCACCCACACAAAACGAACATGGAGCTCCTCACACAAGGCACTCAAAACTCCACAGCCAAAGACAAGTTCAGTGCCCAAGCCATTTCCCGCTGCCATGGAAATCAAGTGCTCTGGCAGCTCATATGTCTGAAAGTGGATATGACACCTGGGGAGCTCTGTGTGCTGGTGAATGGCAACTGCCCAAAGCAGCAGCACAGCTCGTCCAGTGCCAAAACAACTCCACCTGCCTCATCAACTTCACATACCATCAGCTGTCCTGGCAGCTATCTAGGAAACCCTGTTGGCTCACTTTCGGTCCCATGCCAATTAAGCCCAGTCGGATGGAATCAAGCAGCTTGAGCACCCACACAAAACGAACATGGAGCTTCTCACTCAAGGAGCTCAAAACTCCACAGCCGAAGACAAGTTCAGTGCCCAAGCCAATTTCCGCTGCCATGGAATCCAAGTGCTCTGGCAGCACATATGTCTGAAAGTGGATATAACACCTAGAGAAGGGAGCGTGGTGGTGAATGGCAACTGCCCGAAGCAGCAGCACAGCTCTTCCAGTGCCAAAACAACTCCACCTGCCTCATGAACTTCACATACGATCAGCTGTCCTGGCAGCTATCGAGGAAACCCTGTTGGGTCACATCAGGTCCCATTCACATCGAGCCCACTGGGTTGGGATCAAGCAGCTTAAGCACCCACACAAAACTCACATGGAGCTCCTCACTCAAGGCACTCAAAACTCCACAGCCAAGGACAAGTTCAGTGCCCAAGCCACTTCCTGCTGCCATGGAAACCAAGTGCTCTGGCAGCACATATGTCTGAATGTGGATATGACCCCTAGGGAAGGGAATGTGGTGGTGAATGGCAACTGCCCGAAGCAGCAGCACAGCTCGTCCAGTGCCAAAACAACTCCACCTGCCTCATGAACTTCACATACCATCAGCTGTCCTGGAAGCTATCTAGGAAATCCTGTTGGGTCACTTCCGGTCCCATGCCCATTGAGCCTAGTGGGATGGAATCAAACAGCTTGAGCACCCACACAAAACGAACATGGAGCTCCTCACTCAAGACGTTCAAAACTCCACAGTCAAGTACAAGTTCAGTTCTCCATTTCCCGCTGCCATGGAATCCAAGTGCTCTGGCAGCACATATGTCTGAAAGTGGATATGACCCCTATGGAGCTCTGTTTGGTGGTGAATCGCAATTGCCCAAAGCAGCAGTACAGCTCGTCCAGTGCCAAAACAACTCCACCTGCCTCACGAACTTCACATACCATCAGCTGTCCTGGCAGCTATCTAGGAAATCCTGTTGGGTCACATCAGGTCCCATGCCCATTGAGCCCAGAGGGGTTGGGATCAAGCAGCTTGAGCACCCACACAAAACGAACATGGAGCTCCTCACTCAAGGCACTCAAAACTCCACAGTCAATACAAGTTCAGTGCCCAAGCCATTTCCCGCTGCCATGGAAACCAAGTGCTCTGGCAGCACATATGTCTGAAAGTGGATATGACACCTAGGGAACTCTGTGTGCTGGTGAATGGCAACTGCCCGAAACAGCAGCACACAGCTCTTCCAGTGCCAAAACAACTCCACCTGCCTCATGAACTTCACATACCATCAGCTGTCCTGGCAGCTATCTCGGAAACCCTGTTGGGTCACTTCCGGTCCCATGCCCATTGAGCCCAGTGGGATGGAATCAAGCAGCTTGAGCACCCACACAAAACGAACATGGAGCTCCTCACTCAAGCCGCTCAAAACTCCACAGCCAAGCACAAGTTCAGTGCCCAAGCCATTTCCCGCTGCCATGGAAACCAAGTGCTCTGGCAGCACATATGTCTGAAAGTGGATATGATACCTAGAGAAGGGAGTGTGCTGGTGAATGGCAACTGCCCGAAGCAGCAGCACAGCTCTTCCAGTGCCTAAACAACTCCACCTGCCTCATGAACTTCACATACCATCAGCTGTCCTGGCAGTTATCTAGGAAACCCTATTGGCTCACTTCTGGTCCCATGCCCATTGAGCCCAGAGGGTTGGGATCAAACAGCTTGAGCACCCACACAAAACGAACATGGAGCTCCTCACTCAAGGCGCTCAAAACTCCACAGCCAAGGACAAGTTCAGTGCCCAAGCCATTTACCGCTGCCATGGAAACCAAGTGCTCTGGCAGCACATATGTCTGAAAGTGGATATGAAACCTAGGGAAGGGAGTGTGGTGGTGAATGGCAACTGCCCAAAGCAGCAGCACAGCTCTTCCAGTGCCAAAACAACTCCACCTGCCTCATGAACTTCACATACCATCAGCTGTCCTGGCAGCTATCTAGGAAATCCTGTTGGGTCACTTCCGGTCCCATGCCTGTTGAGCCCAGTGGGATGGAATCAAGCAGCTTGAGCACCCACACAAAAGGAACATGGAGCTCCTCACTCAAGGCGCTCAAAACTCCACAGTCAAGTACAAGTTCAGTGCTCCATTTCCCGCTGCCATGGAATCCAAGTGCTCTGGCAGCCCATATGTCTGAAAGTGGATATGACCCCTAGGGAGCTCTGTTTGGTGGTGAATGGCAACTGCCCAAACAGCTGCACAGCTCTTCCAGTGCCAAAACAACTCCACCTGGCTCATGAACTTCACATACCATCATCTGTCCTGGCAGCTATCTCAGAAACCCTGTTGGGTCCCTTCAGGTCCCATGCCCATTGAACCCAGTGGGATGGAATCAAGCAGCTTGAGCACCCACACAAAACTAACATGGAGCTCCTCACTCAAGGCGCTCAAAGCCGCACAGCCAAGGACAAGTTCAGTGCCCAAGCCATTTCCCGCTGCCATGGATACCAAGTGCTTCAGCAGCTCATATGTCTGAAAGTGGATATGACACCTAGGGAACTCTGTGTGCTGGTGAATGGCAACTGCCCGAAGCAGCAGCACAGCTCCTCCAGTGCCAAAACAACTCCACCTGCCTCATGAACTTCACATACCATAAGCTGTCCTGGCAGCTATCGAGGAAACCCTGTTGGGTCACTTACAGTCCCATGCCGATTGAGCCCAGTGGGATGGAATCAAGCAGCTTGAGCACCCACACAAAACGAACATGGAGCTTCTCACTCAAGGAGCTCAAAACTCCACAGCCAAAGACAAGTTCAGTGCCCAAGCCATTTCCCGCTGCGATGGAATCCAAGTGCTCTGGCAGCACATATATGTGAAAGTGGATATGACCCCTAGGGAAGGGAGTGTGGTGGTGAATGGCAACGGCCCAAAGCAGCAGTACAGCTCTTAAAGTGCCAAAACAACTCCACCTGCCTCATGAACTTCACATACCATCAGCTGTCCTGGCAGCTATCTAGGAAATCCTGTTGGGTCACTTCCGGTCCCATGCCTGTTGAGCCCAGTGGGATGGAATCAAGCAGCTTGAGCACCCACACAAAACGAACATGGAGCTCCTCACTCAAGGCGCTCAAAAACCGAAAGTTAAAGACAAGTTCAGTGCCCAAGCCATTTCCCTCTGCAAGGATACCAAGTGCTCTGGCAGCACATATGTCTGAAAGTGGATATGACACCAAGGGAAGGGAGTGTGCTGGTGAATGGCAACTGCCCGAAACAGCAGCACAGCTCTTCCAGTGCCAAAACAACTCCACCTGCCTCATGAACTTCACATACCATCAGCTGTCCTGGCAGCTATCTAGGAAACCTTGTTGGGTCTTACGGTCCCATGCCCATTGAGCCCAGTGGGATGGAATCAAGCAGCTTGAGCACCCACACAAAACGAACATGGAGCTCCTCACTCAAGGCACTCAAAACTCCACAGCCAGGACAAGTTCAGTGCCCAAGCCATTTCCCGCTGCCATGGAAACCAAGTGCTCTGACAGCACATATGTCTGAAAGTGGATATGACCCCTAGGGAATGGAGTGTGGTGGTGAATGGCAAGTGCCCGAAGCAGCAGCACAGCTCCTCCAGTGCCAAAACAACTCCACCTGCCTCATGAACTTCACATACCATCAGCTGTCCTGGCAGCTATCTAGGAACCCTGTTGGTCACTTCCGGTCCCATGCCAATTAAGCCCAGTCGGATGGAATCAAGCAGCTTGAGCACCCACACAAAACGAACATGGAGCTTCTCACTCAAGGAGCTCAAAACTCCACAGCCGAAGACAAGTTCAGTGCCCAGCCAATTCCGCTGCCATGGAATCCAAGTGCTCTGGCAGCACATATGTCTGAAAGTGGATATAACACCTAGAGAAGGGAGCGTGGTGGTGAATGGCAACTGCCCGAAGCAGCAGCACAGCTCTTCAGTGCCAAAACACTCCACCTGCCTCATGAACTTCACATACGATCAGCTGTCCTGGCAGCTATCGAGGAAACCCTGTTGGGTCACATCAGGTCCCATTCACATCGAGCCCACTGGGTTGGATCAAGCAGCTTAAGCACCCACACAAAACGAACATGGAGCTCCTCACTCAAGGCACTCAAAACTCCACAGCCAAGGACAAGTTCAGTGCCCAAGCCACTTCCTGCTGCCATGGAAACCAAGTGCTCTGGCAGCACATATGTCTGAATGTGGATATGACCCCTAGGGAAGGGAATGTGGTGGTGAATGGCAACTGCCCGAAGCAGCAGCACAGCTCGTCCAGTGCCAAAACAACTCCACCTGCCTCATGAACTTCACATACCATCAGCTGTCCTGGCAGCTATCTAGGAAATCCTGTTGGGTCACTTCCGGTCCCATGCCCATTGAGCCCAGTGGGATGGAATCAAGCAGCTTGAGCACCCACACAAAACGAACATGGAGCTCCTCACTCAAGGCGCTCAAAGCTGGGCAGAAAAAGGACAAGTTCAGTGCCAAGCCATTTCCCGCTGCCATGGAACCAAGTGCTCTAACAGCACGTATGTCTGAAACTGGATATGACCCAGAGGGAAGGGAGTGTGGTGGTGAATGGCAACTGCCCAAACAGCAGCACAGCTCTTCCAGTGCCTAAACAACTCCACCTGCCTCATGAACTTCACATACCATCAGCTGTCCTGGCAGTTATCTAGGAAACCCTGTTAGCTCACTTCTGGTCCCATGCCCATTGAGCCCAGAGGGTTGGGATCAAGCAGCTTGAGCACCCACACAAAACGAACATGGAGCTCCTCACTCAAGGCGCTCAAAACTCCACAGCCAAGGACAAGTTCAGTGCCCAAGCCATTTCCCGCTGCCATGGAAACCAAGTGCTCTGGCAGCACATATGTCTGAAAGTGCATATGACTCCTAGGGAGCTCTGTTAGGTGGTGAACGGCAACTGCCCGAAGCAGCACCACAGCTCTTCCAGTGCCAAAACAACTCCACCTGCCTCATGAACTTCACATACCATCAGCTGTCCTGGCAGCTATCTAGGAAATCCTGTTGGGTCACTTCCGGTCCCATGCCTGTTGAGCCCAGTGGGATGGAATCAAGCAGCTTGAGCACCCACACAAAACGAACATGGAGCTCCTCACTCAAGACGTTCAAAACTCCACAGTCAAGTACAAGTTCAGTTCTCCATTTCCCGCTGCCATGGAATCCAAGTGCTCTGGCAGCACATATGTCTGAAAGTGGATATGACCCCTATGGAGCTCTGTTTGGTGGTGAATCGCAATTGCCCAAAGCAGCAGTACAGCTCTTCCAGTGCCAAAACAACTCCACCTGCCTCACGAACTTCACATACCATCAGCTGTCTGGCAGCTATCTAGGAAATCCTGTTGGGTCCCTTCAGGTCCCATGCCCATTGAGCCCAGAGGGGTTGGGATCAAGCAGCTTGAGCACCCACACAAAACGAACATGGAGCTCCTCACTCAAGGCACTCAAAACTCCACAGTCAATACAAGTTCAGTGCCCAAGCCATTTCCCGCTGCCATGGAAACCAAGTGCTCTGGCAGCACATATGTCTGAAAGTGGATATGACCCCTATGGAGCTCTGTTTGGTGGTGAATCGCAATTGCCCAAAGCAGCAGTACAGCTCGTCCAGTGCCAAAACAACTCCACCTGCCTCACGAACTTCACATACCATCAGCTGTCCTGGCAGCTATCTAGGAAATCCTGTTGGGTCACATCAGGTCCCATGCCCATTGAGCCAGAGGGGTTGGGATCAAGCAGCTTGAGCACCCACACAAAACGAACATGGAGCTCCTCACTCAAGGCACTCAAAACTCCACAGTCAATACAAGTTCAGTGCCCAAGCCATTTCCCGCTGCCATGGAAACCAAGTGCTCTGGCAGCACATATGTCTGAAAGTGGATATGACACCTAGGGAACTCTGTGTGCTGGTGAATGGCAACTGCCCGAACAGCAGCACACAGCTCTTCCAGTGCCAAAACAACTCCACCTGCCTCATGAACTTCACATACCATCAGCTGTCCTGGCAGCTATCTCGAAACCCTGTTGGGTCACTTCGGTCCCATGCCCATTGAGCCCAGTGGGATGGAATCAAGCAGCTTGAGCACCCACACAAAACGAACATGGAGCTCCTCACTCAAGCCGCTCAAAACTCCACAGCCAAGCACAAGTTCAGTGCCCAAGCCATTTCCCGCTGCCATGAAACCAAGTGCTCTGGCAGCACATATGTCTGAAAGTGGATATGATACCTAGAGAAGGGAGTGTGCTGGTGAATGGCAACTGCCCGAAGCAGCAGCACAGCTCGTCCAGTGCCAAAACAACTCCACCTGCCTCATGAACTTCACATACCATCAGCTGTCCTGGCAGCTATCTAGGAAATCCTGTTGGGTCACTTCCGGTCCCATGCCCATTGAGCCCAGTGGGATGGAATCAAGCAGCTTGAGCACCCACACAAAACGAACATGGAGCTCCTCACTCAAGGCGCTCAAAGCTCCGCAGAAAAAGGACAAGTTCAGTGCCCAAGCCATTTCCCGCTGCCATGGAAACCAAGTGCTCTAACAGCACGTATGTCTGAAACTGATATGACCCAGAGGAAGGGAGTGTGGTGGTGAATGGCAACTGCCCAACAGCAGCACAGCTCTTCCAGTGCCAAAACAACTCCACCTGCCTCATGAACTTCACATACCATCAGCTGTCCTGGCAGTTATCTAGGAAACCCTATTGGCTCACTTCTGGTCCATGCCCATTGAGCCCAGAGGGTTGGGATCAAGCAGCTTGAGCACCCACACAAAACGAACATGGAGCTCCTCACTCAAGGCGCTCAAAACTCCACAGCCAAGGACAAGTTCAGTGCCCAAGCCATTTACCGCTGCCATGGAAACCAAGTGCTCTGGCAGCACATATGTCTGAAAGTGATATGACACCTAGGGAAGGGAGTGTGGTGGTGAATGGCAACTGCCCAAAGCAGCAGCACAGCTCTTCCAGTGCCAAAACAACTCCACCTGCCTCATGAACTTCACATACCATCAGCTGTCCTGGCAGCTATCTAGGAAATCCTGTTGGGTCACTTCCGGTCCCATGCCTGTTGAGCCCAGTGGGATGGAATCAAGCAGCTTGAGCACCCACACAAAAGGAACATGGAGCTCCTCACTCAAGGCGCTCAAAACTCCACAGTCAAGTACAAGTTCAGTGCTCCATTTCCCGCTGCCATGGAATCCAAGTGCTCTGGCAGCCCATATGTCTGAAAGTGGATATGACCCCTAGGGAGCTCTGTTTGTTGTGAATGGCAACTGCCCAAACAGCTGCACAGCTCTTCCAGTGCCAAAACAACTCCACCTGGCTCATGAACTTCACATACCATCATCTGTCCTGGCAGCTATCTCAGAAACCCTGTTGGGTCCCTTCAGGTCCCATGCCATTGAACCCAGTGGGATGGAATCAAGCAGCTTGAGCACCCACACAAAACTAACATGGAGCTCCTCATTCAATTGCTCAAAACTTCACAGCCAAAGACAAGTTCAGTGCCCAAGCCATTTCCGCTGCATGGATACCAACTGCTTCAGCAGCTCATATGTCTGAAAGTGATATGACACCTAGTGAACTCTGTGTGCTGGTGAATGGCAACTGCCCGAAGCAGCAGCACAGCTCCTCCAGTGCCAAAACAACTCCACCTGCCTCATGAACTTCACATACCATCAGCTGTCCTGGCAGCTATCGAGGAAACCCTGTTGGGTCACTTACAGTCCCATGCCGATTGAGCCAGTGGGATGGAATCAAGCAGCTTGAGCACCCACACAAAACGAACATGGAGCTTCACTCAAGGAGCTCAAAACTCCACAGCCAAAGACAAGTTCTGTGCCCAAGCCATTTCCCGCTGCCATGGAATCCAAGTGCTCTGGCAGCACATATGTCTGAAAGTGGATATAACACCTAGAGAAGGGAGCGTGGTGGTGAATGGCAACTGCCCGAAGCAGCAGCACAGCTCTTCCAGTGCCAAAACAACTCCACCTGCCTCATGAACTTCACATACCATCAGCTGTCCTGGCAGCTATTGAGGAAACCCTGTTGGTCACATCCGGTCCCATGCCCATTGAGCCCAGTGGGATGGAATCAAGCAGCTTAAGCACCCACACAAAACTCACATGGAGCTCCTCACTCAAGGCGCTCAAAACTCCACAGCCAAGGACAAGTTCAGTGCCCAAGCCATTTCCCGCTGCCATTAAATCAAGTGCTCTGGCAGCACATATCTCTGAAAGTGGATATGACACCAAGGGAAGGGAGTGTGGTGGTGAATGGCAACTGCCCAAACAGCAGCACAGCTCTTCCAGTGCCAAAACAACTCCACCTGCCTCATGAACTTCACATACCATCAGCTGTCCTGGCAGCTATCTAGGAAACCCTGTTAGCTCACTTCTGGTCCCATGCCCATTGTGTCAGTGGGTTGGGATCAAGCTGCTTGAGCACCCACACAAAACGAACATGGAGCTCCTCACTCAAGGCGCTCAAAACCCCACAGCCAAGGACAAGTTCAGTGCACAAGCCATTTCCCGCTGCCATGGAAACCAAGTGCTCTGGCAGCACATATGTCTGAAAGTGGATATGACCCGAAGGGAAGGGAACTCTATGTTGTGGTGAATGGCAACTGCCCAAAGCAGCAGCACAGCTCTTCCAGTGCCAAAACAACTCCACCTGCCGCATGAACTTCACATACCATCAGCTGTCCTGGCAGTTATCTAGGAAACCCTATTGGCTCACTTCTGGTCCCATGCCCATTGAGCCCAGTGGGATGGAATCAAGCAGCTTGAGCACCCACACAAAACGAACATGGAGCTCCTCACTCAAGGCGCTCAAAACTCCACAGCCAAAGACAAGTTCAGTGCCCAAGCCATTTCCCGCTGTCATGGAAACCAAGTGCTCTGACAGCACAAATGTCTGAAAGTGGATATGACACCTAGGGAACTCTGTGTGGTGGTGAATGGCAACTGCCCGAAGCAGCAGCACAGCTCTTCCAGTGCCAAAACAACTGCACCTGCCTCATGAACTTCACATACCATCAGCTGTCCTGGCAGCTATCTAGGAAACCCTGTTGGGTCACTTCCAGTCAAAAGTCAATTAAGCCCAGTGGGATGTAATCAAGCAGCTTGATCACCCAAGAAAACGCACATGGAGCTCCTCACTCAAGGCGCCCAAAACTTTACAGCCAAACACAAGTTCAGTGCTCAAGCCATTTTCCGCTACCATGGAAACCAAGTGCTCTGGCAGCACATATGTCTGAAAGTGGAAATAAAACTTAGACAAGGGAGTGTGGTGGTGAATGGCAACTGCCCAAAGCAGCAGCACAGCTCTTCCAGTGCCAAAACAACTCCACCTGCCTCATGAACTTCACATACCATCAGCTGTCCTGGCAGCTATCTAGGAAATCCTGTTGGGTCACTTCCGGTCCCATGCCTGTTGAGCCCAGTGGGATGGAATCAAGCAGCTTGAGCACCCACACAAAACGAACATGGAGCTCCTCACTCAAGGAGCTCAAAACTCCACAGTCAAGTACAAGTTCAGTGCTCCATTTCCCGCTGCCATGGAATCCAAGTGCTCTGGCAGCACTTATGTCTGAAAGTGGATATGACCCCTAGGGAGCTCTGTTTGGTGGTGAATGGCAACTGCCCAAACAGCTGCACAGGTCTTCCAGAGCCAAAACAACTCCACCTGGCTCATGAACTTCACATACCATCATCTGTCCTGGCAGCTATCTCGGAAACCCTGTTGGGTCCCTTCAGGTCCCATGCCCATTGAGCCCAGTGGGATGGAATCAAGCAGCTTGAGCACCCACACAAAACGAACATGGAGCTCCTCATTCAAGGTGCTCAAAACTTCACAGCCAAAGACAAGTTCAGTGCCCAAGCCATTTCCCGCTGCCATGGATACCAAGTGCTCTGGCAGCTCATATGTCTGAAAGTGGATATGACACCTAGGGAACTCTGTGTGCTGGTGAATGGCAACTGCCCGAAGCAGCAGCACAGCTCCTCCAGTGCCAAAACAACTCCACCTGCCTCATGAACTTCACATACCATCAGCTGTCCTGGCAGCTATCGAGGAAACCCTGTTGGGTCACTTACAGTCCCATGCCGATTCAGCCCAGTGGGATGGAATCAAGCAGCTTGAGCACCCACACAAAACGAACATGGAGCTCCTCACTCAAGGAGCTCAAAACTCCACAGCCAAAGACAAGTTCAGTGCCCAAGCCATTTCCCGCTGCCATGGAAGCCATGTGCTCTGTCAGCACATATGTCTGAAAGTGGATATAACACCTAGAGAAGGGAGCGTGGTGGTGAATGGCAACTGCCCGAAGCAGCAGCACAGCTCTTCCAGTGCCAAAACAACTCCACCTGCCTCATGAACTTCACATACCATCAGCTGTCCTAGCAGCTATCGAGGAAACCCTGTTGGGTCACATCCGGTCCCATGCCCATTGAGCCCAGTGGAATGGAATCAAGCAGCTTAAGCACCCACACAAAACTCACATGGAGCTCCTCACTCAAGGCACTCAAAACTCCACAGCCAAAGACAAGTTCAGTGCCCAAGCCATTTCCCGCTGCCATTAAATCCAAGTGCTCAGGCAGCACATATCTCTGAAAGTGGATATGACACCTAGGGAAGGGAGTGTGGTGGTGAATGGCAACTGCCCAAAGCAGCAGCACAGCTCTTCCAGTGCCAAAACAACTCCACCTGCCTCATGAACTTCACATACCATCAGCTGTCCTGGCAGCTATCTAGGAAACCCTATTAGCTCACTTCTGGTCCCATGCCCATTGTGTCAGTGGGTTGGGATCTAGCTGCTTGAGCACCCACACAAAACGAACATGGAGCTCCTCACTCAAGGCGCACAAAACCCCACAGTCAAGGACAAGTTCAGTGCACAAGCCATTTCCCGCTGCCATGGAAACCAAGTGCTCTGGCAGCACATATGTCTGAAACTGGATATGACCCCTAGGGAAGGGAACTCTATGTTGTGGTGAATGGCAACTGCCCAAAGCAGCAGCACAGCTCTTCCAGTGCCAAAACAACTCCACCTGCCGCATGAACTTCACATACCATCAGCTGTCCTGGCAGCTATCTCGGAAAACCTGTTGGGTCACTTCTGGTCCCATGCCCATTGAGCCCAGTGGGATGGGATCAAGCAGCTTGAGCACCCACACAAAACGAACATGGAGCTCCTCACTCAAGGAGCTCAAAACTCCACAGCCAAGGACAAGTTCAGTGCAAAAGCCATTTCCCGCTGCCATGGAAACCAAGTGCTCTGACAGCACAAATGTCTGAAAGTGGATATGACACCTAGGGAACTCTGTGTGGTGGTGAATGGCAACTGCCCGAAGCAGCAGCACAGCTCTTCCAGTGCCAAAACAACTGCACCTGCCTCATGAACTTCACATACCATCAGCTGTCCTGGCAGCTATCTAGGAAACCCTGTTGGGTCACTTCCAGTCCCAAGTCAATTAAGCCCAGTGGGATGTAATCAAGCAGCTTGATCACCCAAGAAAACGAACATGGAGCTCCTCACTCAAGGCGCTCAAAGCCGCACAGCCAAGGACAAGTTCAGTGCTCAAGCCATTTCCCGCTACCATGGAAACCAAGTGCTCTGGCAGCACATATGTCTGAAAGTGGAAATAATACTTAGACACAGGAGTGTGGTGGTGAATGGCAACTGCCCAAAGCAGCAGCACAGCTCTTCCAGTGCCAAAACAACTCCACCTGCCTCATGAACTTCACATACCATCAGCTGTCCTGGCAGCTATCTAGGACCCTGTTGGGTCACTTCTGGTCCCATGCCCATTGAGCCCAGTGGGATGGAATCAAGCAGCTTGAGCACCCACACAAAACGAACATGGAGCTCCTCACTCAAGGCGTTCAAAACCCCACAGTCAAAGGCAAGTTCAGTGCTCAAGCCATTTCCCGCTGCCATGGAAACCAAGTGCTCTGGCAGCACATATGTCTGAAAGTGGATATGACACCTAGGGAAGGTAACTCTATGTGCTGGTGAATGGCAACTGCCCAAAGCAGCAGCACAGCTCTTCCAGTGCCAAAACAACTCCACCTGCCGCATGAACTTCACATACCATCAGCTGTCCTGGCAGCTATCTAGGAAACCCTGTTGGCTCACTTCTGGTCCCATGCCCATTGAGCCCAGTGGGTTGGGATCAAGCTGCTTGAGCACAAACACAAAACGAACATGGAGCTCCACAATCAAGGCGCTCAAAACTTTACAGCCAAACACAAGTTCAATGCCCAAGCCATTTCCCGCTGCCATGGAAACCAAGTGCTCTGGCAGCACATATGTCTGAAAGTGGATATGACACCTAGGGAACACTGTGGGGTGGTGAATGACAACTGCCAGAATCAGCAGCAGCACAGCTCTTCCAGAGCCAAAACAACTCCACCTGCCTCATGAACTTCACATACCATCAGCTGTCCTGGCAGCTATCTAGGAAACCCTGTTGGTTCACTTCCGGTCCCATGCCCATTGAGCCCAGTGTGATGGAATCAAGCAGTTTCAGCACCCACACAAAACGAACATGGAGC
Organism: Ochotona princeps; assembly: GCF_030435755.1. Classification (NCBI taxonomy): domain Eukaryota; kingdom Metazoa; phylum Chordata; class Mammalia; order Lagomorpha; family Ochotonidae; genus Ochotona; species Ochotona princeps. Next base: position 42,235,094 of record NC_080848.1, on the reverse strand, counting down.
TCCACTCAAGGCGCTCAAAGCTCCACAGCCAAGCACAAGTTCAGTGCCCAAGCCATTTCCGGCTGCCATGGAAACGAAGGGCTCTGGCAGCACATATGTCTGAAAGTGGATATGACACCAAGGGAAGGGAGTGTGGTATTGAATGGCAACTGCCCAAAGCAGCTGCACAGCTCTTCCAATGCCAAAACAACTCCACCTGCCTCATGAACTTCACATACCATCAGCTGTCCTAGCAGCAATCTAGGAAATCCTGTTGGCTCACTTCCGGTCCCATGACCATTGAGCCCAGTGGGATGGAATCAAGTAGCTTGAGCACCCTCACAAAACGAACATGGGGCTCCTCACTCAAGGCGCTCAAAGCTCCACAGAAAAAGGACAAGTTCAGTGCCCAAGCCATTTTCCGCTGCCATGGAAACAAAGTGCTCAGGCAGCACATATGTCTGAACGTGGATATGACCCCTAGGGAAGGGAGTGTGGTGGTGAATGACAACTGCCCAAAGCAGCAGCACAGCTCTTCCAGTGCCAAAACAACTCCACCTGCCTCATGAACTTCACATACCATCAGCTGTCCTGGCAGCTATCTAGGAAATCCTGTTGGCTCACTTCCGGCCCCATGCCCATTGAGCCCAGTGGGATGGAATCAAGCAGCTTGAGCACCCTCACAAAACGAACATGGAGCTCCTCACTCAAGGCGCTCAAAACTCTACAGCCAAGCACAAGTTCAGTGCCCAAGCCATTTCCCGCTGCAATGGAAACCAAGTGCTCTGGCAGCACATATATCTGAAAGTGGATATGACCCCTAGGGAAGGGAACTCTATGTTGTGGTGAATGGCAACTGCCCGAAGCAGCAGCACAGCTCTTCCAGTGCCAAAACAACTCCACCTGCCTCATGAACTTCACATACCATCAGCTGTCCTGGCAGCTATCTAGGAAACCCTGTTGGCTCACTTCCGGTCCCATGCCCATTGAGCCCAGTGGGATGGAATCAAGCAGCTTGAACACCCACAAAACGAACATGGAGCTCCTCACTCAAGGGGCTCAAAACGCCACAGTCAAAGACAAGTTCAGTGCCCAAGCCATTTCCCGCTGCCATGGAAACCAAGTGCTCTGGCAGCACATATGTCTGAAAGTGGATATGACACCTAGGGAACTCTGTTTGGTGGTGAAGGGCAACTACCCGAAGCAACAGCACAGCTCGTCCAGTGCCAAAACAACTCCACCTGCCTCATGAACTTCACATATCATCAGCTGTCCTGACAGCTATCTAGGAAACCCTGTTGGCTCAATTCCGGTCCCATGCCCATTGAGCTCTTCGGGATGCAATCAAGGGGCTTGAGCACCCACACAAAACGAACATGGAGCTGCTCACTCAAGGCGCTCAAAACCCCACAGTCAAAGACAAGTTCAGTGCCCAAGTCATATCCCGCTGCCATGGAAACCAAGTGCTCTGGCAGCACATATGTCTGAAAGTGGATATGACCCATGGGGAAGCGAGTGTGGTGGTGAATGGCAACTGCCCGGAGCATCAGCACAGCTCTTCCAGTGCCAAAACAACTCCACCTGCCTCATGAACTTCACATACCATCAGCTGTCCTGGCAGCTATCTAGGAAACCCTGTTGGCTCACTTCCGGTCCCATGCCCATTGAGCCCAGTGGGATGGAATCAAGCAGCTTGAGCACCCACACAAAACGAACATGGAGCTCCTCACTCAAGGCGCTCAAAACCACACGGTCAAAGGCAAGTTCAGTGCCCAAGCCATTTCCCGCTGCCATGGAAATCAAGGGCTCTGGCAGAACATATGTCTGAAATTGGATATGACAATTAGGGAGATATGTTTGGTGGTGAATGGCAACTGCCCGAAGCAGCAGCAGAGCTCGTCCAGTGCCAAAACAACTCCACCTGCATCATGAACTTCACATACCATCAGCTGTCCTGGCAGCTATCTAGGAAACCCTGTTGGCTCACTTCCGGTCCCATGCCCATTGAGCCCAGTGGGATGGAATCAAGCTGCTTGAGCACCCACACAAAACGAACATGGAGCTCCTCACTCAAAGCGCTCAAAACCCCACAGCCAAGGACAAGTTCAGTGCCCAAGCCATTTCCCACTGCCATGGAAACCAAGTGCTCAGGCAGCACATATGTCTGATTGTGGATATGACCCCAAGGGAAGGGAGTGTGGTGGTGAATGGCAACTGCCCAAAGCAGCAGCACAGCTCTTCCAGTGCCAAAACAACTCCACCTGCCTCATGAACTTCAAATACCATTAGCTGTCCTGGCAGCTATCTAGGAAACCCTGTTGGCTCACTTCCTGTCCCATGCCCATTGAGCCCAGTGGGATGGAATCAAGCAGCTTGAGCATCCACACAAAACGAACATGGAGCTCCTCACTCAAGGCGCTCAAAACCCCACAGCCAAGGCCAAGTTCAGTGCCCAAGCCATTTCCCGCTGCCATGGAAACCAAGTGCTCTGGCAGCACATATGTCTGAAAGTGCATATGACTCCTAGGGAGCTCTGTTAGCTGGTGAATGGCAACTGCCCGAAGCAGCAGCACAGCTCTTCCAGTAGCAAAACAACTCCACCTGCCTCATGAACTTCACATACCATCAGCTGTCCTGGCAGCTATCTAGGAAACCCTGTTGGGTCACTTACAGTCCCATGCCCATTGAGCCCAGTGGGATGGAATCAAGCAGCTTGAGCACCCACACAAAACGAACATGGAGCTCCTCACTCAAGGCGCTCAAAACTCCACAGCCAAGCACAAGTTCAGTGCCCAAGCCATTTCCCGCTGCCATGGAAACCAAGTGCTCTGGCAGCACATATGTCTGAAAGTGGATATGACACCTAGGGAACTCTGTTTGGTGGTGAATGGCAACTGCCTGAAGCAACAGCACAGCTCGTCCAGTGCCAAAACAACTCCACCTGCCTCATGAACTTCACATACCATCAGCTGTCCTGGCAGCTATCCAGGAAACCCTGTTGGCTCTATTCCGGTCCCATGCCCATTGAGCCCTTTGGGATGCAATCAACCAGCTTGAGCACCCACACAAAACGAACATGGAGCTCCTCACTCAAGGCGCTCAAAACCCCACAGCCAAAGACAACTTCAGTGCCCAAGCCATTTCCCGCTGCCATGCAAACCAAGTGCTCGGCAGCACATATGTCTAAAAGTGCATATGACACCTAGGGAAGGGAGTGTGGTGGTGAATGGCAACTGCCCGAAGCAGCAGCACAGCTCTTCCAGTGCCAAAACAACTCCACCTGCCTCATGAACTTCACATACCATCAGCTGTCCTGGCAGCTATCTAGGAAACCCTGTTGGGCCACTTCCAGTCCCAAGTCAATTAAGCCCAGTGGGATGTAATCAAGCAGCTTGATCACCCACACAAAACGAACATGGAGCTCCTCACTCAAGGCGCTCAAAGCCGCACAGCCAAGGACAAGTTCAGTGCTCAAGCCATTTTCCGCTACCATGGAAACCAAGTGCTCTGGCAGCACATATGTCTGAAAGTGGAAATAAAACTTAGACAAGGGAGTGTGGTGGTGAATGGCAACTGCCCAAAGCAGCAGCACAGCTCTTCCAGTGCCAAAACAACTCCACCTGCCTCATGAACTTCACATACCATCAGCTGTCCTGGCAGCTATCTAGGACCCTGTTGGGTCACTTCTGGTCCCATGCCCATTGAGCCCAGTGGGATGGAATCAAGCAGCTTGAGCACCCACACAAAACGAACATGGAGCTCCTCACTCAAGGCGTTCAAAACCCCACAGTCAAAGGCAAGTTCAGTGCTCAAGCCATTTCCCGCTGCCATGGAAACCCAGGGCTCTGGCAGCACATATGTCTGAAAGTGGATATGACACCTAGGGAAGGTAACTCTATGTGCTGGTGAATGGCAACTGCCCAAAGCAGCAGCACAGCTCTTCCAGTGCCAAAACAACTCCACCTGCCGCATGAACTTCACATACCATCAGCTGTCCTGGCAGCTATCTAGGAAACCCTGTTGGCTCACTTCTGGTCCCATGCCCATTGAGCCCAGTGGGTTGGGATCAAGCTGCTTGAGCACAAACACAAAACGAACATGGAGCTCCACAATCAAGGCGCTCAAAACTTTACAGCCAAACACAAGTTCAATGCCCAAGCCATTTCCCGCTGCCATGGAAACCAATTGCTCTGGCAGCACATATGTCTGAAAGTGGATATGACACCTAGGGAACACTGTGGGGTGGTGAATGACAACTGCCAGAATCAGCAGCAGCACAGCTCTTCCAGAGTCAAAACAACTCCACCTGCCTCATGAACTTCACATACCATCAGCTGTCCTGGCAGCTATCGAGGAAACCCTGTTGGGTCACTTCCGGTCCCATGCCCATTGAGCCCAGTGGGATGGAATCAAGCAGCTTCAGCACCCACACAAAATGAACATAGAGCTCCTCACTCAAGGCGCTCAAAACTCCACAGCCAAAGACAACTTCAGTGCCCAAGCCATTTCCCTCTGCCATGGAAACCAAGTGCTCTGGCAGCACATATGTCTGAAAGTGGATATGACACCTAGGGAGCTCTGTTTGGTGGTGGATGGCAACTGCCCGAAAAACAGCACAGCTCTTAAAGTGCCAAAACAACTCCATCTGCCTCATGAACTTCACAAACCATCAGCTGTCCTGGCAGCTATCTCGGAAACCCTGTTGGCTCACTTCCGGTCCCATGCCCATTGAGCCCAGTGGATGTAATCAAGCAGCTTGAGCACCCACACAAAACTCACAAGGAGCTCCTCACTCAAGGCGCTAAAAGCCGCACAGGGAAGGACAAGTTCAGTGCCCAAGCCATTTCCCGCTGCCATGGAAACCAAGTGCTCTGGCAGCACATATGTCTGAAAGTGGATATGACACCTACGGAAGGGAGTGTGGTGGTGAATGGCAACTGCCCAAAGCAGCACCAGAGCTCTTCCAGTGACAAAACAACTCCATCTGCCTCATGAGCTTCACATACCATCAGCTGTCCTGTCAGCTATCTAGGAAACCCTGTTGGTTCACTTCCGGTCCCATGCCCATTGAGCCCAGTGTGATGGAATCAAGCAGCTTGAGCACCCACACAAAACGAACATGGAGCTCCTCACTCAAGGCGCTCAAAGCTCCACAGCCAAGCACAAGTTCAGTGCCCAAGCCATTTCCGGCTGCCATGGAAACGAAGGGCTCTGGCAGCACATATGTCTGAAAGTGGATATGACACCAAGGGAAGGGAGTGTGGTATTGAATGGCAACTGCCCAAAGCAGCTGCACAGCTCTTCCAATGCCAAAACAACTCCACCTGCCTCATGAACTTCACATACCATCAGCTGTCCTAGCAGCTATCTAGGAAATCCTGTTGGCTCACTTCCGGTCCCATGACCATTGAGCCCAGTGGGATGGAATCAAGCAGCTTGAGCACCCTCACAAAACGAACATGGAGCTCCTCACTCAAGGCGCTCAAAGCTCCACAGAAAAAGGACAAGTTCAGTGCCCAAGCCATTTTCCGCTGCCATGGAAACAAAGTGCTCAGGCAGCACATATGTCTGAACGTGGATATGACCCCTAGGGAAGGGAGTGTGGTGGTGAATGACAACTGCACAAAGCAGCAGCACAGCTCTTCCAGTGCCAAAACAACTCCACCTGCCTCATGAACTTCACATACCATCAGCTGTCCTGGCAGCTATCTAGGAAATCCTGTTGGCTCACTTCCGGCCCCATGCCCATTGAGCCCAGTGGGATGGAATCAAGCAGCTTGAGCACCCTCACAAAACGAACATGGAGCTCCTCACTCAAGGCGCTCAAAACTCTACAGCCAAGCACAAGTTCAGTGCCCAAGCCATTTCCCGCTGCCATGGAAACCAAGTGCTCTGGCAGCACATATATCTGAAAGTGGATATGACCCCTAGGGAAGGGAACTCTATGTTGTGGTGAATGGCAACTGCCCGAAGCAGCAGCACAGCTCTTCCAGTGCCAAAACAACTCCACCTGCCTCATCAACTTCACATACCATCAGCTGTCCTGGCAGCTATCTAGGAAACCCTGTTGGGTCACTTCCGGTCCCATGCCCATTGAGCCCAGTGGGATGGAATCAAGCAGCTTGAACACCCACAAAACGAACATGGAGCTCCTCACTCAAGGGGCTCAAAACGCCACAGTCAAAGACAAGTTCAGTGCCCAAGCCATTTCCCGCTGCCATGGAAACCAAGTGCTCTGGCAGCACATATGTCTGAAAGTGGATATGACACCTAGGGAACTCTGTTTGGTGGTGAATGGCAACTACCTGAAGCAACAGCACAGCTCGTCCAGTGCCAAAACAACTCCACCTGCCTCATGAACTTCACATATCATCAGCTGTCCTGACAGCTATCTAGGAAACCCTGTTGGCTCAATTCCGGTCCCATGCCCATTGAGCTCTTCGGGATGCAATCAAGGGGCTTGAGCACCCACACAAAACGAACATGGAGCTGCTCACTCAAGGCGCTCAAAACCCCACAGCCAAAGACAAGTTCAGTGCCCAAGTCATATCCCGCTGCCATGGAAACCAAGTGCTCTGGCAGCACATATGTCTGAAAGTGGATATGACCCATGGGGAAGCGAGTGTGGTGGTGAATGGCAACTGCCCGGAGCATCAGCACAGCTCTTCCAGTGCCAAAACAACTCCACCTGCCTCATGAACTTCACATACCATCAGCTGTCCTGGCAGCTATCTAGGAAACCCTGTTGGCTCACTTCCGGTCCCATGCCCATTGAGCCCAGTGGGATGGAATCAAGCAGCTTGAGCACCCACACAAAACGAACATGGAGCTCCTCACTCAAGGCGCTCAAAACCACACGGTCAAAGGCAAGTTCAGTGCCCAAGCCATTTCCCGCTGCCATGGAAATCAAGGGCTCTGGCAGCACATATGTCTGAAAGTGGATATGATACCTAGAGAAGTAAGTGTGCTGGTGAATAGTAACTGCCCGAAGCAGCAGCACAGCTTTTCCAGTGCCAAAACAACTCCACCTGCCTCATGAACTTCACATACCATCAGCTGTCCTGGCAGCTATCTAGGAAATCCTGTTGGTTCACTTCCGGCCCCATGCCCATTGAGCCCAGTGGGATGGAATCAAGCAGCTTGAGCACCCTCACAAAACGAACATGGAGCTCCTCATTCAAGGCGCTCAAAGCTCCACAGAAAAAGGACAAGTTCAGTGCCCAAGCCATTACCCGCTGCCATGGAAACCAAGTGCTCTAACAGCACATATGTCTGAAAGTGGATATGACAACTAGGGAAGGGAGTGTGGTGGTGAATGGCAACTGCCCAAACAGCAGCACAGCTCTTCCAGTGCCAAAACAACTCTACCTGCCTCATGAACTTCACATACCATCAGCTGTCCTGGCAGCTACCTGTGAAACCCTGTTGGGTCACTTCCGGTCCCATGCCCATTGAGCCCAGTCGGATGGAATCAAGCAGCTTGAGCACCCACACAAAACGAACATGGAGCTCCTCACTCAAGGCGCTCAAAACTCCACAGCCAAGGACAAGTTCAGTGCCCAAGCCATTTCCCGCTGCCATGGAAACCAAGTGTTCTGGCAGCACATATGTCTGAAAGTTGATATGACACCTAGGGATGGGAACTCTATGTTGTGGTGAATGGTAACTGCCCGAAGCAGCAGCACAGCTCTTCCAGTGCCAAAACAACTCCACCTGCCTCATGAACTTCACATACCATCAGCTGTCCTGGCAGCTATCTAGGATACCCTGTTGGCTCACTTCCGGTCACATGCCCTGTGAGCCCAGTGGGATGGAATCAAGCAGCTTGAGCACCCACACAAAACGAACATGGAGCTCCTCACTCAAGGGGCTCAAAACCCCACAGTCAAAGGCAAATTCAGTGCCCAAGCCATTTCCCGCTGCCATGGAAACCAAGTGCTCCGGCAGCACATATGTCTGAAAGTGGATATGACACCTAGGGAAAGGAACTCTATGTGCTGGTGAATGGCAACTGCCCGAAGCAGCAGCACAGCTCTTCCAGTGCCAAAACAACTCCACCTGCCTCATGAACTTCACATACCATCAGCTGTCCTGGCAGCTATCTAGGAAACCCTGTTGGATCACTTCCGGTCCCATGCCCATTGAGCCCAGTCGGATGGAATCAAGCAGCTTGAGCACCCACACAAAATGAACATGGAGCTCCTCACTCAAGGCGCTCAAAACTCCACAGCCAAGCACAAGTTCAGTGCCCAAGCCATTTCCCGCTGCCATGGAAACCAAGTGCTCTGGCAGCACATATGTCTGAAAGTGGATATGACCCCTAGGGAAAGGAACTCTATGTTGTGGTGAATGGCAACTGCCCGAAGCAGCAGCACAGCTCTTCCAGTGCCAAAACAACTCCACCTGCCTCATCAACTTCACATACCATCAGCTGTCCTGGCAGCTATCTAGGAAACCCTGTTGGCTCACTTCCGGTCCCATGCCCGTTGAGCCAAGTGGGATGGAATCAAGCAGCTTGAGCACCCACAAAACGAACATGGAGCTCCTCACTCAAGGCGCTCAAAACCCCACAGTCAAAGGCAAGTTCAGTGCCCAAGCCATTTCCCGCTGCCATGGAAACCAAGTGCTCTGGCAGCACATATGTCTCAAAGTGGATATGACACCTAGGGAACTCTGTTTGGTGGTGAATGGCAACTGCCTGAAGCAACAGCACAGCTCGTCCAGTGCCAAAACAACTCCACCTGCCTCATGAACTTCACATACCATCAGCTGTCCTGGCAGCTATCCAGGAAACCCTGTTGGCTCTATTCCGGTCCCATGCCCATTGAGCCCTTTGGGATGCAATCAAGCAGCTTGAGCACCCACACAAAACGAACATGGAGCTCCTCACTCAAGGCGCTCAAAACCCCACAGCCAAAGACAACTTCAGTGCCCAAGCCATTTCCCGCTGCCATGCAAACCAAGTGCTCGGCAGCACATATGTCTAAAAGTGCATATGACACCTAGGGAAGGGAGTGTGGTGGTGAATGGCAACTGCCCGAAGCAGCAGCACAGCTCTTCCAGTGCCAAAACAACTCCACCTGCATCATGAACTTCACATACCATCAGCTGTCCTGGCAGCTCTCTAGGAAACCATGTTGGGTCACTTCCGGTCCCATGCCCATTGAGCCCACTGTGTTGGGATCAAGCAGCTTGAGCACATACACAAAACGAACATGGAGCTGATCACTCAAGGCGCTCAAAGCCCCACAGCCAAGGACAAGTTCAGTGCCCAAGCCATTTCCCGCTGCCATGCAAACCAATTGCTCTGGCAGCGCATATATCTGAAAGTGGATATGACACCTAGGGAGCTCTGATTGGTGATGAATGGCACGTGCCCGAAGCAGCAGCACAGCTCTTCCAGTGCCAAAACAACTCCACCTGCCTCATGAACTTCACATACCATCAGCTGTCCTGGCAGCTATCTAGGAAACCCTGTTGGGTCACTTCGGGTCCCATGCCCATTGAGCCCAGTGGGATGGAATCAAGCAGCTTGAGCACCCACACAAAACGAACATGGAGCTCCTCACTCAAGGCGCTCAAAACCCCACAGTCAAAGGCAAGTTCAGTGCCCAAGCCATTTCCCGCTGCCATGGAAATCAAGGGCTCTGGCAGAACATATGTCTGAAATTGGATATGACAATTAGGGAGATATGTTTGGTGGTGAATGGCAACTGCCCGAAGCAGCAGCAGAACTCTTCCAGTGCCAAAACAACTCCACCTGCATCATGAACTTCACATACCATTAGCTGTCCTGGCAGCTATCTAGGAAACCCTGTTGGGTCACTTCCTGTCCCATGCCCATTGAGCCCAGTGGGATGGAATCAAGCAGCTTGAGGACCCACACAAAACGAACATGGAGCTCCTCACTCAAGGCGCTCAAAACCCCACAGCCAAGGACAAGTTCAGTGCCCAAGCCATTTCCCGCTGCCATGGAAACCAAGTGCTCTGGCAGCACATATGTCTGAAAGTGGATATGACACCTGGGGAGCTCTGTGTGCTGGTGAATGGCAACTGCCCGAAGCAGCAGCACTGCTCTTCCAGTGCCAAAACAACTCCACCTGCCTCATGAACTTCACATACCATCAGCTGTCCTGGCAGCTATCTAGGAAACCCTGTTGGGTCACTTCGGGTCCCATGCCCATTGAGCCCAGTGGGATGGAATCAAGCAGCTTGAGCACCCACACAAAACGAACATGGAGCTCCTCACTCAAGGCGCTCAAAACCCCACAGTCAAAGGCAAGTTCAGTGCCCAAGCCATTTCCCGCTGCCATGGAAATCAAGGGCTCTGGCAGAACATATGTCTGAAATTGGATATGACAATTAGGGAGATATGTTTGGTGGTGAATGGCAACTGCCCGAAGCAGCAGCAGAACTCTTCCAGTGCCAAAACAACTCCACCTGCATCATGAACTTCACATACCATTAGCTGTCCTGGCAGCTATCTAGGAAACCCTGTTGGGTCACTTCCTGTCCCATGCCCATTGAGCCCAGTGGGATGGAATCAAGCAGCTTGAGGACCCACACAAAACGAACATGGAGCTCCTCACTCAAGGCGCTCAAAACCCCACAGCCAAGGACAAGTTCAGTGCCCAAGCCATTTCCCGCTGCCATGGAAACCAAGTGCTCTGGCAGCACATATGTCTGAAAGTGGATATGACACCTGGGGAGCTCTGTGTGCTGGTGAATGGCAACTGCCCGAAGCAGCAGCACTGCTCTTCCAGTGCCAAAACAACTCCACCTGCCTCATGAACTTCACATACCATCAGCTGTCCTGGCAGCTATCTAGGAAACCCTGTTGGGTCACTTCCGGTCCCATGCCAATTGAGCCCAGGGGGATGGAATCAAGCAGCTTGAGCACCCACACAAAACGAACATGGAGCTCCTCACTCAAGGCGCTCAAAACTCCACAGCCAAGCACAAGTTCAGTGCCCAAGCCATTTCCCGCTGCCATGGAAACCAAGTGCTCTACCAGCATATATGTCTGAAAGTGGATATGACCCTTGGGAAAGCGAGTGTGGTGGTGAATGGCAACTGCCCGGAGCAGCAGCACAGCTCTTCCAGTGCCAAAACAACTCCACCTGCATCATGAACTTCACATACCATCAGCTGCCCTGGCAGCTATTTTGGAAACCCTGTTGGCTCACTTCCGGTCCCATGCCCATTGAGCCCAGTCGGATGGAATCAAGCAGCTTGAGCACCCACACAAAACTAACATGGAACTCCTCACTCAAATCTCAAAACCCCACAGCCAAGCACAAGTTCAGTGCACAAGGCATTTCCCACGGCCATGGAAACCAAGTGCTCTGGCAGCACATATGTCTGAAAGTGGATATGACACCTAGGGAAGTGAACTCTATTTTTGGTGAATCTCAACTGCCCGAAGCAGCAGCACAGCTCTTCCAGTGCCAAAACAACTCTACCTGCCTCATGAACTTCAAATACCATCAGCTGTCCTGGCAGCTATCTAGGAAACCCTATTGGGTCACTTCCGGTCCCATGCCCATTGAGCCCAGTGGGATGGAATCAAGCAGTTTCAGCAATCACAAAAAACGAACATGGAGCTCCTCACTCAAGGCGCTCAAAACTCCACAGCCAAAGACAAGATCAGTACGCAAGCCATTTCCCGCTGCCATGGAAATCAAGTGCTCTGGCAGCACATATGTCTGAAATTGGATATGACAATTAGGATGATATGTTTGGTGGTGAATGGCAACTGCCCGAAGCAGCAGCAGAGCTCTTCCAGTGTCAAAACAACTCCACCTGCATCATGAACTTCACATACCATCAGCTGTCCTGGCAGCTATCTCGGAAACCCTGTTGGCTCACTTCCTGTCCCATGCCCATTGAGCCCAGTGGGATGTAATCAAGCTGCTTGAGCACCCACACAAAACGAACATGGAGCTCCTCACTCAAGGCGCTCTAAACTCCACAGCCAAGGACAATTTCAGTACCCAAGCCATTTCCCGCTGCCATCGAAACCAAGTGCTCAGGCAGCACATATGTCTGAAAGTGGATATGACCCCAAGGGAAGGGAGTGTGGTGGTGAATGGAAACTGCCCAAAGCAGCAGCACAGCTCTTCCAGTGCCAAAACAACTCCACCTGCCTCATGAACTTCACATACCATTACTTGTCCTGGCAGCTATCTAGGAAACCCTGTTGGGTCACTTCCTGTCCCATGCCCATTGAGCCCAGTGGAATGGAATCAAGCAGCTTGAGCACCCACACAAAACGAACATGGAGCTCCTCACTCAAGGCGCTCAAAACCCCACAGCCAAGGACAAGTTCAGTGCACAAGCCATTTCCCGCTGCCATGGAAACCAAGTGCTCTGGCAGCACATATGTCTGAAAGTGGATATGACACCTCGGGAGATATGTTTGGTGGTGAATGGCAACTGCCCAAACAGCAGCACAGCTCTTCCAGTGCCAAAACAACTCCACCTGCCTCATGAACTTCACATACCATCAGCTGTCCTGGCAGCTGTGAGGAAACCCTGTTGGGTCACTTCCGGTCCCATGCCCATTGAGCCCAGGGGGATGGAATCAAGCAGCTTGAGCACCCACACAAAACGAACATGGAGCTCCTCACTCAAGGCACTCAAAACTCCACAGCCAAGCACAAGTTCAGTGCCCAAGCCATTTCCCGCTGCCATGGAAACCAAGTGCTCTGGCAGCACATATATCTGAAAGTGGATATGATACCTAGAGAAGTAAGTGTGCTGCAGAATGGTAACTGCCCGAAGCAGCAGCACAGCTTCTCCAGTGCCAAAACAACTCCACCTGCCTCATGAACTTCACATACCATCAGCTGTCCTGGCAGCTATCTAGGAAATCCTGTTGGCTCACTTCCGGCCCCATGCCCATTGACCCCAGTGGGATGGAATCAAGAGGCTTGAGCACCCTCACAAAACGAACATGGAGCTCCTCATTCAAGGCGCTCAAAGCTCCACAGAAAAAGGACAAGTTCAGTGCCCAAGCCATTTCCTGCTGCCATGGAAACCAAGTGCTCTGGCAGCACATATGTCTGAAAGTGTATATGACACCTAGGGAAGGTAACTCTATGTGCTGGTGAATGGCAACTGCCCGAAGCAGCAGCACAGCTCTTCCAGTGCCAAAACAACTCCACCTGCCGCATGAACTTCACATACCATCAGCTGTCCTGGCAGCTATCTAGGAAACCCTGTTGGCTCACTTCTGGTCCCATGCCCATTGAGCCCAGTGGGTTGGGATCAAGCTGCTTGAGCACAAACACAAAACGAACATGGAGCTCCTCAATCAAGGCGCTCAAAACTTTACAGCCAAACACAAGTTCAGTGCCCAAGCCATTTCCCGCTGCCATGGAAACCAAGTGCTCTGGCAGCACATATGTCTGAAAGTGGATATGACACCTAGGGAACACTGTGGGGTGGTGAATGACAACTGCCAGAATAGGCAGCAGCACAGCTCTTCCAGTGCCAAAACAACTCCACCTGCCTCATGAACTTCACATACCATCAGCTGTCCTGGCAGCTATCGAGGAAACCCTGTTGGGTCACTTCCGGTCCCATGCCCATTGAGCCCAGTGGGATGGAATCAAGCAGCTTCAGCACCCACACAAAACGAACATGGAGCTCCTCACTCAAGGCGCTCAAAACTCCACAGCCAAAGACAAGTTCAGTGCCCAAGCCATTTCCCTCTGCCATGGAAACCAAGTGCTCTGGCAGCACATATGTCTGAATGTGGATATGACACCTAGGGAGTTCTGTTTGCTGGTGAATGGTAACTGCCCGAAGCAACAGCACAGCTCTTCCAGTGCCAAAACAACTCCATCTCTCTAATGAACTTCACAAACCATCAGCTGTCCTGGCAGCTATCTCGGAAACCCTGTTGGCTCACTTCCGGTCCCATGCCCATTGAGCCCAGTGGATGTAATCAAGCAGCTTGAGCACCCACACAAAACGAACATGGAGCTCCTCAATCAAGGCGCTAAAAGCCGCACAGGGAAGGACAAGTTCAGTGCCCAAGCCATTTCCCGCTGCCATGGAAACCAATTGCTCTGGCAGCACATATGTCTGAAACTGGATATGACACCTACGGAAGGGAGTGTGGTGGTGAATGGCAACTGCCCAAAGCAGCACCAGAGCTCTTCCAGTGACAAAACAACTCCACCTGCCTCATGAGCTTCACATACCATCAGCTGTCCTGGCAGCTATCTAGGAAACCCTGTTGGCTCACTTCCGGTCCCATGCCCATTGAGCCCAGTGGGATGGAATCAAGCAGTTTCAGCACCCACACAAAACGAACATGGAGCTCCTCACTCAAGGCGCTCAAAGCTCCACAGCCAAGCACAAGTTCACTGCCCAAGCCATTTCCGGCTGCCAAGGAAACGAAGGGCTCTGGCAGCACATATGTCTGAAAGTGGATATGACCCCTAGGGAAGGGAGTGTGGTATTGAATGGCAACTGCCCAAAGCAGCAGCACAGCTCTTCCAATGCCAAAACAACTCCACCTGCATCATGAACTTCACATACCATCAGCTGTCCTTGCAGCTATCTAGGAAATCCTGTTGGCTCACTTCCGGTCCCATGCCCATTGAGCCCAGTGGGATGGAATCAAGCAGCTTGAGCACCCTCACAAAACGAACATGGAGCTCCTCACTCAAGGCGCTCAAAGCTCCACAGAAAAAGGACAAGTTCAGTGCCCAAGCCATTTCCCGCTGCCATGGAAACCAAGTGCTCTGGCAGCACATATGTCTGAAAGTGGATATGACACCTAGGGAACTCTGTTTGGTGGTGAATGGCAACTACCCGAAGCAACAGAACAGCTCGTCCAGTGCCAAAACAACTCCACCTGCCTCATGAACTTCACATATCATCAGCTGTCCTGACAGCTATCTAGGAAACCCTGTTGGCTCAATTCCGGTCCCATGCCCATTGAGCTCTTCGGGATGCAATCAAGGGGCTTGAGCACCCACACAAAACGAACATGGAGCTGCTCACTCAAGGCGCTCAAAACCCCACAGCCAAAGACAAGTTCAGTGCCCAAGTCATATCCCGCTGCCATGGAAACCAAGTGCTCTGGCAGCACATATGTCTGAAAGTGGATATGACCCATGGGGAAGCGAGTGTGGTGGTGAATGGCAACTGCCCGGAGCATCAGCACAGCTCTTCCAGTGCCAAAACAACTCCACCTGCCTCATGAACTTCACATACCATCAGCTGCCCTGGCAGCTATCTAGGAAACCCTGTTGGCTCACTTCCGGTCCCATGCCCATTGAGCCCAGTGGGATGGAATCAAGCAGCTTGAGCACCCACACAAAACGAACATGGAGCTCCTCACTCAAGGCGCTCAAAACCCCACAGTCAAGCACAAGTTCAGTGCCCAAGCCATTTTCCGCTGCCACGGAAACCAAGTGCTCTAGTAGCACATATGTCTGAAAGTGGATATGACCCCTAGGGAACGGAACTCTATGTGCTGGTGAATCGCAACTGCCCGAAGCAGCAGCACAGCTCTTCCAGTGCCAAAACAACTCCACCTGCCTCATGAACTTCACATACTATCAGCTGTCCTGGCAGCTATCTAGGAAACCCTGTTGGGTCAGTTCCGGTCCCATGCCCATTGAGCCCAGTCGGATGGAATCAAGCAGCTTGAGAACCCACACAAAACGAACATGGAGCTCCTCACTCAAGGCTCTCAAAACTCCACAGCCATAGACAAGTTCAGTGCCCAAGCCATTTCCCGCTGCCACGGAAACCAAGTGCTCTGGCAGCACATATGTCTGAAAGTGGATGTGAAACCTACGGAAGGGAACTCTATGTTGTGGTGAATGGCAACTGCCCGAAGCAGCAGCACAGCTCTTCCAGTGCCAAAACAACTCCACCTGCCTCATCAACTTCACATACCATCAGCTGTCCTGGCAGCTATCTAGGAAACCCTGTTGGCTCACTTCCGGTCCCATGCCCATTGAGCCCAGTGGGATGGAATCAAGCAGCTTGAGCACCCACAAAACGAACATGGAGCTCCTAACTCAAGGGGCTCAAAAGCCCACAGTCAAAGGCAAGTTCAGTGCCCAAGTCATTTCCCGCTGCCATGCAAACCAAGTGCTCTGGCAGCACATATGTCTGAAAGTGGATATGACACCTAGGGAACTCTGTTTGGTGGTGAATGGCAACTGCCTGAATCAACAGCACAGCTCGTCCAGTGCCAAAACAACTCCACCTGCCTCATGAACTTCACATACCATCAGCTGTCCTGGCAGCTATCTAGGAAACCCTGTTGGCTCAATTCTGGTCCCATGCCCATTGAGCTCTTTGGGATGCAATCAAGCAGCTTGAGCACCCACACAAAACGAACATGGAGCTGCTCACTCAAGGCGCTCAAAACCCCACAGCCAAGCACAAGTTCAGTGCCCAAGTCATATCCCGCTGCCATGGAAACCAAGTGCTCTGCCAGCATATATGTCTGAAAGTGGATATGACCCTTGGGGAAGCGAGTGTGGTGGTGAATGGCAAGTGCCCGAAGCAGCAGCACAGCTCTTCCAGTGCCAAAACAACTCCACCTGCCTCATGAACTTCACATACCATCAGCTGTCCTGGCAGCTATCTAGGAAACCCTGTTGGCTCACTTCTGCTCCCATGCCCATTGAGCCCAGTGGGATGGAATCAAGCAGCTTGAGCACCCACACAAAACGAACATGGAGCTCCTCACTCAAGGCGCTCAAAACCCCAAGGTCAAAGGCAAGTTCAGTGCCCAAGCCATTTCCCGCTGCCATGGAAATCAAGGGCTCTGGCAGAACATATGTCTGAAATTGGATATGACAATTAGGGAGATATGTTTGGTGGTGAATGGCAACTGCCCGAAGCAGCAGCAGATCTCGTCCAGTGCCAAAACAACTCCACCTGCCTCATGAACTTCACATACCATCAGCTGTCCTGGCAGCTATCTAGGAAACCCTGTTGGCTCACTTCCGGTCACATGCCCATTGAGCCCTTAGGGATGGAATCAAGCTGCTTGAGCACCCACACAAAACGAACATGGAGCTCCTCACTCAAAGCGCTCAAAACCCCACAGCCAAGGACAAGTTCAGTGCCCAAGCCATTTCCCGCTGCCATGGAAACCAAGTGCTCAGGCAGCACATATGTCTGAATGTGGATATGACCCCAAGGGAAGGGAGTGTGGTGGTGAATCTCAACTGCCCGAAGCAGCAGCACAGCTCTTCCAGTGCCAAAACAACTCCACCTGCCTCATCAACTTCACATACCATCAGCTGTCCTGGCAGCTATCTAGGAAACCCTGTTGGCTCACTTCCGGTCCCATGCCCATTGATCCCAGTGGGATGGAATCAAGCAGCTTGAGCACCCACAAAACGAACATGGAGCTCCTCACTCAAGGCGCTCAAAACCCCACAGTCAAAGGCAAGTTCAGTGCCCAAGTCATTTCCCGCTGCCATGCAAACCAAGTGCTCTGGCAGCACATATGTCTGAAAGTGGATATGACACCTAGGGAACTCTGTTTGGTGGTGAATGGCAACTGCCCGAAGCAGCAGCACAGCTCGTCCAGTGCCAAAACAACTCCACCTCCTCATGAACTTCACATACCATCAGCTGTCCTGGCAGCTATCTAGGAAACCCTGTTGGCTCAATTCCGGTCCCATGCCCATTGAGCCCTTTGGGATGCAATCAAGCAGCTTGAGCACCCACACAAAACTAACATGGAGCTGCTCACTCAAGGCGCTCAAAACCCCACAACCAAAGACAAGTTCAGTGCCCAAGTCATATCCCGCTGCCATGGAAACCAAGTGCTCTGCCAGCATATATGTCTGAAAGTGGATATGACCCTTGGGGAAGCGAGTGTGGTGGTGAATGGCAACTGCCCGGAGCATCAGCACAGCTCTTCCAGTGCCAAAACAACTCCACCTGCCTCATGAGCTTCACATACCATCAGCTGTCCTGGCAGCTATCTAGGAAACCCTGTTGGATCACTTCCGGTCCCATGCCCATTGAGCCCAGTCGGATGGAATCAAGCAGCTTGAGCACCCACACAAAATGAACATGGAGCTCCTCACTCAAGGCGCTCAAAACTCCACAGCCAAGCACAAGTTCAGTGCCCAAGCCATTTCCCGCTGCCATGGAAACCAAGTGCTCTGGCAGCACATATGTCTGAAAGTGGATATGACACCTAGGGAAAGGAACTCTATGTTGTGGTGAATGGCAACTGCCTGAAGCAGCAGCACAGCTCTTCCAGTGCCAAAACAACTCCACCTGCCTCATCAACTTCACATACCATCAGCTGTCCTGGCAGCTATCTAGGAAACCCTGTTGGCTCACTTCCGGTCCCATGCCCGTTGAGCCCAGTGGGATGGAATCAAGCAGTTTCAGCACCCACAAAACGAACATGGAGCTCCTCACTCAAGGCGCTCAAAACCCCACAGTCAAAGGCAAGTTCAGTGCCCAAGCCATTTCCCGCTGCCATGGAAACCAAGTGCTCTGGCAGCACATATGTCTGAAAGTGGATATGACACCTAGGGAAAGGAACTCTATGTTGTGGTGAATGGCAACTGCCTGAAGCAGCAGCACAGCTCTTCCAGTGCCAAAACAACTCCACCTGCCTCATCAACTTCACATACCATCAGCTGTCCTGGCAGCTATCTAGGAAACCCTGTTGGCTCACTTCCGGTCCCATGCCCGTTGAGCCCAGTGGGATGGAATCAAGCAGCTTGAGCACCCACACAAAACGAACATGGAGCTACTCACTCAAGGCGCTCAAAACCCCACAGTCAAAGGCAAGTTCAGTGCCCAAGCCATTTCCCGCTGCCATGGAAATCAAGGGCTCTGGCAGCACATATGTCTGAAATTGGATATGACAATTAGGGAGATATGTTTGGTGGTGAATGGCAACTGCCCGAAGCAGCAGCAGAACTCTTCCAGTGCCAAAACAACTCCACCTGCATCATGAACTTCACATACCATTAGCTGTCCTGGCAGCTATCTAGGAAACCCTGTTGGGTCACTTCCTGTCCCATGCCCATTGAGCCCAGTGGGATGGAATCAAGCAGCTTGAGGAACCACACAAAACGAACATGGAGCTCCTCACTCAAGGCGCTCAAAACCCCACAGCCAAGCACAAGTTCAGTGCCCAAGCCATTTCCCGCTGCCACGGAAACCAAGTGCTCTGGCAGCACATATGTCTGAAAGTGGATATGACACCTAGGGAAGGGAACTCTATGTTGTGGTGAATGGCAACTGTCCGAAGCAGCAGCACAGCTCTTCCAGTGCCAAAACAACTCCACCTGCCTCATCAACTTCACATACCATCAGCTGTCCTGGCAGCTATCTAGGAAACCCTGTTGGCTCACTTCCGGTCCCATGCCCATTGAGCCCAGTTGGATGGAATCAAGCAGTTTCAGCACCCACAAAAAACGAACATGGAGCTCCTCACTCAAGGCGCTCAAAACTCCACAGCCAAAGACAAGATCAGTACGCAAGCCATTTCCCGCTGCCATGGAAATCAAGTGCTCTGGCAGCACATATGTCTGAAAGTGGATATGACACCAAGGGAAGGGAGTGTGGTATTGAATGGCAACTGCCCAAAGCAGCAGCAAAGCTTCTCCAGTGCCAAAACAACTCCACCTGCCTCATTAATTTCACATACCATCAGCTGTCCTGGCAGAGATCTAGGAAACCCTATTGGGTCACTTCCGGTCCCATGCCCATTGAGACTAGTGGGATGGAATCAAGCAGCTTCAGCACCCACACAAAACGAACATGGAGCTCCTCACTCAAGGCGCCAAAACCCCACAGCCAAAGACAAGTTCAGTGCCCAAGCCATTTCCCGCTGCCATGGATACCAAGTGCTCTAGCAGCACATATGTCTGAAAGTGGATATGACACCTAGGGAAGGGAACTCTATGTGCTGGGGAATGGCAACTGCCCGAAGCAGCAGCACAGCTCTTCCAGTGCCAAAACAACTCCACCTGCCGCATGAACTTCACATACCATCAGGTGTCCTGGCAGCTATCTAGGAAACCCTGTTGGGTCACTTCCGGTCCCATGCCCATTGAGCCCAGTGGGATGCAATTAAGCAGCTTGAGCACCCACACAAAACGAACATGGAGCTCCTCACTCAAGGCGCTCAAAACTCCACAGCCAAAGACAAGTTCAGTGCCCAAGCCATTTCCCTCTGCCATGGAAACCAAGTGCTCTGGCAGCACATATGTCTGAAAGTGGATATGACACCTAGGGAACTCTGTGTGGTGGTGAATGGCAACTGCCCGAAGCAACAGCACAGCTCTTCCAGCGCCAAAACAACTCCATCTGCCTCATGAACTTCACATACCATCAGCTGTCCTGGCAGCTATCTAGGAAACCCTGTTGGGTCACTTCCGGTCCCATGCCCTTTGACCCCAGTGGGATGGAATCAAGCAGCTTGAGCACCCACACAAAACGAACATGGAGCTCCTCACTCAAGGCGCTAAAAGCCGCACAGGGAAGGACAAGTTCAGTGCCCAAGCCATTTCCCGCTGCCATGGAAACCAAGTGCTCTGGCAGCACATATGTCTGAAAGTGGATATGACACCTACGGAAGGGAGTGTGGTGGTGAATGGCAACTGCCCAAAGCAGCACCAGAGCTCTTCCAGTGCCAAAACAACTCCACCTGCCTCATGAACTTCACATACCATCAGCTGTCCTGGCAGCTATCTAGGAAACCCTGTTGGCTCACTTCTGGTCCCATGCCCATTGAGCCCAGTGGGTTGGGATCAAGCTGCTTGAGCACAAACACAAAACGAACATGGAGCTCCTCAATCAAGGCGCTCAAAACTTTACAGCCAAACACAATTTCAGTGCCCAAGCCATTTCCCGCTGCCATGGAAACCAAGTGCTCTAACAGCACATATGTCTGAAAGTGGATATGACACCTAGGGAACACTGTGTGGTGGTGAATGACAACTGCCAGAATCAGCAGCAGCGCAGCTCTTCCAGAGCCAAAACAACTCCAACTGCCTCATGAACTTCACATACCATCAGCTGTCCTGGCAGCTATCTAGGAAATCCTGTTGGCTCACTTCCGGTCCCATGCCCATTGAGCCCAGTGTGATGGAATCAAGCAGTTTCAGCACCCACACAAAACGAACATGGAGCTCCTCACTCAAGGCGCTCAAAGCTCCACAGCCAAGCACAAGTTCAGTGCCCAAGCCATTTCCCTCTGCCATGGAAACCAAGTGTTCTGGCAGCACATATGTCCTATAGTTGATATGACCCCAAGGGAAGGGAGTGTGGTGGTGAATGGCAACTGCCCAAACAGCAGCACAGCTCTTCCAGTGCCAAAACAACTCCACCTGCCTCATGAACTTCACATACCATCAGCTGTCCTGGCAGCTATCTAGGAAACCCTGTTGGCTCACTTCCGGTCCCATGCCCATTGAGCCCAGTGGGATGGAATCAAGCTGCTTGAGCACCCACACAAAACGAACATGGAGCTCCTCACTCAAAGCGCTCAAAACCCCACAACCAAGGACAAGTTCAGTGCCCAAGCCATTTCCCGCTGCCATGGAAACCAAGTGCTCAGGCAGCACATATGTCTGAATGTGGATATGACCCCAAGGGAAGAGAGTGTGGTGGTGAATGGCAACTGCCCAAAGCAGCAGCACAGCTCTTCCAGTGCCAAAACAACTCCACCTGCCTCATGAACTTCACATACCATCAGCTGTCCTGGCAGCTATCTAGGAAATCCTGTTGGGTCACTTCCGGCCCCATGCCCATTGAGCCCAGTGGGATGGAATCAAGCAGCTTGAGCACCCTCACAAAACGAACATGGAGCTCCTCATTCAAGGCGCTCAAAGCTCCACAGAAAAAGGACAAGTTCAGTGCCCAAGCCATTACCCGCTGCCATGGAAACCAAGTGCTCTAACAGCACATATGTCTGAAAGTGGATATGACCCCTAGGAAAGGGAGTGTGGTGGTGAATGGCAACTGCCCAAACAGCAGCACAGCTCTTCCAGTGCCAAAACAACTCTACCTGCCTCATGAACTTCACATACCATCAGCTGTCCTGGCAGCTATCTATGAAACCCTGTTGGCTCACTTCCGGTCCCATGCCCATTGAGCCCTTAGGGATGCAATCAAGCAGCTTGAGCACCCACACAAAACGAACATGGAGCTCCTCACTCAAGGCGCTCAAAACTCCACAGCCAAGCACAAGTTCAGTGCCCAAGCCATTTCCCGCTGCCATGGAAACCAAGTGTTCTGGCATCACATATGTCTGAAAGTTGATATGACACCTAGGGAAGGGAACTCTAGTTGTGGTGAATGGTAACTGCCCGAAGCAGCAGCACAGCTCTTCCAGTGCCAAAACAACTCCACCTGCCTCATGAACTTCACATACCATCAGCTGTCCTGGCAGCTATCTAGGAAACCCTGTTGGGTCACTTCCGGTCCCATGCCCATTGAGCCCAGTGGGATGGAATCAAGCAGCTTGAGCACCCACACAAAACGAACATGGAGCTCCTCACTCAAGGGGCTCAAAACCCCACAGTCAAAGGCAAGTTCAGTGCCCAAGCCATTTCCCGCTGCCATGGAAACCAAGTGCTCTGGCAGCACATATGTCTGAAAGTGGATATGACACCTAGGGAACTCTGTTTGGTGGTGAATGGCAACTGCCCGAAGCAGCAGCACAGCTCGTCCAGTGCCAAAACAACTCCACCTCCTCATGAACTTCACATACCATCAGCTGTCCTGGCAGCTATCTAGGAAACCCTGTTGGGTCACATCAGGTCCCATGCCCATTGAGCCCTTAGGGATGCAATCAAGCAGCTTGAGCACCCACACAAAACTAACATGGAGCTGCTCACTCAAGGCGCTCAAAACCCCACAGCCAAAGACAAGTTCAGTGCCCAAGCCATTACCCGCTGCCATGGAAACCAAGTGCTCTGCCAGCATATATGTCTGAAAGTGGATATGACCCTTGGGGAAGCGAGTGTGGTGGTGAATGGCAACTGCCCGGAGCATCAGCACAGCTCTTCCAGTGCCAATAAAACTCCACCTGCCTCATGAGCTTCACATACCATCAGCTGCCCTGGCAGCTATCTAGGAAACCCTGTTGGATCACTTTCGGTCCCATGCCCATTGAGCCCAGTCGGATGGAATCAAGCAGCTTGAGCACCCTCACAAAATGAACATGGAGCTCCTCACTCAAGGCGCTCAAAACTCCACAGCCAAGCACAAGTTCAGTGCCCAAGCCATTTCCCGCTGCCATGGAAACCAAGTGCTCTGGCAGCACATATGTCTGAAAGTGGATATGACACCTAGGGAAAGGAACTCTATGTTGTGGTGAATGGCAACTGCCCGAAGCAGCAGCACAGCTCTTCCAGTGCCAAAACAACTCCACCTGCCTCATGAACTTCACATACCATCAGCTGTCCTGGCAGCTATCTAGGAAACCCTGTTGGCTCACTTCCGGTCCCATGCCCATTGAGCTCAGTGGGATGGAATCAAGCAGCTTGAGCACCCACACAAAACGAACATGGAGCTCCTCACTCAAGGCGCTCAAAACCCCACAGCCAAAGACAAGTTCAGTTCCCAAGCCATTTCCCGCTGCCATGCAAACCAAGTGCTCTGGCAGCACATATGTATAAAAGTGCATATGACACCTAGGGAAGGGAGTGTGGTGGTGAATGGCAACTGCCTGAAGCAACAACAAAGCTCGTCCAGTGCCAAAACAACTCCACCTGCCTCATGAACTTCACATACCATCAGCTGTCCTGGCAGCTATCTAGGAAACCCTGTTGGCTCAATTCCGGTCCCATGCCCATTGAGCCCTTTGGGATGCAATCAAGCAGCTTGAGCACCCACACAAAACGAACATGGAGCTCCTCACTCAAGGCGCTCAAAACCCCACAGCCAAAGACAAGTTCAGTGCCCAAGCCATTTCCCGCTGCCATGCAAACCAAGTGCTCTGGCAGCTCATATGTCTAAAAGTGCATATGACACCTAGGGAAGGGAGTGTGGTGGTGAATGGCAACTGCCCGAAGCAGCAGCACAGCTCTTCCAGTGCCAAAACAACTCCACCTGCATCATGAACTTCACACACCATCAGCTGTCCTGGCAGCTATCTAGGAAACCTTGTTGGGTCACTTCCGGTCCCATGCCCATTGAGCCCACTGTGTTGGGATCAAGCAGCTTGAGCACCCACACAAAACGAACATGGAGCTGCTCACTCAAGGCGCTCAAAGCCCCACAGCCAAGGACAAGTTCAGTGCCCAAGCCATTTCCCGCTGCCATGGAAAACAAGTGCTCTGGCAGCACATATGTCTGAAAGTGCATATGACACCTAGGGAAGGGAGTGTGGTGGTGAATGGCAACTGCCCAAAGCAGCAGCACAGCTCTTCCAGTGCCAAAACAACTCCACCTGCCTCATGAACTTCAAATACCATTAGCTGTCCTGGCAGCTATCTAGGAAACCCTGTTGGCTCACTTCCTGTCCCATGCCCATTGAGCCCAGTGGGATGGAATCAAGCAGCTTGAGCATCCACACAAAACGAACATGGAGCTCCTCACTCAAGGCGCTCAAAACCCCACAGCCAAGGCCAAGTTCAGTGCCCAAGCCATTTCCCGCTGCCATGGAAACCAAGTGCTCTGGCAGCACATATGTCTGAAAGTGCATATGACTCCTAGGGAGCTCTGTTAGCTGGTGAATGGCAACTGCCCGAAGCAGCAGCACAGCTCTTCCAGTAGCAAAACAACTCCACCTGCCTCATGAACTTCACATACCATCAGCTGTCCTGGCAGCTATCTAGGAAACCCTGTTGGGTCACTTACAGTCCCATGCCCATTGAGCCCAGTGGGATGGAATCAAGCAGCTTGAGCACCCTCACAAAATGAACATGGAGCTCCTCACTCAAGGCGCTCAAAGCTCCACAGAAAAAGGACAAGTTCAGTGCCCAAGCCATTTTCCGCTGCCATTGAAACCAAGTGCTCTAACAGCACATATGTCTGAACGTGGATATGACCCCTAGGGAAGGGAGTGTGGTGGTGAATGGCAACTGCCCAAAGCAGCAGCACAGCTCTTCCAGTGCCAAAACAACTCCACCTGCCTCATGAACTTCACATACCATCAGCTATCTTGGCAGTTATCTAGGAAACCCTGTTGGGTAACATCCGGTCCCATGCCCATTGAGCCCAGTGGGATGGAATCAAGCAGTTTCAAAACCCACACAAAAGGAACATGGAGCTACTCACTCAAGGCGCTCAAAACTCCACAACCAAGGACAAGTTCAGTGCCCAAGCCATTTTCCGCTGCCATGGAAACCAAGTGCTCTAGTAGCACATATGTCTGAAAGTGGATATGACCCCTAGGGAAGGGAAGGGAGTGTGATGGTGAATCGCAACTGCCCGAAGCAGCAGCACAGCTCTTCCAGTGCCAAAACAACTCCACCTGCCTCATGAACTTCACATACCATCAGCTGTCCTGGCAGGTATATAGGAAACCCTGTTGGGTCACATCCGGTCCCATGCCCATTGAGCCCAGTGGGATGGAATCAAGCAGCTTGAGCACCCACACAAAACGAACATGGAGCTCCTCACTCAAGGCACTCGAAGCTCCACAGCCAAGCACAAGTTCAGTGCCCAAGCCATTTCCCGCTGCCATGGAAACCAAGTGTTCTGGCAGCACATATGTCCTATAGTTGATATGACCCCAAGGGAAGGGAGTGTGGTGGTGAATGGCAACTGCCCAAACAGCAGCACAGCTCTTCCAGTGCCAAAACAACTCCACCTGCCTCATGAACTTCACATACCATCAGCTGTCCTGGCAGCTATCTAGGAAACCCTGTTGGCTCACTTCCGGTCCCATGCCCATTGAGCCCAGTGGGATGGAATCAAGCTGCTTGAGCACCCACACAAAACGAACATGGAGCTCCTCACTCAAAGCGCTCAAAACCCCACAACCAAGGACAAGTTCAGTGCCCAAGCCATTTCCCGCTGCCATGGAAACCAAGTGCTCAGGCAGCACATATGTCTGAATGTGGATATGACCCCAAGGGAAGAGAGTGTGGTGGTGAATGGCAACTGCCCAAAGCAGCAGCACAGCTCTTCCAGTGCCAAAACAACTCCACCTGCCTCATGAACTTCACATACCATCAGCTGTCCTGGCAGCTATCTAGGAAATCCTGTTGGGTCACTTCCGGCCCCATGCCCATTGAGCCCAGTGGGATGGAATCAAGCAGCTTGAGCACCCTCACAAAACGAACATGGAGCTCCTCATTCAAGGCGCTCAAAGCTCCACAGAAAAAGGACAAGTTCAGTGCCCAAGCCATTACCCGCTGCCATGGAAACCAAGTGCTCTAACAACACATATGTCTGAAAGTGGATATGACCCCTAGGAAAGGTAGTGTGGTGGTGAATGGCAACTGCCCAAACAGCAGCACAGCTCTTCCAGTGCCAAAACAACTCCACCTGCCTCATGAACTTCACATACCATCAGCTGTCCTGGCAGCTATCTAGGAAACCCTGTTGGCTCACTTCCGGTCCCATGCCCATTGAGCCCAGTGGGATGGAATCAAGCAGCTTGAGCACCCACACAAAACGAACATGGAGCTCCTCACTCAAGGGGCTCAAAACCCCACAGTCAAAGGCAAGTTCAGTGCCCAAGCCATTTCCCGCTGCCATGGAAACCAAGTGCTCTGGCAGCACATATGTCTGAAAGTGGATATGACACCTAGGGAACTCTGTTTGGTGGTGAATGGCAACTGCCCGAAGCAGCAGCACAGCTCGTCCAGTGCCAAAACAACTCCACCTCCTCATGAACTTCACATACCATCAGCTGTCCTGGCAGCTATCTAGGAAACCCTGTTGGGTCACATCAGGTCCCATGCCCATTGAGCCCTTAGGGATGCAATCAAGCAGCTTGAGCACCCACACAAAACTAACATGGAGCTGCTCACTCAAGGCGCTCAAAACCCCACAGCCAAAGACAAGTTCAGTGCCCAAGCCATTACCCGCTGCCATGGAAACCAAGTGCTCTGCCAGCATATATGTCTGAAAGTGGATATGACCCTTGGGGAAGCGAGTGTGGTGGTGAATGGCAACTGCCCGGAGCATCAGCACAGCTCTTCCAGTGCCAATAAAACTCCACCTGCCTCATGAGCTTCACATACCATCAGCTGCCCTGGCAGCTATCTAGGAAACCCTGTTGGATCACTTTCGGTCCCATGCCCATTGAGCCCAGTCGGATGGAATCAAGCAGCTTGAGCACCCTCACAAAATGAACATGGAGCTCCTCACTCAAGGCGCTCAAAACTCCACAGCCAAGCACAAGTTCAGTGCCCAAGCCATTTCCCGCTGCCATGGAAACCAAGTGCTCTGGCAGCACATATGTCTGAAAGTGGATATGACACCTAGGGAAAGGAACTCTATGTTGTGGTGAATGGCAACTGCCCGAAGCAGCAGCACAGCTCTTCCAGTGCCAAAACAACTCCACCTGCCTCATGAACTTCACATACCATCAGCTGTCCTGGCAGCTATCTAGGAAACCCTGTTGGCTCACTTCCGGTCCCATGCCCATTGAGCTCAGTGGGATGGAATCAAGCAGCTTGAGCACCCACACAAAACGAACATGGAGCTCCTCACTCAAGGCGCTCAAAACCCCACAGCCAAAGACAAGTTCAGTTCCCAAGCCATTTCCCGCTGCCATGCAAACCAAGTGCTCTGGCAGCTCATATGTCTAAAAGTGCATATGACACCTAGGGAAGGGAGTGTGGTGGTGAATGGCAACTGCCTGAAGCAACAACAAAGCTCTTCCAGTGCCAAAACAACTCCACCTGCCTCATGAACTTCACATACCATCAGCTGTCCTGGCAGCTATCTAGGAAACCCTGTTGGCTCAATTCCGGTCCCATGCCCATTGAGCCCTTTGGGATGCAATCAAGCAGCTTGAGCACACACACAAAACGAACATGGAGCTGCTCACTCAAGGCGCTCAAAGCCCCACAGCCAAGGACAAGTTCAGTGCCCAAGCCATTTCCCGCTGCCATGGAAAACAAGTGCTCTGGCAGCACATATGTCTGAAAGTGGATATGACACCTAGGGAAGGGAACTCTATGTGCTGGTGAATCGCAACTGCCCGAAGCAGCAGCACAGCTCTTCCAGTGCCAAAACAACTCCACCTGCCTCATGAACTTCACATACCATCAGCTGTCCTGGCAGCTATCTAGGAAACCCTGTTGGGTCACTTCCTGTCCCATGCCCATTTAGCCCAGTGGGATGGAATCAAGCAGCTTGAGCACCCTCACAAAACGAACATGGAGCTCCTCACTCAAGGCGCTCAAAACTCCACAGCCAAGGACAAGTTCAGTGCCCAAGCCATTACCCGCTGCCATGGAAACCAAGTGCTCTAGTAGCACATATGTCTGAAAGTGGATATGACCCCTAGGGAAGGAAGTGTGTTGGTGGATGGCAACTGCCAAAAGCAGCAGCAGAACTCTTCCTGGGCCAAAACAACTCCACCTGCCTCATGAACTTCACATACCATCAGCTGTCCTGGCAGCTATCTAGGAAACCCTCTTGGGTCACTTCCGGTCCCATGCCCATTGACCCCAGTGGGATGGAATCATGCAGCTTGAGCACCCACACATAACGAACATGGAGCTCCTCACTCAAGGCGCTCAAAACTCCACAGCCAAGGACAAGTTCAGTGCTCAAGCCATTTCCCGCTGCCATGGAAACAAAGTGCTCTAGTAGCACATATGTCTGAAAGTGGATATGACCCCTAGGGAAGGGAGTGTGCTGGTGGATGGCAACTGCCCAAAGCAGCAGCACAGCTCTTCCAGTGCCAAAACAACTCCACCTGCCTCATGAACTTCACATACCATCAGCTGTCCTGGCAGCTATCTAGGAAACCCTGTTGGCTCACTTCCGGTCCCATGCCCATTGAGCCCAGTGGGATGGAATCAAGCAGCTTGAGCACCCACAAAACGAACATGGAGCTCCTCACTCAAGGGGCTCAAAACCCCACAGTCAAAGACAAGTTCAGTGCCCAAGCCATTTCCCGCTGCCATGGAAACCAAGTGCTCTGGCAGCACATATGTCTGAAAGTGGATATGACACCTAGGGAACTCTGTTTGGTGGTGAATGGCAACTGCCCGAAGCAACAGCACAGCTCGTCCAGTGCCAAAACAACTCCACCTGTCTCATGAACTTCACATATCATCAGCTGTCCTGACAGCTATCTAGGAAACCCTGTTGGCTCAATTCCGGTCCCATGCCCATTGAGCTCTTCGGGATGCAATCAAGGGGCTTGAGCACCCACACAAAACGAACATGGAGCTGCTCACTCAAGGCGCTCAAAACCCCACAGCCAAAGACAAGTTCAGTGCCCAAGTCATATCCCGCTGCCATGGAAACCAAGTGCTCTGCCAGCATATATGTCTGAAAGTGGATATGACCCTTGGGGAAGCGAGTGTGGTGGTGAATGGCAACTGCCCGGAGCATCAGCACAGCTCTTCCAGTGCCAAAACAACTCCACCTGCCTCATGAACTTCACATACCATCAGCTGTCCTGGCAGCTATCTAGGAAACCCTGTTGGCTCACTTCCGGTCCCATGCCCATTGAGCCCAGTGGGATGGAATCAAGCAGCTTGAGCACCCACACAAAACGAACATGGAGCTCCTCACTCAAGGCGCTCAAAGCTCCACAGCCAAGGACATGTTCAGTGCCCAAGCCATTTCCCGCTGCCATGGAAACCAAGTGCTCTGGCAGCACATATGTCTGAATGTGGATATGATACCTAGAGAAGTAAGTGTGCTGGTGAACAGCAACTGCCTGAAGCAGCAGCACAGCTCTTCCAGTGACAAAACAACTCCACCTGCCTCATGAACTTCACATACCATCAGCTGTCCTGGCAGCTATCTAGGAAATCCTGTTGGCTCACTTCCGGTCCCATGCTCATTGAGCCCAGTGGAATGGAATCAAGCAGCTTGAGCAACCTCACAAAACGAACATGGAGCTCCTCACTCAAGGCGCTCAAAGCTCCACAGAAAAAGGACAAGTTCAGTGCCCAAGCCATTTTCCACTGCCATGGAAACCAAGTGCTCTAACAGCACATATGTCTGAACGTGGATATGACCCCTAGGGAAGGGAGTGTGGTGGTGAATGGCAACTGCCCAAAGCAGCAGCACAGCTCTTCCAGTGCCAAAACAACTCCACCTGCCTCATGAACTTCACATACCATCAGCTGTCTTGGCAGTTATCTAGGAAACCCTGTTGGCTCACTTCCGGTCCCATGCCCATTGAGCCCAGTGGGATGGAATCAAGCAGTTTCAGCACCCACACAAAACGAACATGGAGCTACTCACTCAAGGCGCTCAAAACTCCACAACCAAGGACAAGTTCAGTGCCCAAGCCATTTCCCGCTGCCATGGAAACCAAGTGCTCTGGCAGCACATATGTCTGAAAGTGCATATGACACCTAGGGAGATATGTTTGGTGGTGAATGGCAAGTGCCCGAAGCAGCAGCACAGCTCTTCCAGTGCCAAAACAACTCCACCTGCCTCATGAACTTCACATACCATCAGCTGTCCTGGCAGCTATCTAGAAAACCCTGTTGGGTCACTTCCTGTCCCATGCCCATTGAGCCCAGTGGGATGGAATAAAGCAGTTTCAGCACCCACACAAAACGAACATGGAGCTCCTCACTCAAGGCGCTCAAAGCTCCACAGCCAAGCACAAGTTCAGTGCCCAAGCCATTTCCGGCTGCCATGGAAACGAAGGGCTCTGGCAGCACATATGTCTGAAAGTGGATATGACACCAAGGGAAGGGAGTGTGGTATTGAATGGCAACTGCCCAAAGCAGCAGCACAGCTTCTCCAGTGCCAAAACAACTCCACCTGCCTCATGAATTTCACATACCATCAGCTGTCCTGGCAGAGATCTAGGAAACCCTATTGGGTCACTTCCGGTCCCATGCCCATTGAGACTAGTGGGATGGAATCAAGCAGCTTCAGCACCCACACAAAACGAACATGGAGCTCCTCACTCAAGGCGCCAAAACCCCACAGCCAAAGACCAGTCCAGTGCCCAAGCCATTTCCCGCTGCCATGGATACCAAGTGCTCTGGCAGCACATATGTCTGAAAGTGGATATGACACCTAGGGAAGGGAACTCTATGTGCTGGGGAATGGCAACTGCCCGAAGCAGCAGCACAGCTCTTCCAGTGCCAATAAAACTCCACCTGCCGCATGAACTTCACATACCATCAGCTGTCCTGGCAGCTATCTAGGAAACCCTGTTGGGTCACTTCCGGTCCCATGCCCATTGAGCCCAGTGGGATGCAATCAAGCAGCTTGAGCACCCACACAAAACGAACATGGAGCTCCTCACCCAAGGCGCTCAAAACTCCACAGCCAAAGACAAGTTCAGTGCCCAAGCCATTTCCCTCTGCCATGGAAACCAAGTGCTCTGGCAGCACATATGTCTGAAAGTGAATATGACACCTAGGGAACTCTGTGTGGTGGTGAATGGCAACTGCCCGAAGCAACAGCACAGCTCTTCCAGCGCCAAAACAACTCCATCTGCCTCATGAACTTCACATACCATCAGCTGTCCTGGCAGCTATCTAGGAAACCCTGTTGGGTCACTTCCGGTCCCATGCCCATTGAGCCCAGTGGGATGGAATCAAGCAGCTTGAGCACCCACACAAAACGAACATGGAGCTCCTCACTCAAGGCGCTAAAAGCCGCACAGGGAAGGACAAGTTCAGTGCCCAAGCCATTTCCCGCTGCCATGGAAACCAAGTGCTCTGGCAGCACATATGTCTGAAAGTGGATATGACACCTACGGAAGGGAGTGTGGTGGTGAATGGCAACTGCCCGAAGCAGCACCAGAGCTCTTCCAGTGCCAAAACAACTCCACCTGCCTCATGAACTTCACATACCATCAGCTGTCCTGGCAGCTATCTAGGAAACCCTGTTGGCTCGCTTCTGGTCCCATGCCCATTGAGCCCAGTGGGTTGGGATCAAGCTGCTTGAGCACAAACACAAAACGAACATGGAGCTCCTCAATCAAGGCGCTCAAAACTTTACAGCCAAACACAAGTTCAGTGCCCAAGCCATTTCCCGCTGCCATGGAAACCAAGTGCTCTGGCAGCACATATGTCTGAAAGTGGATATGACACCTAGGGAACACTGTGTGGTGGTGAATGACAACTGCCAGAATCAGCAGCAGCGCAGCTCTTTCAGAGCCAAAATAACTCCAACTGCCTCATGAACTTCACATACCATCAGCTGTCCTGGCAGCTATCTAGGAAATCCTGTTGGCTCACTTCCGGTCCCATGCCCATTGAGCCCAGTGTGATGGAATCAAGCAGTTTCAGCACCCACACAAAACGAACATGGAGCTCCTCACTCAAGGCGCTCAAAGCTCCACAGCCAAGCACAAGTTCAGTGCCCAAGCCATTTCCCGCTGCGATGGAAACGAAGGGCTCTGGCAGCACATATGTCTGAAAGTGGATATGACACCAAGGGAAGGGAGTGTGCTGGTGGATGTAACTGCCCAAACAGCAGCACAGCTCTTCCAGTGCCAAAACAACTCCACCTGCCTCATGAACTTCACATACCATCAGCTGTCCTGGCAGCTATCCAGGAAACCCTGTTGGGTCACTTCCGGTCCCATGCCCATTGAGCCCAGTGGGATGGAATCAAGCAGCTTGAGCACCCACACAAAACGAACATGGAGCTCCTCACTCAAGGCG
This sequence comes from Ochotona princeps, assembly GCF_030435755.1. Lineage (NCBI taxonomy): Eukaryota > Metazoa > Chordata > Mammalia > Lagomorpha > Ochotonidae > Ochotona > Ochotona princeps. Next base: position 42,202,359 of record NC_080848.1, on the reverse strand, counting down.
CACAAAGCTCCACAGCCAAGGACATGTTCAGTGCCCAAGCCATTTCCCGCTGCCATGGAAACCAAGTGCTCTGGCAGCACATATGTCTGAAAGTGGATATGATACCTAGAGAAGTAAGTGTGCTGGTGAACAGCAACTGCCCGAAGCAGCAGCACAGCTCTTCCAGTGCCAAAACAACTCCACCTGCCTCATGAACTTCACATACCATCAGCTGTCCTGGCAGCTATCTAGGAAATCCTGTTTGGTCACTTCCGGTCCCATGCCCATTGAGCCCAGTGGGATGGAATCAAGCAGCTTGAGCACCCTCACAAAACGAACATGGAGCTCCTCACTCAAGGCGCTCAAAGCTCCACAGAAAAAGGACAAGTTCAGTGCCCAAGCCATTTTCCGCTACCATTGAAACCAAGTGCTCTAACAGCACATATGTCTGAACGTGGATATGACCCCTAGGGAAGGGAGTGTGGTGGTGAATGGCAACTGCCCAAAGCAGCAGCACAGCTCTTCCAGTGCCAAAACAACTCCATCTGCCTCATGAACTTCACATACCATCAGCTGTCTTGGCAGTTATCTAGGAAACCCTGTTGGGTAACATCCGGTCCCATGCCCATTGAGCCCAGTGGGATGGAATCAAGCAGTTTCAGCACCCACACAAAACGAACATGGAGCTACTCACTCAAGGCGCTCAAAACTCCACAACCAAGGACAAGTTCAGTGCCCAAGCCATTTCCCGCTGCCATGGAAACCAAGTGCTCTGGCAGCACATATGTCTGAAAGTGCATATTACACCTATTGAACTCTGTGTGGTGGTGAATGGCAACTGCCCGAAGCAGCAGCACAGCTCTTCCAGTGCCAAAACAACTCCACCTGCCTCATGAACTTCACATACCATCAGCTGTCCTGGCAGCTATCTAGGAAACCCTGTTGGGTCACTTCCTGTCCCATGCCCATTGAGCCCAGTGGGATGGAATCAAGCAGCTTGAGCACCCACACAAAAGGAACATGGAGCTCCTCACTCAAGGCGCTCAAAACCCCACAGCCAAAGACAAGTTCAGTGCCCAAGCCATTTTCCGCTGCCATGGAAACCAAGTGCTCTAGTAGCACATATGTCTGAAAGTGGATATGACCCCTAAGGAAGGGAACTCTATGTGCTGGTGAATCGCAACTGCCCGAAGCAGCAGCACAGCTCTTCCAGTGCCAAAACAACTCCACCTGCCTCATGAACTTCACATACCATCAGCTGTCCTGGCAGCTATCTAGGAAACCCTGTTGGGTCACATCCGGTCCCATGCCCATTGAGCCCAGTGGGATGTAATCAAGCAGCTTGAGCACCCTCACAAAACGAACATGGAGCTCCTCACTCAAGGCACTCGAAGCTCCACAGCCAAGCACAAGTTCAGGCCCAAGCCATTTCCCGCTGCCATGCAAACCAAGTGCTCTGGCAGCACATATGTCTGAAAGTGGATATAACACCTAGGGAACTCTGTTTGGTGGTGAATGGCAACTGCCTGAAGCAGCAGCACAGCTCTTCCAGTGCCAAAACAACTCCACCTGCCTCATGAACTTCACATACCATCAGCTGTCCTGGCAGCTATCTATGAAACCCTGTTGGCTCACTTCCGGTCCCATGCCCATTGAGCCCAGTCGGATGGAATCAAGCAGCTTGAGCACCCACACAAAACGAACATGGAGCTCCTCACTCAAGGCTCTCAAAACTCCACAGCCAAGCACAAGTTCAGTGCCCAAGCCATTTCCCGCTGCCATGGAAACCAAGTGCTCTGGCAGCACATATGTCTGAAAGTGGATATGACACCTAGGGAAGGGAACTCTATGTTGTGGTGAATGGCAAGTGCCCGAAGCAGCAGCACAGCTCTTCCAGTGCCAAAACAACTCCACCTGCCTCATGAACTTCACATACCATCAGCTGTCCTGGCAGCTATCTAGGAAACCCTGTTGGCTCACTTCCGGTCCCATGCCCATTGAGCCCAGTGGGATGGAATCAAGCAGCTTGAGCACCCACAAAACGAACATGGAGCTCCTCACTCAAGGGGCTCAAAACCCCACAGTCAAAGGCAAGTTCAGTGCCCAAGTCATTTCCCGCTGCCATGCAAACCAAGTGCTCTGGCAGCACATATGTCTGAAAGTGGATATGACACCTAGGGAACTCTGTTTGGTGGTGAATGGCAACTGCCTGAAGCAGCAGCACAGCTCGTCCAGTGCCAAAACAACTCCACCTGCCTCATGAACTTCACATACCATCAGCTGTCCTGGCAGCTATCTAGGAAACCCTGTTGGCTCAATTCCGGTCCCATGCACATTGAGCCCTTTGGGATGCAATCAAGCAGCTTGAGCACCCACACAAAACGAACATGGAGCTCCTCACTCAAGGCGCTCAAAACCCCACAGCCAAAGACAAGTTCAGTGCCCAAGTCATATCCCGCTGCCATGGAAACCAAGTGCTCTGTCAGCATATATGTCTGAAAGTGGATAAGACCCTTGGGGAAGCAAGTGTGGTGGTGAATGGTAACTGCCCGAATCAGCAGCACAGCTCTTCCAGTGCCAAAACAACTCCACCTGCCTCATGAACTTCACATACCATCAGCTGCCCTGGCAGCTATCTAGGAAACACTGTTGGCTCACTTCCGGTCCCATGCCCATTGAGCCCTTTGGGATGCAATCAAGCAGCTTGAGCACCCACAGAAAACGAACATGGAGCTCCTCACTCAAGGCGCTCAAAACCCCACAGCCAAAAACAAATTCAGTGCCCAAGCCAATTCCCGCTGCCATGCAAATCAAGGGCTCTGGCAGCACATATGTCTGAAATTGGCTATGACAATTGGGGAGATATGTTTGGTGGTGAATGGCAACTGCCCGAAGCAGCAGCAGAGCACTTCCAGTGCCAAAACAACTCCACCTGCATCATGAACTTCACATACCATCATCTGTCCTGGCAGCTCTCTAGGAAACCCTGTTGGCTCACTTCCGGTCCCATGCCCATTGAGCCCTTAGGGATGGAATCAAGTTGCTTGAGCACCCACACAAAACGAACATGGAGCTCCTCACTCAAAGCGCTCAAAACCCCACAACCAAGGACAAGTTCAGTGCCCAAGCCATTTCCCGCTGCCATGGAAACCAAGTGCTCAGGCAGCACATATGTCTGAATGTGGATATGACCCTTGGGGAAGCGAGTGTGGTGGTGAATGGCAACTGCCCAAAGCAGCAGCACAGCTCTTCCAGTGCCAAAACAACTCCACCTGCCTCATGAACTTCACATACCATCAGCTGTCCTGGCAGCTATCTAGGAAATCCTGTTGGGTCACTTCCGGCCCCATGCCCATTGAGCCCAGTGGGATGGAATCAATCAGCTTCAGCACCCTCACAAAACGAACATGGAGCTCCTCATTCAAGGCGCTCAAAGCTCCACAGAAAAAGGACAAGTTCAGTGCCCAAGCCATTTCCCGCTGCCATGGAAACCAAGTGCTCTAACAGCACATTTGTCTGAAAGTGGATATGACCCCTAGGAAAGGGAGTGTGGTGGTGAATGGCAACTGCCCAAACAGCAGCACAGCTCTTCCAGTGCCAAAACAACTCTACCTACCTCATGAACTTCACATACCATCAGCTGTCCTGGCAGCTATCTAGGAAACCCTGTTGGCTCACTTCCGGTCCCATGCCCATTGAGCCCAGTCGGATGGAATCAAGCAGCTTGAGCACCCACACAAAACGAACATGGAGCTCCTCACTCAAGGCGCTCAAAACTCCACAGCCAAGCACAAGTTCAGTCCCCAAGCCATTTCCCGCTGCCATGGAAACCAAGTGTTCTGGCATCACATATGTCTGAAAGTTGATATGACACCTAGGGAAGGGAACTCTAGTTGTGGTGAATGGTAACTGCCCGAAGCAGCAGCACAGCTCTTCCAGTGCCAAAACAACTCCACCTGCCTCATGAACTTCACATACCATCAGCTGTCCTGGCAGCTATCTAGGAAACCCTGTTGGCTCACTTCCGGTCCCATGCCCATTGAGCCCTTAGGGATGGAATCAAGCAGCTTGAGCACCCACACAAAACGAACATGGAGCTCCTCACTCAAGGGGCTCAAAACCCCACAGTCAAAGGCAAGTTCAGTGCCCAAGCCATTTCCCGCTGCCATGGAAACCAAGTGCTCTGGCAGCACATATGTCTGAAAGTGGATATGACACCTAGGGAACTCTGTTTGGTGGTGAGTGGCAACTGCCCGAAGCCGCAGCACAGCTCGTCCAGTGCCAAAACAACTCCACCTCCTCATGAACTTCACATACCATCAGCTGTCCTGGCAGCTATCTAGGAAACCCTGTTGGGTCACTTCCGGTCCCATGCCCATTGAGCCCTTAGGGATGCAATCAAGCAGCTTGAGCACCCACACAAAACTAACATGGAGCTGCTCACTCAAGGCGCTCAAAACCCCACAGCCAAAGACAAGTTCAGTGCCCAAGTCATATCCCGCTGCCATGGAAACCAAGTGCTCTGCCAGCATATATGTCTGAAAGTGGATATGACCCTTGGGGAAGCGAGTGTGGTGGTGAATGGCAACTGCCCGGAGCATCAGCACAGCTCTTCCAGTGCCAATAAAACTCCACCTGCCTCATGAGCTTCACATACCATCAGCTGCCCTGGCAGCTCTCTAGGAACCCTGTTGGATCACTTCCGGTCCCATGCCCATTGAGCCCAGTCGGATGGAATCAAGCAGCTTGAGCACCCTCACAAAATGAACATGGAGCTCCTCACTCAAGGCGCTCAAAACTCCACAGCCAAGCACAAGTTCAGTGCCCAAGCCATTTCCCGCTGCCATGGAAACCAAGTGCTCTGGCAGCACATATGTCTGAAAGTGGATATCACACCTAGGGAAAGGAACTCTATGTTGTGGTGAATGGCAACTGCCCGAAGCAGCAGCACAGCTCTTCCAGTGCCAAAACAACTCCACCTGCCTCATCAACTTCACATACCATCAGCTGTCCTGGCAGCTATCTAGGAAACCCTGTTGGCTCACTTCCGGTCCCATGCCCATTGAGCTCAGTGGGATGGAATCAAGCAGCTTGAGCACCCACACAAAACGAACATGGAGCTCCTCACTCAAGGCGCTCAAAACCCCACAGCCAAAGACAAGTTCAGTGCCCAAGCCATTTCCCGCTGCCATGCAAACCAAGTGCTCTGGCAGCTCATATGTCTAAAAGTGCATATGACACCTAGGGAAGGGAGTGTGGTGGTGAATGGCAACTGCCTGAAGCAACAACAAAGCTCGTCCAGTGCCAAAACAACTCCACCTGCCTCATGAACTTCACATACCATCAGCTGTCCTGGCAGCTATCTAGGAAACCCTGTTGGCTCAATTCCGGTCCCATGCACATTGAGCCCTTTGGGATGCAATCAAGCAGCTTGAGCACCCACACAAAACGAACATGGAGCTCCTCACTCAAGGCGCTCAAAACCCCACAGCCAAAGACAAGTTCAGTGCCCAAGTCATATCCCGCTGCCATGGAAACCAAGTGCTCTGTCAGCATATATGTCTGAAAGTGGATAAGACCCTTGGGGAAGCAAGTGTGGTGGTGAATGGTAACTGCCCGAATCAGCAGCACAGCTCTTCCAGTGCCAAAACAACTCCACCTGCCTCATGAACTTCACATACCATCAGCTGCCCTGGCAGCTATCTAGGAAACACTGTTGGCTCACTTCCGGTCCCATGCCCATTGAGCCCTTTGGGATGCAATCAAGCAGCTTGAGCACCCACAGAAAACGAACATGGAGCTCCTCACTCAAGGCGCTCAAAACCCCACAGCCAAAAACAAATTCAGTGCCCAAGCCAATTCCCGCTGCCATGGAAATCAAGGGCTCTGGCAGCACATATGTCTGAAATTGGATATGACAATTGGGGAGATATGTTAGGTGGTGAATGGCAACTGCCCGAAGCAGCAGCAGAGCTCTTCCAGTGCCAAAACAACTCCACCTGCATCATGAACTTCACATACCATCAGCTGTCCTGGCAGCTATCTAGGAAACCCTGTTGGCTCACTTCCGGTCCCATGCCCATTGAGCCCTTAGGGATGGAATCAAGCTGCTTGAGCACCCACACAAAACGAACATGGAGCTCCTCACTCAAAGCGCTCAAAACCCCACAACCAAGGACAAGTTCAGTGCCCAAGCCATTTCCCGCTGCCATGGAAACCAAGTGCTCAGGCAGCACATATGTCTGAATGTGGATATGACCCTTGGGGAAGCGAGTGTGGTGGTTAATGGCAACTGCCCAAAGCAGCAGCACAGCTCTTCCAGTGCCAAAACAACTCCACCTGCCTCATGAACTTCACATACCATCAGCTGTCCTGGCAGCTATCTAGGAAATCCTGTTGGGTCACTTCCGGCCCCATGCCCATTGAGCCCAGTGGGATGGAATCAAGCAGCTTGAGCACCCTCACAAAACGAACATGGAGCTCCTCATTCAAGGCGCTCAAAGCTCCACAGAAAAAGGACAAGTTCAGTGCCCAAGCCATTACCCGCTGCCATGGAAACCAAGTGCTCTAACAGCACATATGTCTGAAAGTGGATATGACCCCTAGGAAAGGGAGTGTGGTGGTGAATGGCAACTGCCCAAACAGCAGCACAGCTCTTCCAGTGCCAAAACAACTCTACCTACCTCATGAACTTCACATACCATCAGCTGTCCTGGCAGCTATCTATGAAACCCTGTTGGCTCACTTCCGGTCCCATGCCCATTGAGCCCAGTCGGATGGAATCAAGCAGCTTGAGCACCCACACAAAACGAACATGGAGCTCCTCACTCAAGGCGCTCAAAACCCCACAGCCAAAGACAAGTTCAGTGCCCAAGCCATTTTCCGCTGCCATGGAAACCAAGTGCTCTAGTAGCACATATGTCTGAAAGTGGATATGACCCCTAGGGAAGGGAACTCTATGTGCTGGTGAATCGCAACTGCCCGAAGCAGCAGCACAGCTCTTCCAGTGCCAAAACAACTCCACCTGCCTCATGAACTTCACATACCATCAGCTGTCCTGGCAGCTATATAGGAAACCCTGTTGGGTCACATCCGGTCCCATGCCCATTGAGCCCAGTGGGATGTAATCAAGCAGCTTGAGCACCCACACAAAACGAACATGGAGCTCCTCACTCAAGGCACTCGAAGCTCCACAGCCAAAGACAAGTTCAGTGCCCAAGCCATTTCCCGCTGCCATGGAAACCAAGTGTTCTGGCATCACATATGTCTGAAAGTTGATATGACACCTAGGGAAGGGAACTCTAGTTGTGGTGAATGGTAACTGCCCGAAGCAGCAGCACAGCTCTTCCAGTGCCAAAACAACTCCACCTGCCTCATGAACTTCACATACCATCAGCTGTCCTGGCAGCTATCTAGGAAACCCTGTTGGCTCACTTCCGGTCCCATGCCCATTGAGCCCAGTGGGATGGAATCAAGAAGCTTGAGCACCCACACAAAACGAACATGGAGCTCCTCACTCAAGGGGCTCAAAACCCCACAGTCAAAGGCAACTTCAGTGCCCAAGCCATTTCCCGCTGCCATGGAAACCAAGTGCTCTGGCAGCACATATGTCTGAAAGTGGATATGACACCTAGGGAACTCTGTTTGGTGGTGAATGGCAACTGCCCGAAGCAGCAGCACAGCTCGTCCAGTGCCAAAACAACTCCACCTGCCTCATGAACTTCACATACCATCAGCTGTCCTGGCAGCTATCTAGGAAACCCTGTTGGCTCACTTCCGGTCCCATGCCCATTGAGCCCTTAGGGATGCAATCAAGCAGCTTGAGCACCCACACAAAACTAACATGGAGCTGCTCACTCAAGGCGCTCAAAACCCCACAGCCAAAGACAAGTTCAGTGCCCAAGTCATATCCCGCTGCCATGGAAACCAAGTGCTCTGCCAGCATATATGTCTGAAAGTGGATATGACCCTTGGGGAAGCGAGTGTGGTGGTGAATGGCAACTGCCCGGAGCATCAGCACAGCTCTTCCAGTGCCAATAAAACTCCACCTGCCTCATGAGCTTCACATACCATCAGCTGCCCTGGCAGCTCTCTAGGAAACCCTGTTGGATCACTTCCGGTCCCATGCCCATTGAGCCCAGTCGGATGGAATCAAGCAGCTTGAGCACCCTCACAAAATGAACATGGAGCTCCTCACTCAAGGCGCTCAAAACTCCACAGCCAAGCACAAGTTCAGTGCCCAAGCCATTTCCCGCTGCCATGGAAACCACGTGCTCTGGCACCACATATGTCTGAAAGTGGATATGACACCTAGGGAAAGGAACTCTATGTTGTGGTGAATGGCAACTGCCCGAAGCAGCAGCACAGCTCCTCCAGTGCCAAAACAACTCCACCTGCCTCATCAACTTCACATACCATCAGCTGTCCTGGCAGCTATCTAGGAAACCCTGTTGGCTCACTTCCGGTCCCATGCCCATTGAGCTCAGTGGGATGGAATCAAGCAGCTTGAGCACCCACACAAAACGAACATGGAGCTCCTCACTCAAGGCGCTAAAAACCCCACAGCCAAAGACAAGTTCAGTGCCCAAGCCATTTCCCGCTGCCATGCAAACTAAGTGCTCTGGCAGCTCATATGTCTAAAAGTGCATATGACACCTAGGGAAGGGAGTGTGGTGGTGAATGGCAACTGCCTGAAGCAACAACAAAGCTCGTCCAGTGCCAAAACAACTCCACCTGCCTCATGAACTTCACATACCATCAGCTGTCCTGGCAGCTATCTAGGAAACCCTGTTGGCTCAATTCCGGTCCCATGCACATTGAGCCCTTTGGGATGCAATCAAGCAGCTTGAGCACCCACACAAAACGAACATGGAGCTCCTCACTCAAGGCGCTCAAAACCCCACAGCCAAAGACAAGTTCAGTGCCCAAGTCATATCCCGCTGCCATGGAAACCAAGTGCTCTGTCAGCATATATGTCTGAAAGTGGATAAGACCCTTGGGGAAGCAAGTGTGGTGGTGAATGGTAACTGCCCGAATCAGCAGCACAGCTCTTCCAGTGCCAAAACAACTCCACCTGCCTCATGAACTTCACATACCATCAGCTGCCCTGGCAGCTATCTAGGAAACACTGTTGGCTCACTTCCGGTCCCATGCACATTGAGCCCTTAGGGATGCAATCAAGCAGCTTGAGCACCCACACAAAACGAACATGGAGCTCCTCACTCAAGGCGCTCAAAACCCCACAGCCAAAAACAAATTCAGTGCCCAAGCCAATTCCCGCTGCCATGGAAATCAAGGGCTCTGGCAGCACATATGTCTGAAATTGGATATGACAATTGGGGAGATATGTTTGGTGGTGAATGGCAACTGCCCGAAGCAGCAGCAGAGCTCTTCCAGTGCCAAAACAACTCCACCTGCATCATGAACTTCACATACCATCAGCTGTCCTGGCAGCTATCTAGGAAACCCTGTTGGCTCACTTCCGGTCCCATGCCCATTGAGCCCTTAGGGATGGAATCAAGCTGCTTGAGCACCAACACAAAACGAACATGGAGCTCCTCACTCAAAGCGCTCAAAACCCCACAACCAAGGACAAGTTCAGTGCCCAAGCCATTTCCCGCTGCCATGGAAACCAAGTGCTCAGGCAGCACATATGTCTGAATGTGGATATGACCCTTGGGGAAGCGAGTGTGGTGGTGAATGGCAACTGCCCAAAGCAGCAGCACAGCTCTTCCAGTGCCAAAACAACTCCACCTGCCTCATGAACTTCACATACCATCAGCTGTCCTGGCAGCTATCTAGGAAATCCTGTTGGGTCACTTCCGGCCCCATGCCCATTGAGCCCAGTGGGATGGAATCAAGCAGCTTGAGCACCCTCACAAAACGAACATGGAGCTCCTCATTCAAGGCGCTCAAAGCTCCACAGAAAAAGGACAAGTTCAGTGCCCAAGCCATTACCCGCTGCCATGGAAACCAAGTGCTCTAACAGCACATATGTCTGAAAGTGGATATGACCCCTAGGAAAGGGAGTGTGGTGGTGAATGGCAACTGCCCAAACAGCAGCACAGCTCTTCCAGTGCCAAAACAACTCTACCTACCTCATGAACTTCACATACCATCAGCTGTCCTGGCAGCTATCTAGGAAACCCTGTTGGCTCACTTCCGGTCCCATGCCCATTGAGCCCAGTCGGATGGAATCAAGCAGCTTGAGCACCCACACAAAACGAACATGGAGCTCCTCACTCAAGGCGCTCAAAACTCCACAGTCAAGCACAAGTTCAGTGCCCAAGCCATTTCCCGCTGCCATGGAAACCAAGTGTTCTGGCATCACATATGTCTGAAAGTTGATATGACACCTAGGGAAGGGAACTCTAGTTGTGGTGAATGGTAACTGCCCGAAGCAGCAGCACAGCTCTTCCAGTGCCAAAACAACTCCACCTGCCTCATGAACTTCACATACCATCAGCTGTCCTGGCAGCTATCTAGGAAACCCTGTTGGCTCACTTCCGGTCCCATGCCCATTGAGCCCAGTGGGATGGAATCAAGAAGCTTGAGCACCCACACAAAACGAACATGGAGCTCCTCACTCAAGGGGCTCAAAACCCCACAGTCAAAGGCAAGTTCAGTGCCCAAGCCATTTCCCGCTGACATGGAAACCAAGTGCTCTGGCAGCACATATGTCTGAAAGTGGATATGACACCTAGGGAACTCTGTTTGGTGGTGAATGGCAACTGCCCGAAGCAGCAGCACAGCTCGTCCAGTGCCAAAACAACTCCACCTCCTCATGAACTTCACATACCATCAGCTGTCCTGGCAGCTATCTAGGAAACCCTGTTGGCTCACTTCCGGTCCCATGCCCATTGAGCCCTTAGGGATGCAATCAAGCAGCTTGAGCACCCACACAAAACTAACATGGAGCTGCTCACTCAAGGCGCTCAAAACCCCACAGCCAAAGACAAGTTCAGTGCCCAAGTCATATCCCGCTGCCATGGAAACCAAGTGCTCTGCCAGCATATATGTCTGAAAGTGGATATGACCCTTGGGGAAGTGAGTGTGGTGGTGAATGGCAACTGCCCGGAGCATCAGCACAGCTCTTCCAGTGCCAATAAAACTCCACCTGCCTCATGAGCTTCACATACCATCAGCTGCCCTGGCAGCTCTCTAGGAAACCCTGTTGGATCACTTCCGGTCCCATGCCCATTGAGCCCAGTCGGATGGAATCAAGCAGCTTGAGCACCCTCACAAAATGAACATGGAGCTCCTCACTCAAGGCGCTCAAAACTCCACAGCCAAGCACAAGTTCAGTGCCCAAGCCATTTCCCGCTGCCATGGAAACCAAGTGCTCTGAAAGCACATATGTCTAAAAGTGCATATGACACCTAGGGAAGGGAATGTGGTGGTGAATGGCAACTGCCTGAAGCAACAACAAAGCTCGTCCAGTGCCAAAACAACTCCACCTGCCTCATGAACTTCACATACCATCAGCTGTCCTGGCAGCTATCTAGGAAACCCTGTTGGCTCAATTCCGGTCCCATGCCCATTGAGCCCTTTGGGATGCAATCAAGCAGCTTGAGCACCCACACAAAACGAACATGGAGCTCCTCACTCAAGGCGCTCAAAACCCCACAGCCAAAGACAAGTTCAGTGCCCAAGCCATTTCCCGCTGCCATGCAAACCAAGTGCTCTGGCAGCTCATATGTCTAAAAGTGCATATGACACCTAGGGAAGGGAGTGTGGTGGTGAATGGCAACTGCCCGAAGCAGCACCACAGCTCTTCCAGTGCCAAAACAACTCCACCTGCATCATGAACTTCACACACCATCAGCTGTCCTGGCAGCTATCTAGGAAACCTTGTTGGGTCACTTCCGGTCCCATGCCCATTGAGCCCACTGTGTTGGGATCAAGCAGCTTGAGCACCCACACAAAACGAACATGGAGCTGCTCACTCAAGGCGCTCAAAGCCCCACAGCCAAGGACAAGTTCAGTGCCCAAGCCATTTCCCGCTGCCATGCAAACCAAGTGCTCTGGCAGCGCATATATCTGAAAGTGGATATGACACCTAGGGAGCTCTGATTGGTGATGAATGGCAACTGCCCGAAGCAGCAGCACAGCTCTTCCAGTGCCAAAACAACTCCACCTGCCTCATGAACTTCACATACCATCAGCTGTCCTGGCAGCTATCTAGGAAACCCTGTTGGCTCACTTCTGCTCCCATGCCCATTGAACCCAGTGGGATGGAATCAAGCAGCTTGAGCACCCACACAAAACTAAAATGGAGCTCCTCACTCTAGGCGCTCAAAACTCCATAGCCAAGGACAAGTTCAGTGCTCAAGCCATTTCCCGCTGCCATGGAATCCAAGTGCTCTGGCAGCTCATATGTCTGAAAGTGGATATCACACCTAGTGAGTGCTGTTTGGTGATGAATGGCAATTGCCCGAAGCAGCAGCACAGCTCTTCCAGTGCCAAAACAACTCCACCTGCCTCATGAACTTCACATACCATCAGCTGTCCTGGCAGCTATCTAGGAAACCCTGTTGGCTCACTTCTGGTCCCATTCCAATTGAGCCCAGTGGGAGGGAATCAAGCAGCTTGAGCACACACACAAAACGAACATGGAGCTCCTCACTCAAGGCGCTCAAAACCCCACAGTCAAAGGCAAATTCAGTGAGCAAGCCATTTCCCGCTGCCATGGAAACCAAGTGCTCTGGCAGCACATATGTCTGAAAGTGGATATGACACATAGTGAGCGCTGTTTGGTGATGAATGGCAAGTGCCCGAAGCAGCAGCACAGCTCTTCCAGTGCCAAAACAACTCCACCTGCCTCATGAACTTCACATACCATCAGCTGTCCTGGCAGCTAGCTAGGAAACCCTGTTGGGTCACTTCCGGTCCCATCCCCATTGAGCCCACTGGGATGGGATCAAGCAGCTTGAGCACCCACACAAAACGAACATGGAGCTCCTCACTCAAGAGTCTCAAAACTCCACAGCCAAACCACAAGTTCAATGAGCAAGCCATCTCCCGCTGCCATGGAAACCAAGTGCTCTGGCAGCACATATGTCTGAAAGTGGATATGACACCTAGGGAAGGGAGTGTGGTGGTGAATGGCAACTGCCCGGAGCAGCAGCACAGGTCTTCCAGTGAAAAAAGAACTCCACCTGCCTCATGAACTTCACATACCATCAGCTGTCCTGGCAGCTATCTAGGAAACCCTGTTGGGTCGCTTCTGTTCCCATGCCCATTGAGCCCAGTGGGGTGCAATCAAGCAGCTTAAGCCCCAAACAAAACTAACATGGAGCTCCTGACTCAAGGCGCTCAAAACCCCACAGCCAAAGACAAGTTTAGTGCCCAAACCATTTCCCACTGCCATGGAAACCAAGGGCTCTGCCAGCACATATGTCTGAAAGTGGATATGATCCGTAGGGAAGAGAGTGTGGTGGTGGATGGCAACTGCCAGAAGCAGCAGCACAGCTCTTCCAGTGCCAAAATAACTCCACCTGCCTCATGAACCTCACATACCATCAGCTGTCCTTGCAGCTATAGAGGAAACCCTGTTGGGTCACATCCGGTCCCATGCCCATTGAGCCCAGAGGGATGGAATCAAGCAGCTTGAGCACCCACAGAAAACGAACATGGAGCTCCTCATTCAAGGCGCTCAAAGCTCCACAGAAAAAGGACAAGTTCAGTGCCCAAGCCATTACCCGCTGCCATGGAAACCAAGTGCTCTAACAGCACATATGTCTGAAAGTTGCTATGACACCTAGGGAAGGGAACTCAATGTTGTGGTGAATGGTAACTGCCCGAAGCGGCAGCACAGCTCTTCCAGTGCCAAAACAACTCCACCTGCCTCATCAACTTCACATACCATCAGCTGTCCTGGCAGCTATCTAGGAAACCCTGTTGGCTCACTTCCGGTCCCATGCCCATTGAGCCCAGTGGGATGGAATCAAGCAGCTTGAGCACCCACACAAAACGAACATGGAGCTCCTCACTCAAGGGGCTCAAAACCCCACAGTCAAAGGCAAGTTCAGTGCCCAAGCCATTTCCCGCTGCCATGGAAACCAAGTGCTCTGGCAGCACATATGTCTGAAAGTGGATATGACACCTAGGGACTCTGTTTGGTGGTGAATGGCAACTGCCCGAAGCAGCAGCACAGCTCGTCCAGTGCCAAAACAACTCCACCTCCTCATGAACTTCACATACCATCAGCTGTCCTGGCAGCTATCTAGGAAACCCTGTTGGCTCAATTCCGGTCCCATGCCCATTGAGCCCTTAGGGATGCAATCAAGCAGCTTGAGCACCCACACAAAACTAACATGGAGCTGCTCACTCAAGGCGCTCAAAACCCCACAGCCAAAGACAAGTTCAGTGCCCAAGTCATATCCCGCTGCCATGGAAACCAAGTGCTCTGCCAGCATATATGTCTGAAAGTGGATATGACCCTTGGGGAAGCGAGTGTGGTGGTGAATGGCAACTGCCCGGAGCATCAGCACAGCTCTTCCAGTGCCAATAAAAAACCACCTGCCTCATGAGCTTCACATACCATCAACTGCCCTGGCAGCTCTCTAGGAAACCCTGTTGGATCACTTCCGGTCCCATGCCCATTGAGCCCAGTCGGATGGAATCAAGCAGCTTGAGCACCCACACAAAATGAACATGGAGCTCCTCACTCAAGGCGCTCAAAACTCCACAGCCAAGCACAAGTTCAGTGCCCAAGCCATTTCCCGCTGCCATGGAAACCAAGTGCTCTGGCAGCACATATGTCTGAAAGTGGATATGACACCTAGGGAAAGGAACTCTATGTTGTGGTGAATGGCAACTGCTCGAAGCAGCAGCACAGCTCTTCCAGTGCCAAAACAACTCCACCTGCCTCATCAACTTCACATACCATCAGCTGTCCTGGCAGCTATCTAGGAAACCCTGTTGGCTCACTTCCGGTCCCATGCCCGTTGAGCTCAGTGGGATGGAATCAAGCAGCTTGAGCACCACACAAAACGAACATGGAGCTCCTCACTCAAGGCGCTCAAAACCCCACAGCCAAAGACAAGTTCAATGCCCAAGCCATTTCCCGCTGCAAACCAAGTGCTCTGGCAGCTCATATGTCTAAAAGGGCATATGACACCTAGGGAATGGAGTGTGGTGGTGAATGGCAACTGCCTGAAGCAACAGCACAGCTCTTCCAGTACCAAAACAACTCCACCTGCCTCATGAACTTCACATACCATCAGCTGTCCTGGCAGCTATCTAGGAAACCCTGTTGGCTCAATTCCGGTCCCATGCCCATTGAGCCCTTTGGGATGCAATCAAGCAGCTTGAGCACCCACACAAAACGAACATGGAGCTCCTCACTCAAGGCGCTCAAAACCCCACAGCCAAAGACAAGTTCAGTGCCCAAGCCATTTCCCGCTGCCATGCAAGCCAAGTGCTCTGGCAGCTCATATGTCTAAAAGTGCATATGACACCTAGGGAACTCTGTGTGGTGGTGAATGGCAACTGCCCGAAGCAGCAGCACAGCTCTTCCAGTGCCAAAACAACTCCACCTGCATCATGAACTTCACACACCATCAGCTGTCCTGGCAGCTATCTAGGAAACCTTGTTGGGTCACTTCCGGTCCAATGCCCATTGAGCCCACTGTGTTTGGATCAAGCAGCTTGAGCACCCACACAAAACGAGCATGGAGCTGCTCACTCAAGGCGCTCAAAGCCCCACAGCCAAGGACAAGTTCAGTGCCCAAGCCATTTCCCGCTGCCATGCAAACCAAGTGCTCTGGCAGCGCATATATCTGAAAGTGGATATGACACCTAGGGAGCGCTGATTGGTGATGAATGGCAACTGCCCAAAGCAGCAGCACAGCTCTTCCAGTGCCAAAACAACTCCACCTGCCTCATGAACTTCACATACCATCAGCTGTCCTGGCAGCTATCTAGGAAACCCTGTTGGCTCACTTCTGCTCCCATGCCCATTGAACCCAGTGGGATGGAATCAAGCAGCTTGAGCACCCACACAAAACTAACATGCAGCTCCTCACTCTAGGCGCTCAAAACTCCATAGCCAAGGACAAGTTCAGTGCTCAAGCCATTTCCCGCTGCCATGGAATCCAAGTGCTCTAACAGCACATATGTCTGAAAGTGGATATCACACCTAGTGAGTGCTGTTTGGTGATGAATGGCAAGTGCCCGAAGCAGCAGCACAGCTCTTCCAGTGCCAAAACAACTCCACCTGCCTCATGAACTTCACATACCATCAGCTGTCCTGGCAGCTATCTAGGAAACCCTGTTGGCTCACTTCTGGTCCCATTCCCATTGAGCCCAGTGGGAGGGAATCAAGCAGCTTGAGCACACACACAAAACGAACATGGAGCTCCTCACTCAAGGCGCTCAAAACCCCACAGTCAAAGGCAAAATCAGTGCTCAAGCCATTTCCCGCTGCCATGGAAACCAAGTGCTCTGGCAGCACATATGTCTTAAAGTGGATATGACACATAGTGAGCGCTGTTTGGTGATGAATGGCAAGTGCCCGAAGCAGCAGCACAGCTCTTCCAGTGCCAAAACAACTCCACCTGCCTCATGAACTTCACATACCATCAGCTGTCCTGGCAGCTAGCTAGGAAACCCTGTTGGGTCACTTCCGGTCCCATGCCCATTGAGCCCAGTGGGATGGAATCAAGCAGTTTCAGCACCCACACAAAACGAACTTGGAGCTCCTCACTTAAGGCGCTCAAAACCCCACAGCCAAGCACAAGTTCAGTGCCCAAGCCATTTCCCGCTGCCATGGAAACCAAGTGCTCTGGCAGCACACAAGTCTGAAAGTAGATATCACACATAGGGAACTCTGGTGGTGAATGGCAACTGCCCGAGGCAGCAGCACAGCTCTTCCAGTGCCAAAACAACTCCACCTGCCTCATGAACTTCACATACCATCAGCTGTCCTGGCAGCTAGCTAGGAAACCCTGTTGGGTCACTTCCGGTCCCATCCCCATTGAGCCCAGTGGGATGGGATCAAGCAGCTTGAGCACCCACACAAAACGAACATGGAGCTCCTCACTCAAGAGTCTCAAAACTCCACAGCCAAACCACAAGTTCAATGAGCAAGCCATCTCCCGCTGCCATGGAAACCAAGTGCTCTGGCAGCACATATGTCTGAAAGTGGATATGACACCTAGGGAAGGGAGTGTGGTGGTGAATGGCAACTGCCCGGAGCAGCAGCACAGCTCTTCCAGTGAAAAAAGAACTCCACCTGCCTCATGAACTTCACATACCATCAGCTGTCCTGGCAGCTATCTAGGAAACCCTGTTGGGTCGCTTCTGTTCCCATGCCCATTGAGCCCAGTGGGGTGCAATCAAGCAGCTTAAGCCCCACACAAAACGAACATGGAGCTCCTGACTCAAGGCGCTCAAAACCCCACAGCCAAAGACAAGTTCAGTGCCCAAGCCATTTCCTGCTGCCATGGAAACCAAGTGCTCTGGCAGCACATATGTCTGAAAGTGAATATGACACCTAGGGAAGGGAGTGTGGTGGTGAATGGCAACTGCCTGGAGCAGCAGCACAGCTCTTCCAGTGCCAAAACAACCCCACCTGCCTCATGAACTTCACATACCATCAGCTGTCCTGGCAGCTATCTAGGAAACCCTGTTGGCTCACTTCCGGTCCGACGCCCATTAAGCCCAGTGGGATGGAATCAAGCAGCTTGAGCACCCACACAAAACGAACATGGAGCTCCTCACTCAAGGCACTCAAAACTTCACAGCCAAGGACAAGTTCAGTGCCCAAGCCATTTCCCGCTGCCATGGAAACCAAGTGCTCTAACAGCACGTATGTCTGAAACTGGATATGACCCCTAGGGAACTCTGTTTGGTGGTGAATGGCAACTGCCCGAAGCAGCAGCACAGCTCTTCCAGTGCCAAAACAACTCCACCTGCTTCATGAACTTCACATACCATCAGCTGTCCTATCAGCTATCTAGAAAACCTGTTGGGTCACTTCCGGTCCCATGCCCATTGAGAACAGTGGGATGGAATCAAGCAGCTTGAGCACCCAAGAAAACGAACATGGAGCTTCTCACTCAAGGCGCTCAAAACACCACAGCCAAGGACAAGTTCAGTGCCCAAGCCATTTCCCGCTGCCATGGAAACCAAGTGCTCTGAAAGCACATATGTCTGAAAGTGGATATGACACCTAGAGAAGGGAGTGTGGTGGTGAATGGCAAATCCCAGAAGCAGCAGCAGAGCTCTTAAAGTACCAAAAGAACTCCACCTGCCTCATGAACTTCACATACCATCAGCTGTCCTGGCAGCTCTCTAGGAAACCCTGTTGGGTCACTTCCGGTCCCATGCCCATTGAGCCCAGTGGGATCGAATCAAGCTGTTTGAGCACGCTCACAAAACAAACATGGAGCTCCTCACTCAAGGCGCTCAAAACTTTACTGCCAAAGACATGTTCAGTGGCCAAGCCATTTCCCGCTGCCATGGAAACCAAGTGCTCTGGCAGCACATATGTCTGAAAGTGGATATGACACAGACGGAGCTCTGTTTGGTGGTGAATGGCAAGTGCCCGAAGCAGCAGCACAGCTCTTCCAGTGCCAAAACAACTCCACCTGCCTCATGAACTTCACATACCATCAGCTGTCCTGGCAGCTATCTAGGAAACCCTGTTGGCTCAATTCCGGTCCCATGCCCATTGAGCCCTTTGGGATGCAATCAAGCAGCTTGAGCACCCACACAAAACGAACATGGAGCTCCTCACTCAAGGCGCTCAAAACCCCACAGCCAAAGACAAGTTCAGTGCCCAAGCCATTTCCCGCTGCCATGCAAGCCAAGTGCTCTGGCAGCTCATATGTCTAAAAGTGCATATGACACCTAGGGAACTCTGTGTGGTGGTGAATGGCAACTGCCCGAAGCAGCAGCACAGCTCTTCCAGTGCCAAAACAACTCCACCTGCATCATGAACTTCACACACCATCAGCTGTCCTGGCAGCTATCTAGGAAACCTTGTTGGGTCACTTCCGGTCCAATGCCCATTGAGCCCACTGTGTTTGGATCAAGCAGCTTGAGCACCCACACAAAACGAGCATGGAGCTGCTCACTCAAGGCGCTCAAAGCCCCACAGCCAAGGACAAGTTCAGTGCCCAAGCCATTTCCCGCTGCCATGCAAACCAAGTGCTCTGGCAGCGCATATATCTGAAAGTGGATATGACACCTAGGGAGCGCTGATTGGTGATGAATGGCAACTGCCCGAAGCAGCAGCACAGCTCTTCCAGTGCCAAAACAACTCCACCTGCCTCATGAACTTCACATACCATCAGCTGTCCTGGCAGCTATCTAGGAAACCCTGTTGGCTCACTTCTGCTCCCATGCCCATTGAACCCAGTGGGATGGAATCAAGCAGCTTGAGCACCCACACAAAACTAACATGCAGCTCCTCACTCTAGGCGCTCAAAACTCCATAGCCAAGGACAAGTTCAGTGCTCAAGCCATTTCCCGCTGCCATGGAATCCAAGTGCTCTAACAGCACATATGTCTGAAAGTGGATATCACACCTAGTGAGTGCTGTTTGGTGATGAATGGCAAGTGCCCGAAGCAGCAGCACAGCTCTTCCAGTGCCAAAACAACTCCACCTGCCTCATGAACTTCACATACCATCAGCTGTCCTGGCAGCTATCTAGGAAACCCTGTTGGCTCACTTCTGGTCCCATTCCCATTGAGCCCAGTGGGAGGGAATCAAGCAGCTTGAGCACACACACAAAACGAACATGGAGCTCCTCACTCAAGGCGCTCAAAACCCTACAGTCAAAGGCAAAATCAGTGAGCAAGCCATTTCCCGCTGCCATGGAAACCAAGTGCTCTGGCAGCACATATGTCTTAAAGTGGATATGACACATAGTGAGCGCTGTTTGGTGATGAATGGCAAGTGCCCGAAGCAGCAGCACAGCTCTTCCAGTGCCAAAACAACTCCACCTGCCTCATGAACTTCACATACCATCAGCTGTCCTGGCAGCTAGCTAGGAAACCCTGTTGGGTCACTTCCGGTCCCATGCCCATTGAGCCCAGTGGGATGGAATCAAGCAGTTTCAGCACCCACACAAAACGAACTTGGAGCTCCTCACTTAAGGCGCTCAAAACCCCACAGCCAAGCACAAGTTCAGTGCCCAAGCCATTTCCCGCTGCCATGGAAACCAAGTGCTCTGGCAGCACACAAGTCTGAAAGTAGATATCACACATAGGGAACTCTGGTGGTGAATGGCAACTGCCCGAGGCAGCAGCACAGCTCTTCCAGTGCCAAAACAACTCCACCTGCCTCATGAACTTCACATACCATCAGCTGTCCTGGCAGCTAGCTAGGAAACCCTGTTGGGTCACTTCCGGTCCCATCCCCATTGAGCCCAGTGGGATGGGATCAAGCAGCTTGAGCACCCACACAAAACGAACATGGAGCTCCTCACTCAAGAGTCTCAAAACTCCACAGCCAAACCACAAGTTCAATGAGCAAGCCATCTCCCGCTGCCATGGAAACCAAGTGCTCTGGCAGCACATATGTCTGAAAGTGGATATGACACCTAGGGAAGGGAGTGTGGTGGTGAATGGCAACTGCCCGGAGCAGCAGCACAGCTCTTCCAGTGAAAAAAGAACTCCACCTGCCTCATGAACTTCACATACCATCAGCTGTCCTGGCAGCTATCTAGGAAACCCTGTTGGGTCGCTTCTGTTCCCATGCCCATTGAGCCCAGTGGGGTGCAATCAAGCAGCTTAAGCCCCACACAAAACGAACATGGAGCTCCTGACTCAAGGCGCTCAAAACCCCACAGCCAAAGACAAGTTCAGTGCCCAAGCCATTTCCTGCTGCCATGGAAACCAAGTGCTCTGGCAGCACATATGTCTGAAAGTGAATATGACACCTAGGGAAGGGAGTGTGGTGGTGAATGGCAACTGCCTGGAGCAGCAGCACAGCTCTTCCAGTGCCAAAACAACCCCACCTGCCTCATGAACTTCACATACCATCAGCTGTCCTGGCAGCTATCTAGGAAACCCTGTTGGCTCACTTCCGGTCCGACGCCCATTAAGCCCAGTGGGATGGAATCAAGCTGCTTGAGCACCCACACAAAACGAACATGGAGCTCCTCACTCAAGGCACTCAAAACTTCACAGCCAAGGACAAGTTCAGTGCCCAAGCCATTTCCCGCTGCCATGGAAACCAAGTGCTCTAACAGCACGTATGTCTGAAACTGGATATGACCCCTAGGGAACTCTGTTTGGTGGTGAATGGCAACTGCCCGAAGCAGCAGCACAGCTCTTCCAGTGCCAAAACAACTCCACCTGCTTCATGAACTTCACATACCATCAGCTGTCCTATCAGCTATCTAGAAAACCTGTTGGGTCACTTCCGGTCCCATGCCCATTGAGAACAGTGGGATGGAATCAAGCAGCTTGAGCACCCAAGAAAACGAACATGGAGCTTCTCACTCAAGGCGCTCAAAACACCACAGCCAAGGACAAGTTCAGTGCCCAAGCCATTTCCCGCTGCCATGGAAACCAAGTGCTCTGAAAGCACATATGTCTGAAAGTGGATATGACACCTAGAGAAGGGAGTGTGGTGGTGAATGGCAAATCCCAGAAGCAGCAGCAGAGCTCTTAAAGTACCAAAAGAACTCCACCTGCCTCATGAACTTCACATACCATCAGCTGTCCTGGCAGCTCTCTAGGAAACCCTGTTGGGTCACTTCCGGTCCCATGCCCATTGAGCCCAGTGGGATCGAATCAAGCTGTTTGAGCACGCTCACAAAACAAACATGGAGCTCCTCACTCAAGGCGCTCAAAACTTTACTGCCAAAGACATGTTCAGTGGCCAAGCCATTTCCCGCTGCCATGGAAACCAAGTGCTCTGGCAGCACATATGTCTGAAAGTGGATATGACACAGACGGAGCTCTGTTTGGTGGTGAATGGCAAGTGCCCGAAGCAGCAGCACAGCTCTTCCAGTGCCAAAACAACTCCACCTGCCTCATGAACTTCACATACCATCAGCTGTCCTGGCAGCTATCTAGGAAACCCTGTTGGGTCACTTCCGGTCCCATGCCCATTGAGCCCAGTGGGATGGAATCAAGCAGCTTGAGCACCCTCACAAAACGAACATGGAGCTCCTCACTCAAGGCGCTCAAAACCCCACAGCCAAAGACAAGTTCAGTGCCCAAGCCATTTCCTGCTGCCATGGAAACCAAGTGCTCTGGCAGCACATATGTCTGAAAGTGAATATGACACCTAGGGAAGGGAGTGTGGTGGTGAATGGCAAGTGCCGGAAGCAGCAGCACAGCTCTTCCAGTGCCAAAACAACCCCACCTGCCTCATGAACTTCACATACCATCAGCTGTCCTGGCAGCTATCTAGGAAACCCTGTTGGCTCACTTCCGGTCCCATGCCCATTGAGCCCAGTGGGATGGAATCAAGCAGCCTGAGCACCCACACAAAACGAACATGGAGCTCCTCACTCAAGGCGCTCAAACTCCACATCCAAGGACAAGTTCAGTGCTCAAGCCATTTCCCGCTGCCATGGAAACCAAGTGCTCTGGCAGCACATATGTCTGATAGTGGATATAACACTTAGAAAAGGGAGTGTGCTGGTGAATGGCAACTGCCCGAAGCAGCAGCACAGCTCTTCCAGTGCCAAAACAACTCCACCTGCCTCATGAACTTCACATACCATCAGCTGTCCTGGCAGCTATAGAGGAAAACCTGTTGGGTCACTTCCGGTCCCATGCCCATTGAGAACAGTGGGATGGAATCAAGCAGCTTCAGCACCCACACAAAACGAACATGGAGCTTCTCACTCAAGGCGCTCAAAACACCACAGCCAAGGACAAGTTCAGTGCCCAAGCCATTTCCCGCTGCCATGGAAACCAAGTGCTCTGGCAGCACATATGTCTGAAAGTGGATATGACACCTAGAGAAGGAAGTGTGGTGGTGAATGGCAAATCCCAGAAGCAGCAGCAGAGCTCTTCCAGTACCAAAACAACTCCACCTGCCTCATGAACTTCACATACCATCAGCTGTCCTGGCAGCTATCTAGGAAACCCTGTTGGCTCACTTCCGGTCCCATGCCCATTGAGCCCAGTGGGATGGAATCAAGCAGCTTGAGCACCCTCACAAAACGAACATGGAGCTCCTCACTCAAGGCGCTCAAAACTTTACTGCCAAAGACATGTTCAGTGGCCAAGCCATTTCCCGCTGCCATGGATACCAAGTGCTCTGGCAGCACATATGTCTGAAAGTGGATATGACACAGACGGAGCTCTGTTTGGTGGTGAATGGCAAGTGCCCGAAGCAGCAGCACAGCTCTTCCAGTGCCAAAACAACTCCACCTGCCTCATGAACTTCACATACCATCAGCTGTCCTAGCAGCTATCTAGGAAACCCTGTTGGGTCACTTCCGGTCCCATGCCCATTGAGCCCAGTGGGATGGAATCAAGCAGCTTGAGCACCCACACAAAACGAACATGGAGCTCCTCACTCAAGGCACTCAAAACCCCACAGCCAAAGACAAGTTCAGTGCCCAAGCCATTTCCTGCTGCCATGGAAACCAAGTGCTCTGGCAGCACATATGTCTGAAAGTGAATATGACACCTAGGGAAGGGAGTGTGGTGGTGAATGGCAACTGCCTGGAGCAGCAGCACAGCTCTTCCAGTGCCAAAACAACCCCACCTGCCTCATGAACTTCACATACCATCAGCTGTCCTGGCAGCTATCTAGGAAACCCTGTTGGCTCACTTCCGGTCCGATGCCCATTAAGCCCAGTGGGATGGAATCAAGCAGCCTGAGCACCCACACAAAACGAACATGGAGCTCCTCACTCAAGGCGCTCAAACTCCACATCCAAGGACAAGTTCAGTGCTCAAGCCATTTCCCGCTGCCATGGAAACCAAGTGCTCTGGCAGCACATATGTCTGAAAGTGGATATAACACTTAGAAAAGGGAGTGTGCTGGTGAATGGCAACTGCCCGAAGCAGCAGCACAGCTCTTCCAGTGCCAAAACAACTCCACCTGCCTCATGAACTTCACATACCATCAGCTGTCCTGGCAGCTATCTTGGAAACCCTGTTGGGTCACTTCCGGTCCCATGCCCATTGAGCCCAGTGGGATGGAATCAAGCTGCTTGAGCCCCACACAAAACTAACATGGAGCTCCTCACTCAAGGCGCTCAAAACCCCACAGTCAAAGGAAGTTCAGTGCCCAAGCCATTTCCCGCTACCATGGAAACCAAGTGCTCTGGCAACACATATGTCTGAAAGTGGATATAACACCTAGAGAAGGGAGTGTGGTGGTGAATGGCAACTTGCAGAAGCAGCAGCACAGCTCTTCCAGTGCCAAAACAACTCCACCTGCCTCATGAACTTCACATACCAGCAGCAGTCCTGGCTGCTGTCTAGGAAACCCTGTTGGGTCACTTCCGGTCCCATGCCCATTGATCCCAGTGGGATGGAATCAAGCAGCTTCAGCACCCTCACAAAACGAACATGGAGCTCCTCACTCAAGGCGCTCAAAACCCCACAGCCAAAGACAAGTTCAGTGCCCAAGCCATTTCCCGCTGCCATGGAAACCAAGTGCTCTGGCAGCACGTATGTCTGAAAGTGGATGTGACACCTAGGGAGCTCTCTATGCTGGTGAATGGCAAGTGCCCGAAGCAGCAGCACAGCTCTTCCAGTGCCAAAACAACTCCACCTGCCTCATGAACTTCACATACCATCAGCTGTCCTGGCAGCTATCTAGGAAACCCTGTTGGCTCACTTCCGGTCCCATGCCCATTGAGCCCAGTGGGATGGAATCAAGCAGCTTGAGCACCCTCACAAAACGAACATGGAGCTCCTCACTCAAGGCGCTCAAAACTCCAGAGCCAAAGACAAGTTCAGTGCCCAAGCCATTTCCCGCTGCCATGGAAACCAAGTGCTCTGGCAGCACATATGTCTGAAAGTGGATATGACCCCTAGGGAAGCGAGTGTGCTGGTGAATATCAACTGCCCAAAGCAGCAGCACAGCTCTTCCAGTACCAAAACAACTCCACCTGCCTCATGAACTTCACATACCATCAGCTGTCCTGACAGCTATAGAGGAAACCCTGTTGGGTCACATCCGGTCCCATGCCCATTGAGCCCAGTGGGATGGAATCAAGCTGCTTCAGCCCCACACAAAACTAACATGGAGCTCCTCACTCAAGGCGCTCAAAACTCCACAGCCAAGGACAAGTTCAGTGCCCAAGCCATTTCCCGCTGCCATGGAAACCAAGTGCTCTGGCAGCACATATGTCTGAAAGTTGATATGACACCTTGGGAAGGGAGTGTGGTGGTGAATGGTAACTGACCGGAGCAGCAGTACAGCTCTTCCAGTACCAAAACAACTCCACCTGCCTCATGAACTTCACATACCATCATCTGTCCTGGCAGCTCTCTAGGAAACGCTGTTGGCTCACTTCCGGTCCCATGCCCATTGAGCCCAGTGGGATGGAATCAAGCTGCTTCAGCCCCACACAAAACTAACATGGAGCTCCTCACTCAAGGCGCTCAAAACCCCACAGTCAAAGGAAGTTCAGTGCCCAGGCCATTTCCCGCTACCATGGAAACCAAGTGCTCTGGCAACACATATGTCTGAAAGTGGATATAACACCTAGAGAAGGGAGTGTGGTGGTGAATTGCAACTGCCAGAAGCAGCAGCACAGCTTTTCCAGTGCCAAAACAACTCCACCTGCCTCATGAACTTCACATACCATCAGCTGTCCTGGCAGCTATCTAGGAAACCCTGTTGGCTCACTTCCGGTCCCATGCCCATTGAGCCCAGTGGGATGGAATCAAGCAGCTTGAGCACCCTCACAAAACGAACATGGAGCTCCTCACTCAAGGCCCTCAAAACTTTACTGCCAAAGACAAGTTCAGTGCCCAAGCCATTTCCCGCTGCCATCGAAACCAAGTGCTCTGGCAGCACATATGTCTGAAAGTGGATGTGACACCTAGGGAGCTCTGTATGCTGCTGAATGGCAAGTGCCCGAAGCAGCAGCACAGCTCTTCCAGTGCCAAAACAACTCCACCTGCCTCATGAACTTCACATACCATCAGCTGTCCTGGCAGCTATCTAGGAAACCCTGTTGGGTCACTTCCGGTCCCATGCCCATTGAGCCCAGTGGGATGGAAACAAGCAGCTTCAGCACCCACACAAAACGAACATGGAGCTCCTCACTCAAGGCGCTCAAAACTCCAGAGCCAAAGACAAGTTCAGTGCCCAAGCCATTTCCCGCTGCCATGGAAACCAAGTGCTCTGGCAGCACATATGTCTTTATTTGTATATGACCCTAAGGGAAAAGATTGTGGTGGTGAATGGAAACTGCCCAAAGCAGCAGCACAGCTCTTCCAGTGCCAAAACAACTCCACCTCCCTCATGAACTTCACATACCATCAGCTGTCCTGGCAGCTATCTAGGAAACCCTGTTGGGTCGCTTCCGGTCCCATGTCCATCGAGCCCAGTGGGATGGAATCAAGCAGCTTGAGCACCCTCACAAAACGAACATGGAGCTCCTCACTCAAGGTGCTCAAAACTTCACAGCCAAAGACAAGTTCAGTGCTCAAGCCATTTCCCGCTGCCATGGAAACCAAGTGCTCTGGCAGCACATATGTCTGAAAGTGGATATGACACATAGGGAAGGGAGTGTGTTGGTGAATCGTAACTGACCGAAGCAACAGCACAGCTCTTCCAGTACCAAAACAACTCCACCTGCCTCATGAACTTCACATACCATCATCTGTCCTGGCAGCTCTCTAGGAAACCCTGTTGGGTCACCTCCTGTCACATGCCCATTGAGCCCAGTGGGATGGAATCAAGCTGCTTGAGCCCCACACAAAACTAACATGCAGCTCCTCACTCAAGGCGCTCAAAACCCCACAGTCAAAGGAAATTCAGTGCCCAAGCCATTTCCCGCTGCCATTGAAACCAAGTGCTCTGGCAACACATATGTCTGAAAGTGGATGTGACACCTAGGGAGCTCTGTATGCTGCTGAATGGCAAGTGCCCGAAGCAGCAGCACAGCTCTTCCAGTGCCAAAACAACTCCACCTGCCTCATGAACTTCACATACCATCAGCTGTCCTGGCAGCTATCTAGGAAACCCTGTTGGGTCACTTCCGGTCCCATGCCCATTGATCCCAGTGGGATGGAATCAAGCAGCTTCAGCACCCACACAAAACGAACATGGAGCTCCTCACTCAAGGCGCTCAAAACTCCACAGCCAAAGACAAGTTCAGTGCCCAAGCCATTTCCCGCTGCCATGGAAACCAAGTGCTCTGGCAGCACGTATGTCTGAAAGTGGATGTGACACCTAGGGAGCTCTGTATGCTGCTGAATGACAAGTGCCCGAAGCAGCAGCACAGCTCTTCCAGTGCCAAAACAACTCCACCTGCCTCATGAACTTCACATACCATCAGCTGTCCTGGCAGCTATCTAGGAAACCCTGTTGGGTCACTTCCGGTCCCATGCCCATTCAGCAAAGTGGGATGGAATCAAGCAGCTTCAGCACCCACACAAAACGAACATGGAGCTCCTCACTCAAGGCCCTCAAAACTCCAGAGCCAAAGACAAGTTCAGTGCCCAAGCCATTTCCCGCTGCCATGGAAACCAAGTGCTCTGGCAGCACATATGTCTTTATTTGTATATGACCCTAAGGGAAAAGAGTGTGGTGGTGCATGGAAACTGCCCAAAGCAGCAGCACAGATCTTCCAGTGCCAAAACAACTCCACCTGCCTCATGAACTTCACATACCATCAGCTGTCCTCTCAGCTATCTAGGAAACCCTGTTGGGTCACTTCCGGTCCCATGCCCATTGAGACCAGTGGGATGGAATCAAGCAGCTTGACCACCCACACAAAACGAACATGGAGCTCCTCACTCAAGGCGCTCAAAGCTCCACATCCAAGGATAAGTTCAGTGCCTAAGCCTTTTTTCGCTGCCATGGAAACCAAGTGCTCTGGCAGCACATAAGTCTGAAAGTGGATTTGACACCTAGAGAACACTGTGTGCTGGTGAATGGCAACTGCGTGAAGCAGCAGCACAACTCCTCCAGTGCCAAAACAACTCCACCTGCCTCATGAACTTCACATACCATCAGCTGTCCTGGCAGCTATCTAGGAAACCCTGTTGGCTCACTTCTGGTCCCATGCCCATTGAGCCCAGTGGGATGGAATCAAGCAGCTTGAGCCCCACACAAAACGAACATGGAGCTCCTCACTCAAGGCTCTCAAAACTCCACAGCCAAGGAAAATTTCAGTGCCCAAGCCATTTCCCGCTGCCATGGAAACCAAGTGCTCTGGCAGCACATATGTCTGAAAGTGGATATAACACCTAGAGAAGGGAGTGTGGTGGTGAATGGCAACTGCCAGAAGCAGCAGCACAGCTTTTCCAGTGCCAAAACAACTCCACCTGCTTCATGAACTTCACATACCATCAGCTGTCCTGGCAGCTATCTAGGAAACCCTGTTGGCTCACTTCCGGTCCCATGCCCATTGAGCCCAGTGGGATGGAATCAATCAGCTTGAGCACCTACAGAAAACGAACATGGAGCTCCTCACTCAAGGCCCTCAAAACTTTACTATCGAAGACAAGTTCAGTGCCCAAGCCATTTCCCGCTGCTATTGAAACCAAGTGCTCTGGCAGCACATATGTCTGAAAGTGGATGTGACACAGACGGAGCTCTGTATGCTGCTGAATGGAAACTGCCCAAAGCAGCAGCACAGCTCTTCCACTGCCAAAACAACTCCACCTGCCTCATGAACTTCACATACCATCAGCTGTCCTGGCAGCTATCTAGGAAAACCTGTTAGATCACTTCCGGTCCCATGCCCATTCAGCAAAGTGGGATGGAATCAAGCAGCTTCAGCACCCACACAAAACGAACATGGAGCTCCTCACTCAAGGCGCTCAAAACTCCAGATCCAAAGAAAAGTTCAGTGCTCAAGCCATTTCCCGCTGCCATGGAAACCAAGTGCTCTGGCAGCACATATGTCTTTATTTGTATATGACCCTAATGAAAAGATTGTGGTGGTGAATGGAAACGGCCCAAAGCAGCAGCACAGCTCTTCCAGTGCCAAAACAACTCCACCTGCCTCATGAACTTCACATACCATCAGCTGTCCTCTCAGCTATCTAGGAAACCCTGTTGGGTCACTTCCGGTCCCATGCCCATTGAGCCCAGTGGGATGGAATCAAGCAGCTTGAGCACCCACACAAAACGAACATGGAGCTCCTCACTCAAGGCGCTCAAAGCTCCACATCCAAGGACAAGTTCAGTGCCCAAGCCATTTCCCGCTGCCATGGAAACCAAGTGCTCTGGAAGCACATATGTCTGAAAGTGGATGTGACACCTAGGGAGCTCTGTATGCTGCTGAATGGCAAGTGCCCGAAGCAGCAGCACAGCTCTTCCAGTGCCAAAACAACTCCACCTGCCTCATGAACTTCACATACCATCAGCTGTCCTGGCAGCTATCTAGGAAACCCTGTTGGCTCACTTCCGGTCCCATGCCCATTCAGCAAAGTGGGATGGAATCAAGCAGCTTCAGCACCCACACAAAACGAACATGGAGCTCCTCACTCAAGGCGCTCAAAACTCCAGAGCCAAAGACAAGTTCAGTGCCCAAGCCATTTCCCGCTGCCATGGAAACCAAGTGCTCTGGCAGCACATATGTCTTTATTTTTATATGATCCTAAGGGAAAAGAGTGTGGTGGTGCATGGAAACTGCCCAAAGCAGCAGCACAGATCTTCCAGTGCCAAAACAACTCCACCTGCCTCATGAACTTCACATACCATCAGCTGTCCTCTCAGCTATCTAGGAAACCCTGTTGGGTCACTTCCGGTCCCATGCCCATTGAGACCAGTGGGATGGAATCAAGCAGCTTGACCACCCACACAAAACGAACATGGAGCTCCTCACTCAAGGCGCTCAAAGCTCCACATCCAAGGATAAGTTCAGTGCCTAAGCCTTTTTTCGCTGCCATGGAAACCAAGTGCTCTGGCAGCACATAAGTCTGAAAGTGGATTTGACACCTAGAGAACACTGTGTGCTGGTGAATGGCAACTGCGTGAAGCAGCAGCACAGCTCCTCCAGTGCCAAAACAACTCCACCTGCCTCATGAACTTCACATACCATCAGCTGTCCTGGCAGCTATCTAGGAAACCCTGTTGGCTCACTTCTGGTCCCATGCCCATTGAGCCCAGTGGGATGGAATCAAGCAGCTTGAGCCCCACACAAAACGAACATGGAGCTCCTCACTCAAGGCTCTCAAAACTCCACAGCCAAGGAAAATTTCAGTGCCCAAGCCATTTCCCGCTGCCATGGAAACCAAGTGCTCTGGCAGCACATATGTCTGAAAGTGGATATAACACCTAGAGAAGGGAGTGTGGTGGTGAATGGCAACTGCCAGAAGCAGCAGCACAGCTTTTCCAGTGCCAAAACAACTCCACCTGCTTCATGAACTTCACATACCATCAGCTGTCCTGGCAGCTATCTAGGAAACCCTGTTGGCTCACTTGCGGTCCCATGCCCATTGAGCCCAGTGGGATGGAATCAATCAGCTTGAGCACCTACAGAAAACGAACATGGAGCTCCTCACTCAAGGCCCTCAAAACTTTACTATCGAAGACAAGTTCAGTGCCCAAGCCATTTCCCGCTGCTATTGAAACCAAGTGCTCTGGCAGCACATATGTCTGAAAGTGGATGTGACACAGACGGAGCTCTGTATGCTGCTGAATGGAAACTGCCCAAAGCAGCAGCACAGCTCTTCCACTGCCAAAACAACTCCACCTGCCTCATGAACTTCACATACCATCAGCTGTCCTGGCAGCTATCTAGGAAAACCTGTTAGATCACTTCCGGTCCCATGCCCATTCAGCAAAGTGGGATGGAATCAAGCAGCTTCAGCACCCACACAAAACGAACATGGAGCTCCTCACTCAAGGCGCTCAAAACTCCAGATCCAAAGAAAAGTTCAGTGCTCAAGCCATTTCCCGCTGCCATGGAAACCAAGTGCTCTGGCAGCACATATGTCTTTATTTGTATATGACCCTAATGAAAAGATTGTGGTGGTGAATGGAAACGGCCCAAAGCAGCAGCACAGCTCTTCCAGTGCCAAAACAACTCCACCTGCCTCATGAACTTCACATACCATCAGCTGTCCTCTCAGCTATCTAGGAAACCCTGTTGGGTCACTTCCGGTCCCATGCCCATTGAGCCCAGTGGGATGGAATCAAGCAGCTTGAGCACCCACACAAAACGAACATGGAGCTCCTCACTCAAGGCGCTCAAAGCTCCACATCCAAGGACAAGTTCAGTGCCCAAGCCATTTCCCGCTGCCATGGAAACCAAGTGCTCTGGAAGCACATATGTCTGAAAGTGGATGTGACACCTAGGGAGCTCTGTATGCTGCTGAATGGCAAGTGCCCGAAGCAGCAGCACAGCTCTTCCAGTGCCAAAACAACTCCACCTGCCTCATGAACTTCACATACCATCAGCTGTCCTGGCAGCTATCTAGGAAACCCTGTTGGCTCACTTCCGGTCCCATGCCCATTGAGAACAGTGGGATGGAATCAAGCAGCTTGAGCACCCACACAAAACGAACATGGAGCTTCTCACTCAAGGCGCTCAAAACACCACAGCCAAGGACAAGTTCAGTGCCCAAGCCATTTCCTGCTGCCATGGAAACCAAGTGCTCTGCAGGACATATGTCTGAAAGTGGATATGACACCTAGAGAAGGGAGTGTGGTGGTGAATGGCAAATCCCAGAAGCAGCAGCAGAACTCTTCCAGTACCAAAACAACTCCACCTGCCTCACGAACTTCACATACCATCAGCTGTCCTGGCAGCTCTCTAGGAAACCCTGTTGGGTCACTTCCGGTCCCATGCCCATTGAGCCCAGTGGGATCGAATCAAGCTGTTTGAGCACCCTCACAAAACGAACATGGAGCTCCTCACTCAAGGCGCTCAAAACTTTACTGCCAAAGACATGTTCAGTGGCCAAGCCATTTCCCGCTGCCATGGATACCAAGTGCTCTGGCAGCACATATGTCTGAAAGTGGATATGACACAGACGGAGCTCTGTTTGGTGGTGAATGGCAAGTGCCCGAAGCAGCAGCACAGCTCTTCCAGTGCCAAAACAACTCCACCTGCCTCATGAACTTCACATACCATCAGCTGTCCTGGCAGCTATCTAGGAAACCCTGTTGGGTCACTTCCGGTCCCATGCCCATTGAGCCCAGTGGGATGGAATCAAGCAGCTTGAGCACCCACACAAAACGAACATGGAGCTCCTCACTCAAGGCGCTCAAAACTCCACAGCCAAAGACAAGTTCAGTGCCCAAGCCATTTCCTGCTGCCATGGAAACCAAGTGCTCTGGCAGCACATATGTCTGAAAGTGGATATAACACTTAGAAAAGGGAGTGTGCTGGTGAATGGCAACTGCCCGAAGCAGCAGCACAGCTCTTCCAGTGCCAAAACAACTCCACCTGCCTCATGAACTTCACATACCATCAGCTGTCCTGGCAGCTATCTTGGAAACCCTGTTGGGTCACTTCCGGTCCCATGCCCATTGAGCCCAGTGGGATGGAATCAAGCTGCTTGAGCCCCACACAAAACTAACATGGAGCTCCTCACTCAAGGCGCTCAAAACCCCACAGTCAAAGGAAGTTCAGTGCCCAAGCCATTTCCTGCTGCCATGGAAACCAAGTGCTCTGGCAGCACATATGTCTTTATTTGTATATGACCCCAAGGGAAGGGAGTGTGGTGGTGAATGGAAACTGCCCAAAGCAGCAGCACAGCTCTTCCAGTGCCAAAACAACTCCACCTGCCTCATGAACTTCACATACCATCAGCTGTCCTGGCAGCTACCTATAAACCCTGTTGGGTCGCTTCCGGTCCCATGCCCATTGAGCCCAGTGGGATGGAATCAAGCAGCTTGAGCACCCTCACAAAACGAACATGGAGCTCCTCACTCAAGGCGCTCAAAACCCCACAGCCAAAGACAAGTTCAGTGCCCAAGCCATTTCCTGCTGCCATGGAAACCAAGTGCTCTGGCAGCACATATGTCTGAAAGTGAATATGACACCTAGGGAAGGGAGTGTGGTGGTGAATGGCAACTGCCTGGAGCAGCAGCACAGCTCTTCCAGTGCCAAAACAACCCCACCTGCCTCATGAACTTCACATACCATCAGCTGTCCTGGCAGCTATCTAGGAAACCCTGTTGGCTCACTTCCGGTCCCATGCCCATTGAGCCCAGTGGGATGGAATCAAGCAGCCTGAGCACCCACACAAAACGAACATGGAGCTCCTCACTCAAGGCGCTCAAACTCCACATCCAAGGACAAGTTCAGTGCTCAAGCCATTTCCCGCTGCCATGGAAACCAGTGCTCTGGCAGCACATATGTCTGATAGTGGATATAACACTTAGAAAAGGGAGTGTGCTGGTGAATGGCAACTGCCCGAAGCAGCAGCACAGCTCTTCCAGTGCCAAAACAACTCCACCTGCCTCATGAACTTCACATACCATCAGCTGTCCTGGCAGCTATAGAGGAAAACCTGTTGGGTCACTTCCGGTCCCATGCCCATTGAGAACAGTGGGATGGAATCAAGCAGCTTGAGCACCCACACAAAACGAACATGGAGCTTCTCACTCAAGGCGCTCAAAACACCACAGCCAAGGACAAGTTCAGTGCCCAAGCCATTTCCCGCTGCCATGGAAACCAAGTGCTCTGGCAGCACATATGTCTGAAAGTGGATATGACACCTAGAAAAGGGAGTGTGGTGGTGAATGGCAAATCCCAGAAGCAGCAGCAGAGCTCTTCCAGTACCAAAACAACTCCACCTGCCTCATGAACTTCACATACCATCAGCTCTCCTGGCAGCTCTCTAGGAAACCCTGTTGGGTCACTTCCGGTCCCATGCCCATTGAGCCCAGGGGGATCGAATCAAGCTGTTTGAGCATGCTCACAAAACGAACATGGAGCTCCTCACTCAAGGCGCTCAAAACTTTACTGCCAAAGACATGTTCAGTGGCCAAGCCATTTCCCGCTGCCATGGATACCAAGTGCTCTGGCAGCACATATGTCTGAAAGTGGATATGACACAGACGGAGCTCTGTTTGGTGGTGAATGGCAAGTGCCCGAAGCAGCAGCACGGCTCTTCCAGTGCCAAAACAACTCCACCTGCCTCATGAACTTCACATACCATCAGCTGTCCTAGCAGCTATCTAGGAAACCCTGTTGGGTCACTTCCGGTCCCATGCCCATTGAGCCCAGTGGGATGGAATCAAGCAGCTTGAGCACCCACACAAAACGAACATGGAGCTCCTCACTCAAGGCGCAAAACCCCACAGCCAAAGACAAGTTCAGTGCCCAAGCCATTTCCTGCTGCCATGGAAACCAAGTGCTCTGGCAGCACATATGTCTGAAAGTGAATATGACACCTAGGGAAGGGAGTGTGGTGGTGAATGGCAACTGCCTGGAGCAGCAGCACAGCTCTTCCAGTGCCAAAACAACCCCACCTGCCTCATGAACTTCACATACCATCAGCTGTCCTGGCAGCTATCTAGGAAACCCTGTTGGCTCACTTGCGGTCCCATGCCCATTAAGCCCAGGGGGATGGAATCAAGCAGCCTGAGCACCCACACAAAACGAACATGGAGCTCCTCACTCAAGGAGCTCAAACTCCACATCCAAGGACAAGTTCAGTGCTCAAGCCATTTCCCGCTGCCATGGAAACCAAGTGCTCTGGCAGCACATATGTCTGAAAGTGGATATAACACTTAGAAAAGGGAGTGTGCTGGTGAATGGCAACTGCCCGAAGCAGCAGCACAGCCCTTCCAGTGCCAAAACAACTCCACCTGCCTCATGAACTTCACATACCATCAGCTGTCCTGGCAGCTATCTTGGAAACCCTGTTGGGTCACTTCCGGTCCCATGCCCATTGAGCCCAGTGGGATGGAATCAAGCTGCTTGAGCCCCACACA
Source organism: Ochotona princeps (assembly GCF_030435755.1). Classification (NCBI taxonomy): domain Eukaryota; kingdom Metazoa; phylum Chordata; class Mammalia; order Lagomorpha; family Ochotonidae; genus Ochotona; species Ochotona princeps. The sequence goes on along the minus strand of NC_080848.1, from coordinate 42,167,369 downwards.
AAACTAACATGGAGCTCCTCACTCAAGGCGCTCAAAACCCCACAGTCAAAGGAAGTTCAGTGCCCAAGCCATTTCCCGCTACCATGGAAACCAAGTGCTCTTGCAACACATATGTCTGAAAGTGGATATAACACCTAGAGAAGGGAGTGTTTTGGTGAATTGCAACTGCCAGAAGCAGCAGCACAGCTTTTCCAGTGCCAAAACAACTCCACCTGCCTCATGAACTTCACATACCATCAGCTGTCCTGGCAGCTATCTAGGAAACCCTGTTGGCTCACTTCTGGTCCCATGCCCATTGAGCCCAGTGGGATGGAATCAAGCAGCTTGAGCACCCTCACAAAACGAACATGGAGCTCCTCACTCAAGGCCCTCAAAACTTTACTGCCAAAGACAAGTTCAGTGCTCAAGCCATTTCCCGCTGCCATCGAAACCAAGTGCTCTGGCAGCACATATGTCTGAAAGTGGATGTGACACCTAGGGAGCTCTGTATGCTGCTGAATGGCAAGTGCCCGAAGCAACAGCACAGCTCTTCCAGTGCCAAAACAACTCCACCTGCCTCATGAACTTCACATACCATCAGCTGTCCTGGCAGCTATCTAGGAAACCCTGTTGGCTCACTTCTGGTCCCATGCCCATTGAGCCCAGTGGGATGGAATCAAGCAGCTTGAGCACCCTCACAAAACGAACATGGAGCTCCTCACTCAAGGCGCTCAAAACCCCACAGCCAAAGACAAGTTCAGTGCCCAAGCCATTTCCCGCTGCCATGGAAACCAAGTGCTCTGGCAGCACGTATGTCTGAAAGTGGATGTGACACCTAGGGAGCTCTCTATGCTGGTGAATGGCAAGTGCCCGAAGCAGCAGCACAGCTCTTCCAGTGCCAAAACAACTCCACCTGCCTCATGAACTTCACATACCATCAGCTGTCCTGGCAGCTATCTAGGAAACCCTGTTGGCTCACTTCCGGTCCCATGCCCATTGAGCCCAGTGGGATGGAATCAAGCAGCTTGAGCACCCTCACAAAACGAACATGGAGCTCCTCACTCAAGGCGCTCAAAACTCCAGAGCCAAAGACAAGTTCAGTGCCCAAGCCATTTCCCGCTGCCATGGAAACCAAGTGCTCTGGCAGCACATATGTCTGAAAGTGGATATGACCCCTAGGGAAGCGAGTGTGCTGGTGAATATCAACTGCCCAAAGCAGCAGCACAGCTCTTCCAGTACCAAAACAACTCCACCTGCCTCATGAACTTCACATACCATCAGCTGTCCTGACAGCTATAGAGGAAACCCTGTTGGGTCACATCCGGTCCCATGCCCATTGAGCCCAGTGGGATGGAATCAAGCTGCTTCAGCCCCACACAAAACTAACATGGAGCTCCTAACTCAAGGCGCTCAAAACTCCACAGCCAAGGACAAGTTCAGTGCCCAAGCCATTTCCCGCTGCCATGGAAACCAAGTGCTCTGGCAGCACATATGTCTGAAAGTTGATATGACACCTTGGGAAGGGAGTGTGGTGGTGAATGGTAACTGACCGGAGCAGCAGCACAGCTCTTCCAGTACCAAAACAACTCCACCTGCCTCATGAACTTCACATACCATCATCTGTCCTGGCAGCTCTCTAGGAAACCCTGTTGGCTCACTTCCGGTCCCATGCCCATTGAGCCCAGTGGGATGGAATCAAGCTGCTTCAGCCTCACACAAAACTAACATGGAGCTCCTCACTCAAGGCGCTCAAAACCCCACAGTCAAAGGACGTTCAGGGCCCAGGCCATTTCCCGCTACCATGGAAACCAAGTGCTCTGGCAACACATATGTCTGAAAGTGGCTATAACACCTAGAGAAGGGAGTGTGGTGGTGAATTGCAACTGCCAGAAGCAGCAGCACAGCTCTTCCAGTGCCAAAACAACTCCACCTGCTTCATGAACTTCACATACCATCAGCTGTCCTGGCAGCTATCTAGGAAACCCTGTTGGCTCACTTCCGGTCCCATGCCCATTGAGCCAAGTGGGATGGAATCAAGCAGCTTGAGCACCCTCACAAAACGAACATGGAGCTCCTCACTCAAGGCCCTCAAAACTTTACTGCCAAAGACAAGTTCAGTGCCCAAGCCATTTCCCGCTGCCATCGAAACCAAGTGCTCTGGCAGCACATATGTCTGAAAGTGGATGTGACACCTAGGGAGATCTGTATGCTGCTGAATGGCAAGTGCCCGAAGCAGCAGCACAGCTCTTCCAGTGCCAAAACAACTCCACCTGCCTCATGAACTTCACATACCATCAGCTGTCCTGGCAGCTATCTAGGAAACCCTGTTGGGTCACTTCCGGTCCCATGCCCATTGAGCCCAGTGGGATGGAAACAAGCAGCTTCAGCACCCACACAAAACGAACATGGAGCTCCTCACTCAAGGCGCTCAAAACTCCAGAGCCAAAGACAAGTTCAGTGCCCAAGCCATTTCCTGCTGCCATGGAAACCAAGTGCTCTGGCAGGACATATGTCTGAAAGTGGATATGACACCTAGAGAAGGGAGTGTGGTGGTGAATGGCAAATCCCAGAAGCAGCAGCAGAGCTCTTCCAGTACCAAAACAACTCCACCTGCCTCATGAACTTCACATACCATCAGCTGTCCTGGCAGCTACCTATAAACCCTGTTGGGTCGCTTCCGGTCCCATGTCCATTGAGCCCAGTGGGATGGAATCAAGCAGCTTGAGCACCCTCACAAAACGAACATGGAGCTCCTCACTCAAGGTGCTCAAAACTTCACAGCCAAAGACAAGTTCAGTGCTCAAGCCATTTCCCGCTGCCATGGAAACCAAGTGCTCTGGCAGCACATATGTCTGAAAGTGGATATGACACATAGGGAAGGGAGTGTGTTGGTGAATCGTAACTGACCGAAGCAGCAGCACAGCTCTTCCAGTACCAAAACAACTCCACCTGCCTCATGAACTTCACATACCATCATCTGTCCTGGCAGCTCTCTAGGAAACCCTGTTGGGTCACCTCCTGTCACATGCCCATTGATCCCAGTGGGATGGAATCAAGCTGCTTGAGCCCCACACAAAACTAACATGCAGCTCCTCACTCAAGGCGCTCAAAACCCCACAGTCAAAGGAAATTCAGTGCCCAAGCCATTTCCCGCTGCCATTGAAACCAAGTGCTCTGGCAGCACATATGTCTGAAAGTGGATGTGACACCTAGGGAGCTCTGTATGCTGCTGAATGGCAAGTGCCCGGAGCAGCAGCACAGCTCTTCCAGTGCCAAAACAACTCCACCTGCCTCATGAACTTCACATACCATCAGCTGTCCTGGCAGCTATCTAGGAAACCCTGTTGGGTCACTTCCGGTCCCATGCCCATTGATCCCAGTGGGATGGAATCAAGCAGCTTCAGCACCCACACAAAACGAACATGGAGCTCCTCACTCAAGGCGCTCAAAACTCCAGAGCCAAAGACAAGTTCAGTGCCCAAGCCATTTCCCGCTGCCATGGAAACCAAGTGCTCTGGAAGCACATATGTCTGAAAGTGGATGTGACACCTAGGGAGCTCTGTATGCTGCTGAATTGCAAGTGCCCAAAGCAGCAGCACAGCTCTTCCAGTGCCAAAACAACTCCACCTGCCTCATGAACTTCACATACCATCAGCTGTCCTGGCAGCTATCTAGGAAACCCTGTTGGGTCACTTCCGGTCCCATGCCCATTCAGCAAAGTGGGATGGAATCAAGCAGCTTCAGCACCCACACAAAACGAACATGGAGCTCCTCACTCAAGGCGCTCAAAACTCCAGAGCCAAAGACAAGTTCAGTGCCCAAGCCATTTCCTGCTGCCATGGAAACCAAGTGCTCTGGCAGCACATATGTCTGAAAGTGGATATGACACCTAGAGAAGGGAGTGTGGTGGTGAATGGCAAATCCCAGAAGCAGCAGCAGAGCTCTTCCAGTACCAAAACAACTCCACCTGCCTCATGAACTTCACATACCATCAGCTGTCCTGGCAGCTCTCTAGGAAACCCTGTTGGGTCACTTCCGGTCCCATGCCCATTGAGCCCAGTGGGATCGAATCAAGCTGTTTGAGCACCCTCACAAAACGAACATGGAGCTCCTCACTCAAGGTGCTCAAAACTTTACTGCCAAAGACATGTTCAGTGGCCAAGCCATTTCCTGCTGCCATGGATACCAAGTGCTCTGGCAGCACATATGTCTGAAAGTGGATATGACACAGACGGAGCTCTGTTTGGTGGTGAATGGCAAGTGCCCGAAGCAGCAGCACAGCTCTTCCAGTGCCAAAACAACTCCACCTGCCTCATGAACTTCACATACCATCAGCTGTCCTGGCAGCTATCTAGGAAACCCTGTTGGGTCACTTCCGGTCCCATGCCCATTGAGCCCAGTGGGATGGAATCAAGCAGCTTGAGCACCCACACAAAACGAACATGGAGCTCCTCACTCAAGGCGCTCAAAACTCCACAGCCAAAGACAAGTTCAGTGCCCAAGCCATTTCCTGCTGCCATGGAAACCAAGTGCTCTGGCAGCACATATGTCTGAAAGTGGATATAACACTTAGAAAAGGGAGTGTGCTGGTGAATGGCAACTGCCCGAAGCAGCAGCACAGCTCTTCCACTGCCAAAACAACTCCACCTGCCTCATGAACTTCACATACCATCAGCTGTCCTGGCAGCTATCTTGGAAACCCTGTTGGGTCACTTCCGGTCCCATGCCCATTGAGCCCAGTGGGATGGAATCAAGCTGCTTGAGCCCCACACAAAACTAACATGGAGCTCCTCACTCAAGGCGCTCAAAACCCCACAGTCAAAGGAAGTTCAGTGCCCAAGCCATTTCCTGCTGCCATGGAAACCAAGTGCTCTGGCAGCACATATGTCTTTATTTGTATATGACCCCAAGGGAAGGGAGTGTGGTGGTGAATGGAAACTGCCCAAAGCAGCAGCACAGCTCTTCCAGTGCCAAAACAACTCCACCTGCCTCATGAACTTCACATACCATCAGCTGTCCTGGCAGCTACCTATAAACCCTGTTGGGTCGCTTCCGGTTCCATGCCCATTGAGCCCAGTGGGATGGAATCAAGCAGCTTGAGCATCCTCACAAAACGAACATGGAGCTCCTCACTCAAGGCGCTCAAAACCCCACAGCCAAAGACAAGTTCAGTGCCCAAGCCATTTCCTGCTGCCATGGAAACCAAGTGCTCTGGCAGCACATATGTCTGAAAGTGAATATGACACCTAGGGAAGGGAGTGTGGTGGTGAATGGCAACTGCCTGGAGCAGCAGCACAGCTCTTCCAGTGCCAAAACAACCCCACCTGCCTCATGAACTTCACATACCATCAGCTGTCCTGGCAGCTATCTAGGAAACCCTGTTGGCTCACTTCGGGTCCCATGCCCATTGAGCCCAGTGGGATGGAATCAAGCAGCCTGAGCACCCACACAAAACGAACATGGAGCTCCTCACTCAAGGCGCTCAAACTCCACATCCAAGGACAAGTTCAGTGCTCAAGCCATTTCCCGCTGCCATGGAAACCAGTGCTCTGGCAGCACATATGTCTGATAGTGGATATAACACTTAGAAAAGGGAGTGTGCTGGTGAATGGCAACTGCCGGAAGCAGCAGCACAGCTCTTCCAGTGCCAAAACAACTCCACCTGCCTCATGAACTTCACATACCATCAGCTGTCCTGGCAGCTATAGAGGAAAACCTGTTGGGTCACTTCCGGTCCCATGCCCATTGAGAACAGTGGGATGGAATCAAGCAGCTTGAGCACCCACACAAAACGAACATGGAGCTTCTCACTCAAGGCGCTCAAAACACCACAGCCAAGGACAAGTTCAGTGCCCAAGCCATTTCCCGCTGCCATGGAAACCAAGTGCTCTGGCAGCACATATGTCTGAAAGTGGATATGACACCTAGAGAAGGGAGTGTGGTGGTGAATGGCAAATCCCAGAAGCAGCAGCAGAGCTCTTCCAGTACCAAAACAACTCCACCTGCCTCATGAACTTCACATACCATCAGCTGTCCTGGCAGCTCTCTAGGAAACCCTGTTGGGTCACTTCCGGTCCCATGCCCATTGAGCCCAGTGGGATCGAATCAAGCTGTTTGAGCATGCTCACAAAACGAACATGGAGCTCCTCACTCAAGGCGCTCAAAACTTTACTGCCAAAGACATGTTCAGTGGCCAAGCCATTTCCCGCTGCCATGGATACCAAGTGCTCTGGCAGCACATATGTCTGAAAGTGGATATGACACAGACGGAGCTCTGTTTGGTGGTGAATGGCAAGTGCCCGAAGCAGCAGCACAGCTCTTCCAGTGCCAAAACAACTCCACCTGCCTCATGAACTTCACATACCATCAGCTGTCCTAGCAGCTATCTAGGAAACCCTGTTGGCTCACTTCCGGTCCCATGCCCATTGAGCCCAGTGGGATGGAATCAAGCAGCTTGAGCACCCACACAAAACGAACATGGAGCTCCTCACTCAAGGCGCTCAAAACCCCACAGCCAAAGACAAGTTCAGTGCCCAAGCCATTTCCTGCTGCCATGGAAACCAAGTGCTCTGGCAGCACATATGTCTGAAAGTGAATATGACACCTAGGGAAGGGAGTGTGGTGGTGAATGGCAACTGCCTGGAGCAGCAGCACAGCTCTTCCAGTGCCAAAACAACCCCACCTGCCTCATGAACTTCACATACCATCAGCTGTCCTGGCAGCTATCTAGGAAACCCTGTTGGCTCACTTCCGGTCCCATGCCCATTGAGCCCAGTGGGATCGAATCAAGCTGTTTGAGCATGCTCACAAAACGAACATGGAGCTCCTCACTCAAGGCGCTCAAAACTTTACTGCCAAAGACATGTTCAGTGGCCAAGCCATTTCCCGCTGCCATGGATACCAAGTGCTCTGGCAGCACATATGTCTGAAAGTGGATATGACACAGACGGAGCTCTGTTTGGTGGTGAATGGCAAGTGCCCGAAGCAGCAGCACAGCTCTTCCAGTGCCAAAACAACTCCACCTGCCTCATGAACTTCACATACCATCAGCTGTCCTAGCAGCTATCTAGGAAACCCTGTTGGGTCACTTCCGGTCCCATGCCCATTGAGCCCAGTGGGATGGAATCAAGCAGCTTGAGCACCCACACAAAACGAACATGGAGCTCCTCACTCAAGGCGCTCAAAACCCCACAGCCAAAGACAAGTTCAGTGCCCAAGCCATTTCCTGCTGCCATGGAAACCAAGTGCTCTGGCAGCACATATGTCTGAAAGTGAATATGACACCTAGGGAAGGGAGTGTGGTGGTGAATGGCAACTGCCTGGAGCAGCAGCACAGCTCTTCCAGTGCCAAAACAACCCCACCTGCCTCATGAACTTCACATACCATCAGCTGTCCTGGCAGCTATCTAGGAAACCCTGTTGGGTCACTTCCGGTCCCATGCCCATTAAGCCCAGGGGGATGGAATCAAGCAGCCTGAGCACCCACACAAAACGAACATGGAGCTCCTCACTCAAGGAGCTCAAACTCCACATCCAAGGACAAGTTCAGTGCTCAAGCCATTTCCCGCTGCCATGGAAACCAAGTGCTCTGGCAGCACATATGTCTGAAAGTGGATATAACACTTAGAAAAGGGAGTGTGCTGGTGAATGGCAACTGCCCGAAGCAGCAGCACAGCTCTTCCACTGCCAAAACAACTCCACCTGCCTCATGAACTTCACATACCATCAGCTGTCCTGGCAGCTATCTTGGAAACCCTGTTGGGTCACTTCCGGTCCCATGCCCATTGAGCCCAGTGGGATGGAATCAAGCTGCTTGAGCCCCACACAAAACTAACATGGAGCTCCTCACTCAAGGCGCTCAAAACCCCACAGTCAAAGGAAGTTCAGTGCCCAAGCCATTTCCCGCTACCATGGAAACCAAGTGCTCTGGCAGCACATATGTCTGAAAGTGGATATGACCCCTAGGGAAGGGAGTGTGGTGGTGAATGGCAACTTGCAGAAGCAGCAGCACAGCTCTTCCAGTGCCAAAACAACTCCACCTGCCTCATGAACTTCACATACCACCAGCTGTCCTGGCTGCTATCTAGGAAACCCTGTTGGGTCACTTCCGGTCCCATGCCCTTTGAGCCCAGTGGGATGGAATCAAGCAGCTTGAGCACCCTCACAAAACGAACATGGAGCTCCTCATTCGAGGCGCTCAAAACATTACTGCCAAAGACAAGTTCAGTGCCCAAGCCATTTCCCGCTGCCATGGAAACCAAGTGCTCTGGCAGTACATATGTCTGAAAGTGCATATGACATCTAGGGTAGGCAGTATGCTGGTGAATGGCAACTGCCCGAAGCAGCAGCACAGCTCTTCCAGTGCCAAAACAACTCCACCTGCCTCATGAACTTCACATACCATCAGCTGTCCTGGCAGCTATAGAGGAAAACCTGTTGGGTCACTTCCGGTCCCATGCCCATTGAGAACAGTGGGATGGAATCAAGCAGCTTGAGCACCCACACAAAACGAACATGGAGCTCCTCACTCAAGGCGCTAAAAACCCCACAGCCAAAGACAAGTTCAGTGCCCAAGCCATTTCCCGCTGCCATGGGAACCAAGTGCTCTGGCAGCACGTATGTCTGAAAGTGGATGTGACACCTAGGGAGCTCTCTATGCTGGTGAATGGCAAGTGCCGGAAGCAGCACACAGCTCTTCCAGTGCCAAAACAACTCCACCTGCCTCATGAACTTCACATACCATCAGCTGTCCTGGCAGCTATCTAGGAAACCCTGTTGGCTCACTTCCGGTCCCATGCCCATTGAGAACAGTGGGATGGAATCAAGCAGCTTCAGCACCCTCACAAAACGAACATGGAGCTCCTCACTCAAGGCGCTCAAAACTCCAGAGCCAAAGACAAGTTCAGTGCCCAAGCCATTTCCCGCTGCCATGGAAACCAAGTGCTCTGGCAGCACATATGTCTGAAAGTGGATATGACCCCTAGGGAAGCGAGTGTGCTGGTGAATATCAACTGCCCAAAGCAGCAGCACAGCTCTTCCAGTACCAAAGCAACTCCACCTGCCTCATGAACTTCACATACCATCAGCTGTCCTGACAGCTATAGAGGAAACCCTGTTGGGTCACTTCCGGTCCCATGCCCATTGAGCCCAGTGGGATGGAAACAAGCAGCTTCAGCACCCACACAAAACGAACATGGAGCTCCTCACTCAAGGCGCTCAAAACTCCAGAGGTAAAGACAAGTTCAGTGCCCAAGCCATTTCCCGCTGCCATGGAAACCAAGTGCTCTGGCAGCACATATGTCTTTATTTGTATATGACCCTAAGGGAAAAGATTGTGGTGGTGAATGGAAACTGCCCAAAGCAGCAGCACAGCTCTTCCAGTGCCAAAACAACTCCACCTGCCTCATGAACTTCACATACCATCAGCTGTCCTGGCAGCTACCTATAAACCCTGTTGGGTCGCTTCCGGTCCCATGTCCATTGAGCCCAGTGGGATGGAATCAAGCAGCTTGAGCACCCTCACAAAACGAACATGGAGCTCCTCACTCAAGGCGCTCAAAACTTCACAGCCAAAGACAAGTTCAGTGCTCAAGCCATTTCCCGCTGCCATGGAAACCAAGTGCTCTGGCAGCACATATGTCTGAAAGTGGATATGACACATAGGGAAGGGAGTGTGTTGGTGAATCGTAACTGACCGAAGCAGCAGCACAGCTCTTCCAGTACCAAAACAACTCCACCTGCCTCATGAACTTCACATACCATCATCTGTCCTGGCAGCTCTCTAGGAAACCCTGTTGGGTCACCTCCTGTCACATGCCCATTGAGCCCAGTGGGATGGAATCAAGCTGCTTGAGCCCCACACAAAACTAACATGCAGCTCCTCACTCAAGGCGCTCAAAACCCCACAGTCAAAGGAAATTCAGTGCCCAAGCCATTTCCCGCTGCCATTGAAACCAAGTGCTCTGGCAGCACATATGTCTGAAAGTGGATGTGACACCTAGGGAGCTCTGTATGCTGCTGAATGGCAAGTGCCCGGAGCAGCAGCACAGCTCTTCCAGTGCCAAAACAACTCCACCTGCCTCATGAACTTCACATACCATCAGCTGTCCTGGCAGCTATCTAGGAAACCCTGTTGGGTCACTTCCGGTCCCATGCCCATTGATCCCAATGGGATGGAATCAAGCAGCTTCAGCACCCACACAAAACGAACATGGAGCTCCTCACTCAAGGCGCTCAAAACTCCAGAGCCAAAGACAAGTTCAGTGCCCAAGCCATTTCCCGCTGCCATGGAAACCAAGTGCTCTGGAAGCACATATGTCTGAAAGTGGATGTGACACCTAGGGAGCTCTGTATGCTGCTGAATGGCAAGTGCCCGAAGCAGCAGCACAGCTCTTCCAGTGCCAAAACAACTCCACCTGCCTCATGAACTTCACATACCATCAGCTGTCCTGGCAGCTATCTAGGAAACCCTGTTGGGTCACTTCCGGTCCCATGCCCATTCAGCAAAGTGGGATGGAATCAAGCAGCTTCAGCACCCACACAAAACGAACATGGAGCTCCTCACTCAAGGCGCTCAAAACTCCAGAGCCAAAGACAAGTTCAGTGCTCAATCCATTTCCCGCTGCCATGGAAACCAAGTGCTCTGGCAGCACATATGTCTTTATTTGTATATGACCCTAAGGGAAAAGATTGTGGTGGTGAATGGAAACTGCCCAAAGCAGCAGCACAGCTCTTCCAGTGCCAAAACAACTCCACCTGCCTCATGAACTTCACATACCATCAGCTGTCCTCTCAGCTATCTAGGAAACCCTGTTGGGTCACTTCCGGTCCCATGCCCATTGAGCCCAGTGGGATGGAATCAAGCAGCTTGAGCACCCACACAAAACGAACATGGAGCTTCTCACTCAAGGCGCTCAAAACACCACAGCCAATGACAAGTTCAGTGCCCAAGCCATTTCCCGCTGCCATGGAAACCAAGTGCTCTGGCAGCACATATGTCTGAAAGTGGATATGACACCTAGAGAAGGGAGTGTGGTGGTGAATGGCAAATCCCAGAAGCAGCAGCAGAGCTCTTCCAGTACCAAAACAACTCCACCTGCCTCATGAACTTCACATACCATCAGCTGTCCTGGCAGCTCTCTAGGAAACCCTGTTGGGTCACTTCCGGTCCCATGCCCATTGAGCCCAGTGGGATCGAATCAAGCTGTTTGAGCATGCTCACAAAACGAACATGGAACTCCTCACTCAAGGCGCTCAAAACTTTACTGCCAAAGACATGTTCAGTGGCCAAGCCATTTCCCGCTGCCATGGATACCAAGTGCTCTGGCAGCACATATGTCTGAAAGTGGATATGACACAGACGGAGCTCTGTTTGGTGGTGAATGGCAAGTGCCCGAAGCAGCAGCACAGCTCTTCCAGTGCCAAAACAACTCCACCTGCCTCATGAACTTCACATACCATCAGCTGTCCTAGCAGCTATCTAGGAAACCCTGTTGGGTCACTTCCGGTCCCATGCCCATTGAGCCCAGTGGGATGGAATCAAGCAGCTTGAGCACCCACACAAAACGAACATGGAGCTCCTCACTCAAGGCGCTCAAAACCCCACAGCCAAAGACAAGTTCAGTGCCCAAGCCATTTCCTGCTGCCATGGAAACCAAGGGCTCTGGCAGCACATATGTCTGAAAGTGAATATGACACCTAGGGAAGGGAGTGTGGTGGTGAATGGCAACTGCCTGGAGCAGCAGCACAGCTCTTCCAGTACCAAAACAACCCCACCTGCCACATGAACTTCACATACCATCAGCTGTCCTGGCAGCTATCTAGGAAACCCTGTTGGCTCACTTCCGGTCCCATGCCCATTAAGCCCAGTGGGATGGAATCAAGCAGCCTGAGCACCCACACAAAACGAACATGGAGCTCCTCACTCAAGGCGCTCAAACTCCACATCCAAGGACAAGTTCAGTGCTCAAGCCATTTCCCGCTGCCATGGAAACCAAGTGCTCTGGCAGCACATATGTCTGAAAGTGGATATAACACTTAGAAAAGGGAGTGTGCTGGAAAATGGCAACTGCCCGAAGCAGCAGCACAGCTTTTCCAGTGCCAAAACAACTCCACCTGCCTCATGAACTTCACATACCATCAGCTGTCCTGGCAGCTATCTTGGAAACCCTGTTGGGTCACTTCCGGTCCCATGCCCATTGAGCCCAGTGGGATGGAATCAAGCTGCTTGAGCCCCACACAAAACTAACATGGAGCTCCTCACTCAAGGCGCTCAAAACCCCACAGTCAAAGGAAGTTCAGTGCCCAAGCCATTTCCCGCTACCATGGAAACCAAGTGCTCTGGCAGCACATATGTCTGAAAGTGGATATAACACCTAGAGAAGGGAGTGTGGTGGTGAATGGCAACTTGCAGAAGCAGCAGCACAGCTCTTCCAGTGCCAAAACAACTCCACCTGCCTCATGAACTTCACATACCACCAGCTGTCCTGGCTGCTATCTAGGAAACCCTGTTGGGTCACTTCCGGTCCCATGCCCATTGAGCCCAGTGGGATGGAATCAAGCAGCTTGAGCACCCTCACAAAACGAACATGGAGCTCCTCATTCGAGGCGCTCAAAACATTACTGCCAAAGACAAGTTCAGTGCCCAAGCCATTTCCCGCTGCCATGGAAACCAAGTGCTCTGGCAGCACATATGTCTTTATTTGTATATGACCCTAAGGGAAAAGAGTGTGGTGGTGAATGGAAACTGCCCAAAGCAGCAGCACAGATCTTCCAGTGCCAAAACAACTCCACCTGCCTCATCAACTTCACATACCATCAGCTGTCCTGGCAGCTATCTAGGAAACCCTGTTGGGTCACTTCCGGTCCCATGCCCATTGAGACCAGTGGGATGGAATCAAGCAGCTTGACCACCCACACAAAACGAACATGGAGCTCCTCACTCAAGGCGCTCAAAGCTCCACATCCAAGGATAAGTTCAGTGCCTAAGCCTTTTGCCGCTGCCATGGAAACCAAGTGCTCTGGCAGCACATAAGTCTGAAAGTGGATTTGACACCTAGAGAACACTGTGTGCTGGTGAATGGCAACTGCGCGAAGCAGCAGCACAGGTCTTCCAGTGCCAAAACAACTCCACCTGCCTCATGAACTTCACATACCATCAGCTGTCCTGGCAGCTATCTAGGAAACCCTGTTGGCTCACTTCCGGTCCCATGCCCATTGAGCCCAGTGGGATGGAATCAAGCAGCTTGAGCCCCACACAAAACGAACATGGAGCTCCTCACTCAAGGCTCTCAAAACTCCACAGCCAAGGAAAATTTCAGTGCCCAAGCCATTTCCCGCTGCCATGGAAACCAAGTGCTCTGGCAGCACATATGTCTGAAAGTGGATATAACACCTAGAGAAGGGAGTGTGGTGGTGAATGGCAACTGCCAGAAGCAGCAGCACAGCTTTTCCAGTGCCAAAACAACTCCACCTGCTTCATGAACTTCACATACCATCAGCTGTCCTGGCAGCTATCTAGGAAACCCTGTTGGCTCACTTCCGGTCCCATGCCCATTGAGCCCAGTGGGATGGAATCAATCAGCTTGAGCACCTACAAAAAACGAACATGGAGCTCCTCACTCAAGGCCCTCAAAACTTTACTACCGAAGACAAGTTCAGTGCCCAAGCCATTTCCCGCTGCCATTGAAACCAAGTGCTCTGGCAGCACATATGTCTGAAAGTGGATGTGACACCTAGGGAGCTCTGTATGCTGCTGAATGGAAACTGCGCAAAGCAGCAGCACAGCTCTTCCACTGCCAAAACAACTCCACCTGCCTCATGAACTTCACATACCATCAGCTGTCCTCTCAGCTATCTAGGAAAACCTGTTGGATCACTTCCGGTCCCATGCCCATTCAGAAAAGTGGGATGGAATCAAGCAGCTTCAGCACCCACACAAAACGAACATGGAGCTCCTCACTCAAGGCGCTCAAAACTCCAGAGCCAAAGACAAGTTCAGTGCTCAATCCATTTCCCGCTGCCATGGAAACCAAGTGCTCTGGCAGCACATATGTCTTTATTTGTATATGACCCTAAGGGAAAAGATTGTGGTGGTGAATGGAAACTGCCCAAAGCAGCAGCACAGCTCTTCCAGTGCCAAAACAACTCCACCTGCCTCATGAACTTCACATACCATCAGCTGTCCTCTCAGCTATCTAGGAAACCCTGTTGGGTCACTTCCGGTCCCATGCCCATTGAGCCCAGTGGGATGGAATCAAGCAGCTTGAGCACCCACACAAAACGAACATGGAGCTTCTCACTCAAGGCGCTCAAAACACCACAGCCAATGACAAGTTCAGTGCCCAAGCCATTTCCCGCTGCCATGGAAACCAAGTGCTCTGGCAGCACATATGTCTGAAAGTGGATATGACACCTAGAGAAGGGAGTGTGGTGGTGAATAGCAAATCCCAGAAGCAGCAGCAGAGCTCTTCCAGTACCAAAACAACTCCACCTGCCTCATGAACTTCACATACCATCAGCTGTCCTGGCAGCTCTCTAGGAAACCCTGTTGGGTCACCTCCTGTCACATGCCCATTGAGCCCAGTGGGATGGAATCAAGCTGCTTGAGCCCCACACAAAACTAACATGCAGCTCCTCACTCAAGGCGCTCAAAACCCCACAGTCAAAGGAAATTCAGTGCCCAAGCCATTTCCCGCTGCCATTGAAACCAAGTGCTCTGGCAGCACATATGTCTGAAAGTGGATGTGACACCTAGGGAGCTCTGTATGCTGCTGAATGGCAAGTGCCCGGAGCAGCAGCACAGCTCTTCCAGTGCCAAAACAACTCCACCTGCCTCATGAACTTCACATACCATCAGCTGTCCTGGCAGCTATCTAGGAAACCCTGTTGGGTCACTTCCGGTCCCATGCCCATTGATCCCAATGGGATGGAATCAAGCAGCTTCAGCACCCACACAAAACGAACATGGAGCTCCTCACTCAAGGCGCTCAAAACTCCAGAGCCAAAGACAAGTTCAGTGCCCAAGCCATTTCCCGCTGCCATGGAAACCAAGTGCTCTGGAAGCACATATGTCTGAAAGTGGATGTGACACCTAGGGAGCTCTGTATGCTGCTGAATGGCAAGTGCCCGAAGCAGCAGCACAGCTCTTCCAGTGCCAAAACAACTCCACCTGCCTCATGAACTTCACATACCATCAGCTGTCCTGGCAGCTATCTAGGAAACCCTGTTGGGTCACTTCCGGTCCCATGCCCATTCAGCAAAGTGGGATGGAATCAAGCAGCTTCAGCACCCACACAAAACGAACATGGAGCTCCTCACTCAAGGCGCTCAAAACTCCAGAGCCAAAGACAAGTTCAGTGCTCAATCCATTTCCCGCTGCCATGGAAACCAAGTGCTCTGGCAGCACATATGTCTTTATTTGTATATGACCCTAAGGGAAAAGATTGTGGTGGTGAATGGAAACTGCCCAAAGCAGCAGCACAGCTCTTCCAGTGCCAAAACAACTCCACCTGCCTCATGAACTTCACATACCATCAGCTGTCCTCTCAGCTATCTAGGAAACCCTGTTGGGTCACTTCCGGTCCCATGCCCATTGAGCCCAGTGGGATGGAATCAAGCAGCTTGAGCACCCACACAAAACGAACATGGAGCTTCTCACTCAAGGCGCTCAAAACACCACAGCCAATGACAAGTTCAGTGCCCAAGCCATTTCCCGCTGCCATGGAAACCAAGTGCTCTGGCAGCACATATGTCTGAAAGTGGATATGACACCTAGAGAAGGGAGTGTGGTGGTGAATGGCAAATCCCAGAAGCAGCAGCAGAGCTCTTCCAGTACCAAAACAACTCCACCTGCCTCATGAACTTCACATACCATCAGCTGTCCTGGCAGCTCTCTAGGAAACCCTGTTGGGTCACTTCCGGTCCCATGCCCATTGAGCCCAGTGGGATCGAATCAAGCTGTTTGAGCATGCTCACAAAACGAACATGGAGCTCCTCACTCAAGGCGCTCAAAACTTTACTGCCAAAGACATGTTCAGTGGCCAAGCCATTTCCCGCTGCCATGGATACCAAGTGCTCTGGCAGCACATATGTCTGAAAGTGGATATGACACAGACGGAGCTCTGTTTGGTGGTGAATGGCAAGTGCCCGAAGCAGCAGCACAGCTCTTCCAGTGCCAAAACAACTCCACCTGCCTCATGAACTTCACATACCATCAGCTGTCCTAGCAGCTATCTAGGAAACCCTGTTGGGTCACTTCCGGTCCCATGCCCATTGAGCCCAGTGGGATGGAATCAAGCAGCTTGAGCACCCACACAAAACGAACATGGAGCTCCTCACTCAAGGCGCTCAAAACCCCACAGCCAAAGACAAGTTCAGTGCCCAAGCCATTTCCTGCTGCCATGGAAACCAAGGGCTCTGGCAGCACATATGTCTGAAAGTGAATATGACACCTAGGGAAGGGAGTGTGGTGGTGAATGGCAACTGCCTGGAGCAGCAGCACAGCTCTTCCAGTACCAAAACAACCCCACCTGCCACATGAACTTCACATACCATCAGCTGTCCTGGCAGCTATCTAGGAAACCCTGTTGGCTCACTTCCGGTCCCATGCCCATTAAGCCCAGTGGGATGGAATCAAGCAGCCTGAGCACCCACACAAAACGAACATGGAGCTCCTCACTCAAGGCGCTCAAACTCCACATCCAAGGACAAGTTCAGTGCTCAAGCCATTTCCCGCTGCCATGGAAACCAAGTGCTCTGGCAGCACATATGTCTGAAAGTGGATATAACACTTAGAAAAGGGAGTGTGCTGGAAAATGGCAACTGCCCGAAGCAGCAGCACAGCTTTTCCAGTGCCAAAACAACTCCACCTGCCTCATGAACTTCACATACCATCAGCTGTCCTGGCAGCTATCTTGGAAACCCTGTTGGGTCACTTCCGGTCCCATGCCCATTGAGCCCAGTGGGATGGAATCAAGCTGCTTGAGCCCCACACAAAACTAACATGGAGCTCCTCACTCAAGGCGCTCAAAACCCCACAGTCAAAGGAAGTTCAGTGCCCAAGCCATTTCCCGCTACCATGGAAACCAAGTGCTCTGGCAACACATATGTCTGAAAGTGGATATAACACCTAGAGAAGGGAGTGTGGTGGTGAATGGCAACTTGCAGAAGCAGCAGCACAGCTCTTCCAGTGCCAAAACAACTCCACCTGCCTCATGAACTTCACATACCACCAGCTGTCCTGGCTGCTATCTAGGAAACCCTGTTGGGTCACTTCCGGTCCCATGCCCATTGAGCCCAGTGGGATGGAATCAAGCAGCTTGAGCACCCTCACAAAACGAACATGGAGCTCCTCATTCGAGGCGCTCAAAACATTACTGCCAAAGACAAGTTCAGTGCCCAAGCCATTTCCCGCTGCCATGGAAACCAAGTGCTCTGGCAGCACATATGTCTTTATTTGTATATGACCCTAAGGGAAAAGAGTGTGGTGGTGAATGGAAACTGCCCAAAGCAGCAGCACAGATCTTCCAGTGCCAAAACAACTCCACCTGCCTCATCAACTTCACATACCATCAGCTGTCCTGGCAGCTATCTAGGAAACCCTGTTGGGTCACTTCCGGTCCCATGCCCATTGAGACCAGTGGGATGGAATCAAGCAGCTTGACCACCCACACAAAACGAACATGGAGCTCCTCACTCAAGGCGCTCAAAGCTCCACATCCAAGGATAAGTTCAGTGCCTAAGCCTTTTGCCGCTGCCATGGAAACCAAGTGCTCTGGCAGCACATAAGTCTGAAAGTGGATTTGACACCTAGAGAACACTGTGTGCTGGTGAATGGCAACTGCGCGAAGCAGCAGCACAGGTCTTCCAGTGCCAAAACAACTCCACCTGCCTCATGAACTTCACATACCATCAGCTGTCCTGGCAGCTATCTAGGAAACCCTGTTGGCTCACTTCCGGTCCCATGCCCATTGAGCCCAGTGGGATGGAATCAAGCAGCTTGAGCCCCACACAAAACGAACATGGAGCTCCTCACTCAAGGCTCTCAAAACTCCACAGCCAAGGAAAATTTCAGTGCCCAAGCCATTTCCCGCTGCCATGGAAACCAAGTGCTCTGGCAGCACATATGTCTGAAAGTGGATATAACACCTAGAGAAGGGAGTGTGGTGGTGAATGGCAACTGCCAGAAGCAGCAGCACAGCTTTTCCAGTGCCAAAACAACTCCACCTGCTTCATGAACTTCACATACCATCAGCTGTCCTGGCAGCTATCTAGGAAACCCTGTTGGCTCACTTCCGGTCCCATGCCCATTGAGCCCAGTGGGATGGAATCAATCAGCTTGAGCACCTACAAAAAACGAACATGGAGCTCCTCACTCAAGGCCCTCAAAACTTTACTACCGAAGACAAGTTCAGTGCCCAAGCCATTTCCCGCTGCCATTGAAACCAAGTGCTCTGGCAGCACATATGTCTGAAAGTGGATGTGACACCTAGGGAGCTCTGTATGCTGCTGAATGGAAACTGCGCAAAGCAGCAGCACAGCTCTTCCACTGCCAAAACAACTCCACCTGCCTCATGAACTTCACATACCATCAGCTGTCCTCTCAGCTATCTAGGAAAACCTGTTGGATCACTTCCGGTCCCATGCCCATTCAGAAAAGTGGGATGGAATCAAGCAGCTTCAGCACCCACACAAAACGAACATGGAGCTCCTCACTCAAGGCGCTCAAAACTCCAGAGCCAAAGACAAGTTCAGTGCTCAATCCATTTCCCGCTGCCATGGAAACCAAGTGCTCTGGCAGCACATATGTCTTTATTTGTATATGACCCTAAGGGAAAAGATTGTGGTGGTGAATGGAAACTGCCCAAAGCAGCAGCACAGCTCTTCCAGTGCCAAAACAACTCCACCTGCCTCATGAACTTCACATACCATCAGCTGTCCTCTCAGCTATCTAGGAAACCCTGTTGGGTCACTTCCGGTCCCATGCCCATTGAGCCCAGTGGGATGGAATCAAGCAGCTTGAGCACCCACACAAAACGAACATGGAGCTTCTCACTCAAGGCGCTCAAAACACCACAGCCAATGACAAGTTCAGTGCCCAAGCCATTTCCCGCTGCCATGGAAACCAAGTGCTCTGGCAGCACATATGTCTGAAAGTGGATATGACACCTAGAGAAGGGAGTGTGGTGGTGAATAGCAAATCCCAGAAGCAGCAGCAGAGCTCTTCCAGTACCAAAACAACTCCACCTGCCTCATGAACTTCACATACCATCAGCTGTCCTGGCAGCTCTCTAGGAAACCCTGTTGGGTCACTTCCGGTCCCATGCCCATTGAGCCCAGTGGGATCGAATCAAGCTGTTTGAGCATGCTCACAAAACGAACATGGAGCTCCTCACTCAAGGCGCTCAAAACTTTACTGCCAAAGACATGTTCAGTGGCCAAGCCATTTCCCGCTGCCATGGATACCAAGTGCTCTGGCAGCACATATGTCTGAAAGTGGATATGACACAGACGGAGCTCTGTTTGGTGGTGAATGGCAAGTGCCCGAAGCAGCAGCACAGCTCTTCCAGTGCCAAAACAACTCCACCTGCCTCATGAACTTCACATACCATCAGCTGTCCTAGCAGCTATCTAGGAAACCCTGTTGGGTCACTTCCGGTCCCATGCCCATTGAGCCCAGTGGGATGGAATCAAGCAGCTTGAGCACCCACACAAAACGAACATGGAGCTCCTCACTCAAGGCGCTCAAAACCCCACAGCCAAAGACAAGTTCAGTGCCCAAGCCATTTCCTGCTGCCATGGAAACCAAGGGCTCTGGCAGCACATATGTCTGAAAGTGAATATGACACCTAGGGAAGGGAGTGTGGTGGTGAATGGCAACTGCCTGGAGCAGCAGCACAGCTCTTCCAGTACCAAAACAACCCCACCTGCCACATGAACTTCACATACCATCAGCTGTCCTGGCAGCTATCTAGGAAACCCTGTTGGCTCACTTCCGGTCCCATGCCCATTAAGCCCAGTGGGATGGAATCAAGCAGCCTGAGCACCCACACAAAACGAACATGGAGCTCCTCACTCAAGGCGCTCAAACTCCACATCCAAGGACAAGTTCAGTGCTCAAGCCATTTCCCGCTGCCATGGAAACCAAGTGCTCTGGCAGCACATATGTCTGAAAGTGGATATAACACTTAGAAAAGGGAGTGTGCTGGAAAATGGCAACTGCCCGAAGCAGCAGCACAGCTTTTCCAGTGCCAAAACAACTCCACCTGCCTCATGAACTTCACATACCATCAGCTGTCCTGGCAGCTATCTTGGAAACCCTGTTGGGTCACTTCCGGTCCCATGCCCATTGAGCCCAGTGGGATGGAATCAAGCTGCTTGAGCCCCACACAAAACTAACATGGAGCTCCTCACTCAAGGCGCTCAAAACCCCACAGTCAAAGGAAGTTCAGTGCCCAAGCCATTTCCCGCTACCATGGAAACCAAGTGCTCTGGCAACACATATGTCTGAAAGTGGATATAACACCTAGAGAAGGGAGTGTGGTGGTGAATGGCAACTTGCAGAAGCAGCAGCACAGCTCTTCCAGTGCCAAAACAACTCCACCTGCCTCATGAACTTCACATACCACCAGCTGTCCTGGCTGCTATCTAGGAAACCCTGTTGGGTCACTTCCGGTCCCATGCCCATTCAGAAAAGTGGGATGGAATCAAGCAGCTTCAGCACCCTCACAAAACGAACATGGAGCTCCTCATTCGAGGCGCTCAAAACATTACTGCCAAAGACAAGTTCAGTGCCCAAGCCATTTCCCGCTGCCATGGAAACCAAGTGCTCTGGCAGTACATATGTCTGAAAGTGCATATGACATCTAGGGTAGGGAGTATGCTGGTGAATGGCAACTGCCCGAAGCAGCAGCACAGCTCTTCCAGTGCCAAAACAACTCCACCTGCCTCATGAACTTCACATACCATCAGCTGTCCTGGCAGCTCTCTAGGAAACCCTGTTGGCTCACTTCCGGTCCCATGCCCATTGAGCCCAGTGGGATGGAATCAAGCTGCTTCAGCCCCACACAAAACTAACATGGAGCTCCTCACTTAAGGCGCTCAAAACCTCACAGTCAAAGTAAGTTCAGTGCCCAGGCCATTTCCCGCTACCATGGAAACCAAGTGCTCTGGCAACACATATGTCTGAAAGTGGCTATAACACCTAGAGAAGGGAGTGTGGTGGTGAATTGCAACTGCCAGAAGCAGCAGCACAGCTTTTCCAGTGCCAAAACAACTCCACCTGCTTCATGAACTTCACATACCATCAGCTGTCCTGGCAGCTATCTAGGAAACCCTGTTGACTCACTTCCGGTCCCATGCCCATTGAGCCCAGTGGGATGGAATCAAGCAGCTTGAGCACCCTCACAAAACGAACATGGAGCTCCTCACTCAAGGCCCTCAAAACTTTACTGCCAAAGACAAGTTCAGTGCCCAAGCCATTTCCCGCTGCCATCGAAACCAAGTGCTCTGGCAGCACATATGTCTGAAAGTGGATGTGACACCTAGGGAGCTCTGTATGCTGCTGAATGACAAGTGCCCGAAGCAGCAGCACAGCTCTTCCAGTGCCAAAACAACTCCACCTGCCTCATGAACTTCACATACCATCAGCTGTCCTGGCAGCTATCTAGGAAACCCTGTTGGATCACTTCCGGTCCCATGCCCATTGAGCCCAGTGGGATGGAAACAAGCAGCTTCAGCACCCACACAAAACGAACATGGAGCTCCTCACTCAAGGCGCTCAAAACTCCAGAGCCAAAGACAAGTTCAGTGCCCAAGCCATTTCCCGCTGCCATGGAAACCAAGTGCTCTGGCAGCACATATGTCTTTATTTGTATATGACCCTAAGGGAAAAGATTGTGGTGGTGAATGGAAACTGCCCAAAGCAGAGGCACAGCTCTTCCAGTGCCAAAACAACTCCACCTGCCTCATGAACTTCACATACCATCAGCTGTCCTCTCAGCTATCTAGGAAACCCTGTTGGCTCACTTCCGGTCCAATGCCCATTGAGACCAGTGGGATGGAATCAAGCAGCTTGACCACCCACACAAAACGAACATGGAGCTCCTCACTCAAGGCGCTCAAAGCTCCACATCCAAGGATAAGTTCAGTGCCTAAGCCTTTTCCCGCTGCCATGGAAACCAAGTGCTCTGGCAGCACATAAGTCTGAAAGTGGATTTGACACCTAGAGAACACTGTGTGCTGGTGAATGGCAACTGCGCGAAGCAGCAGCACAGCTCTTCCAGTGCCAAAACAACTCCACCTGCCTCATGAACTTCACATACCATCAGCTGTCCTGGCTGCTATCTAGGAAACCCTGTTGGCTCACTTCTGGTCCCATGCCCATTGAGCCCAGTGGGATGGAATCAAGCAGCTTGAGCCCCACACAAAACGAACATGGAGCTCCTCACTCAAGGCTCTCAAAACTCCACAGCCAAGGAAAATTTCAGTGCCCAAGCCATTTCCCGCTGCCATGGAAACCAAGTGCTCTGGCAGCACATATGTCTGAAAGTGGATATGACACATAGGGAAGGGAGTGTGTTGGTGAATCGTAACTGACCGAAGCAGCAGCACAGCTCTTCCAGTACCAAAACAACTCCACCTGCCTCATGAACTTCACATACCATCATCTGTCCTGGCAGCTCTCTAGGAAACCCTGTTGGGTCACCTCCTGTCACATGCCCATTGAGCCCAGTGGGATGGAATCAAGCTGCTTGAGCCCCACACAAAACTAACATGCAGCTCCTCACTCAAGGCGCTCAAAACCCCACAGTCAAAGGAAATTCAGTGCCCAAGCCATTTCCCGCTGCCATTGAAACCAAGTGCTCTGGCAGCACATATGTCTGAAAGTGGATGTGACACCTAGGGAGCTCTGTATGCTGCTGAATGGCAAGTGCCCGGAGCAGCAGCACAGCTCTTCCAGTGCCAAAACAACTCCACCTGCCTCATGAACTTCACATACCATCAGCTGTCCTGGCAGCTATCTAGGAAACCCTGTTGGGTCACTTCCGGTCCCATGCCCATTGATCCCAGTGGGATGGAATCAAGCAGCTTCAGCACCCACACAAAACGAACATGGAGCTCCTCACTCAAGGCGCTCAAAACTCCAGAGCCAAAGACAAGTTCAGTGCCCAAGCCATTTCCCGCTGCCATGGAAACCAAGTGCTCTGGAAGCACATATGTCTGAAAGTGGATGTGACACCTAGGGAGCTCTGTATGCTGCTGAATGGCAAGTGCCCAAAGCAGCAGCACAGCTCTTCCAGTGCCAAAACAACTCCACCTGCCTCATGAACTTCACATACCATCAGCTGTCCTGGCAGCTATCTAGGAAACCCTGTTGGGTCACTTCCGGTCCCATGCCCATTCAGCAAAGTGGGATGGAATCAAGCAGCTTCAGCACCCACACAAAACGAACATGGAGCTCCTCACTCAAGGCGCTCAAAACTCCAGAGCCAAAGACAAGTTCAGTGCCCAAGCCATTTCCTGCTGCCATGGAAACCAAGTGCTCTGGCAGCACATATGTCTGAAAGTGGATATGACACCTAGAGAAGGGAGTGTGGTGGTGAATGGCAAATCCCAGAAGCAGCAGCAGAGCTCTTCCAGTACCAAAACAACTCCACCTGCCTCATGAACTTCACATACCATCAGCTGTCCTGGCAGCTCTCTAGGAAACCCTGTTGGGTCACTTCCGGTCCCATGCCCATTGAGCCCAGTGGGATCGAATCAAGCTGTTTGAGCACCCTCACAAAACGAACATGGAGCTCCTCACTCAAGGTGCTCAAAACTTTACTGCCAAAGACATGTTCAGTGGCCAAGCCATTTCCCGGTGCCATGGATACCAAGTGCTCTGGCAGCACATATGTCTGAAAGTGGATATGACACAGACGGAGCTCTGTTTGGTGGTGAATGGCAAGTGCCCGAAGCAGCAGCACAGCTCTTCCAGTGCCAAAACAACTCCACCTGCCTCATGAACTTCACATACCATCAGCTGTCCTGGCAGCTATCTAGGAAACCCTGTTGGGTCACTTCCGGTCCCATGCCCATTGAGCCCAGTGGGATGGAATCAAGCAGCTTGAGCACCCACACAAAACGAACATGGAGCTCCTCACTCAAGGCGCTCAAAACTCCACAGCCAAAGACAAGTTCAGTGCCCAAGCCATTTCCTGCTGCCATGGAAACCAAGTGCTCTGGCAGCACATATGTCTGAAAGTGGATATAACACTTAGAAAAGGGAGTGTGCTGGTGAATGGCAACTGCCCGAAGCAGCAGCACAGCTCTTCCAATGCCAAAACAACTCCACCTGCCTCATGAACTTCACATACCATCAGCTGTCCTGGCAGCTATCTTGGAAACCCTGTTGGGTCACTTCCGGTCCCATGCGCATTGAGCCTAGTGGGATGGAATCAAGCTGCTTGAGCCCCACACAAAACTAACATGGAGCTCCTCACTCAAGGCGCTCAAAACCCCACAGTCAAAGGAAGTTCAGTGCCCAAGCCATTTCCTGCTGCCATGGAAACCAAGTGCTCTGGCAGCACATATGTCTTTATTTGTATATGACCCCAAGGGAAGGGAGTGTGGTGGTGAATGGAAACTGCCCAAAGCAGCAGCACAGCTCTTCCAGTGCCAAAACAACTCCACCTGCCTCATGAACTTCACATACCATCAGCTGTCCTGGCAGCTACCTATAAACCCTGTTGGGTCGCTTCCGGTTCCATGCCCATTGAGCCCAGTGGGATGGAATCAAGCAGCTTGAGCACCCTCACAAAACGAACATGGAGCTCCTCACTCAAGGCGCTCAAAACCCCACAGCCAAAGACAAGTTCAGTGCCCAAGCCATTTCCTGCTGCCATGGAAACCAAGTGCTCTGGCAGCACATATGTCTGAAAGTGAATATGACACCTAGGGAAGGGAGTGTGGTGGTGAATGGCAACTGCCTGGAGCAGCAGCACAGCTCTTCCAGTGCCAAAACAACCCCACCTGCCTCATGAACTTCACATACCATCAGCTGTCCTGGCAGCTATCTAGGAAACCCTGTTGGCTCACTTCGGGTCCCATGCCCATTGAGCCCAGTGGGATGGAATCAAGCAGCCTGAGCACCCACACAAAACGAACATGGAGCTCCTCACTCAAGGCGCTCAAACTCCACATCCAAGGACAAGTTCAGTGCTCAAGCCATTTCCCGCTGCCATGGAAACCAGTGCTCTGGCAGCACATATGTCTGATAGTGGATATAACACTTAGAAAAGGGAGTGTGCTGGTGAATGGCAACTGCCGGAAGCAGCAGCACAGCTCTTCCAGTGCCAAAACAACTCCACCTGCCTCATGAACTTCACATACCATCAGCTGTCCTGGCAGCTATCTTGGAAACCCTGTTGGGTCACTTCCGGTCCCATGCCCATTGAGAACAGTGGGATGGAATCAAGCAGCTTGAGCACCCACACAAAACGAACATGGAGCTTCTCACTCAAGGCGCTCAAAACACCACAGCCAAGGACAAGTTCAGTGCCCAAGCCATTTCCCGCTGCCATGGAAACCAAGTGCTCTGGCAGCACATATGTCTGAAAGTGGATATGACACCTAGAGAAGGGAGTGTGGTGGTGAATGGCAAATCCCAGAAGCAGCAGCAGAGCTCTTCCAGTACCAAAACAACTCCACCTGCCTCATGAACTTCACATACCATCAGCTGTCCTGGCAGCTCTCTAGGAAACCCTGTTGGGTCACTTCCGGTCCCATGCCCATTGAGCCCAGTGGGATCGAATCAAGCTGTTTGAGCATGCTCACAAAACGAACATGGAGCTCCTCACTCAAGGCGCTCAAAACTTTACTGCCAAAGACATGTTCAGTGGCCAAGCCATTTCCCGCTGCCATGGATACCAAGTGCTCTGGCAGCACATATGTCTGAAAGTGGATATGACACAGACGGAGCTCTGTTTGGTGGTGAATGGCAAGTGCCCGAAGCAGCAGCACAGCTCTTCCAGTGCCAAAACAACTCCACCTGCCTCATGAACTTCACATACCATCAGCTGTCCTAGCAGCTATCTAGGAAACCCTGTTGGGTCACTTCCGGTCCCATGCCCATTGAGCCCAGTG
This sequence comes from Ochotona princeps, assembly GCF_030435755.1. Lineage (NCBI taxonomy): Eukaryota > Metazoa > Chordata > Mammalia > Lagomorpha > Ochotonidae > Ochotona > Ochotona princeps. The sequence continues at coordinate 42,141,263 of NC_080848.1, read as the reverse complement.
GGATGGAATCAAGCAGCTTGAGCACCCACACAAAACGAACATGGAGCTCCTCACTCAAGGCGCTCAAAACCCCACAGCCAAAGACAAGTTCAGTGCCCAAGCCATTTCCTGCTGCCATGGAAACCAAGTGCTCTGGCAGCACATATGTCTGAAAGTGAATATGACACCTAGGGAAGGGAGTGTGGTGGTGAATGGCAACTGCCTGGAGCAGCAGCACAGCTCTTCCAGTGCCAAAACAACCCCACCTGCCTCATGAACTTCACATACCATCAGCTGTCCTGGCAGCTATCTAGGAAACCCTGTTGGCTCACTTCCGGTCCCATGCCCATTGAGCCCAGTGGGATCGAATCAAGCTGTTTGAGCATGCTCACAAAACGAACATGGAGCTCCTCACTCAAGGCGCTCAAAACTTTACTGCCAAAGACATGTTCAGTGGCCAAGCCATTTCCCGCTGCCATGGATACCAAGTGCTCTGGCAGCACATATGTCTGAAAGTGGATATGACACAGACGGAGCTCTGTTTGGTGGTGAATGGCAAGTGCCCGAAGCAGCAGCACAGCTCTTCCAGTGCCAAAACAACTCCACCTGCCTCATGAACTTCACATACCATCAGCTGTCCTAGCAGCTATCTAGGAAACCCTGTTGGGTCACTTCCGGTCCCATGCCCATTGAGCCCAGTGGGATGGAATCAAGCAGCTTGAGCACCCACACAAAACGAACATGGAGCTCCTCACTCAAGGCGCTCAAAACCCCACAGCCAAAGACAAGTTCAGTGCCCAAGCCATTTCCTGCTGCCATGGAAACCAAGTGCTCTGGCAGCACATATGTCTGAAAGTGAATATGACACCTAGGGAAGGGAGTGTGGTGGTGAATGGCAACTGCCTGGAGCAGCAGCACAGCTCTTCCAGTGCCAAAACAACCCCACCTGCCTCATGAACTTCACATACCATCAGCTGTCCTGGCAGCTATCTAGGAAACCCTGTTGGGTCACTTCCGGTCCCATGCCCATTAAGCCCAGGGGGATGGAATCAAGCAGCCTGAGCACCCTCACAAAACGAACATGGAGCTCCTCACTCAAGGAGCTCAAACTCCACATCCAAGGACAAGTTCAGTGCTCAAGCCATTTCCCGCTGCCATGGAAACCAAGTGCTCTGGCAGCACATATGTCTGAAAGTGGATATAACACTTAGAAAAGGGAGTGTGCTGGTGAATGGCAAGTGCCCGAAGCAGCAGCACAGCTCTTCCAGTGCCAAAACAACTCCACCTGCCTCATGAACTTCACATACCATCAGCTGTCCTGGCAGCTATCTTGGAAACCCTGTTGGGTCACTTCCGGTCCCATGCCCATTGAGCCCAGTGGGATGGAATCAAGCTGCTTGAGCCCCACACAAAACTAACATGGAGCTCCTCACTCAAGGCGCTCAAAACCCCACAGTCAAAGGAAGTTCAGTGCCCAAGCCATTTCCCGCTACCATGGAAACCAAGTGCTCTGGCAGCACATATGTCTGAAAGTGGATATGACCCCTAGGGAAGGGAGTGTGGTGGTGAATGGCAACTTGCAGAAGCAGCAGCACAGCTCTTCCAGTGCCAAAACAACTCCACCTGCCTCATGAACTTCACATACCACCAGCTGTCCTGGCTGCTATCTAGGAAACCCTGTTGGGTCACTTCCGGTCCCATGCCCTTTGAGCCCAGTGGGATGGAATCAAGCAGCTTGAGCACCCTCACAAAACGAACATGGAGCTCCTCATTCGAGGCGCTCAAAACATTACTGCCAAAGACAAGTTCAGTGCCCAAGCCATTTCCCGCTGCCATGGAAACCAAGTGCTCTGGCAGTACATATGTCTGAAAGTGCATATGACATCTAGGGTAGGGAGTATGCTGGTGAATGGCAACTGCCCGAAGCAGCAGCACAGCTCTTCCAGTGCCAAAACAACTCCACCTGCCTCATGAACTTCACATACCATCAGCTGTCCTGGCAGCTATAGAGGAAAACCTGTTGGGTCACTTCCGGTCCCATGCCCATTGAGAACAGTGGGATGGAATCAAGCAGCTTGAGCACCCTCACAAAACGAACATGGAGCTCCTCACTCAAGGCGCTAAAAACCCCACAGCCAAAGACAAGTTCAGTGCCCAAGCCATTTCCCGCTGCCATGGGAACCAAGTGCTCTGGCAGCACGTATGTCTGAAAGTGGATGTGACACCTAGGGAGCTCTCTATGCTGGTGAATGGCAAGTGCCGGAAGCAGCACACAGCTCTTCCAGTGCCAAAACAACTCCACCTGCCTCATGAACTTCACATACCATCAGCTGTCCTGGCAGCTATCTAGGAAACCCTGTTGGCTCACTTCCGGTCCCATGCCCATTGAGCCCAGTGGGATGGAATCAAGCAGCTTCAGCACCCTCACAAAACGAACATGGAGCTCCTCACTCAAGGCGCTCAAAACTCCAGAGCCAAAGACAAGTTCAGTGCCCAAGCCATTTCCCGCTGCCATGGAAACCAAGTGCTCTGGCAGCACATATGTCTGAAAGTGGATATGACCCCTAGGGAAGCGAGTGTGCTGGTGAATATCAACTGCCCGAAGCAGCAGCACAGCTCTTCCAGTACCAAAGCAACTCCACCTGCCTCATGAACTTCACATACCATCAGCTGTCCTGACAGCTATAGAGGAAACCCTGTTGGGTCACATCCGGTCCCATGCCCATTGAGCCCAGTGGGATGGAATCAAGCTGCTTCAGCCCCACACAAAACTAACATGGAGCTCCTAACTCAAGGCGCTCAAAACTCCACAGCCAAGGACAAGTTCAGTGCCCAAGCCATTTCCCGCTGCCATGGAAACCAAGTGCTCTGGCAGCACATATGTCTGAAAGTTGATATGACACCTTGGGAAGGGAGTGTGGTGGTGAATGGTAACTGACCGGAGCAGCAGCACAGCTCTTCCAGTACCAAAACAACTCCACCTGCCTCATGAACTTCACATACCATCATCTGTCCTGGCAGCTCTCTAGGAAACCCTGTTGGCTCACTTCCGGTCCCATGCCCATTGAGCCCAGTGGGATGGAATCAAGCTGCTTCAGCCCCACACAAAACTAACATGGAGCTCCTCACTCAAGGCGCTCAAAACCCCACAGTCAAAGGAAGTTCAGTGCCCAGGCCATTTCCCGCTACCATGGAAACCAAGTGCTCTGGCAACACATATGTCTGAAAGTGGCTATAACACCTAGAGAAGGGAGTGTGGTGGTGAATTGCAACTGCCAGAAGCAGCAGCACAGCTTTTCCAGTGCCAAAACAACTCCACCTGCTTAATGAACTTCACATACCATCAGCTGTCCTGGCAGCTATCTAGGAAACCCTGTTGGCTCACTTCCGGTCCCATGCCCATTGAGCCCAGTGGGATGGAATCAAGCAGCTTGAGCACCCTCACAAAACGAACATGGAGCTCCTCACTCAAGGCGCTCAAAACTTTACTGCCAAAGACAAGTTCAGTGCCCAAGCCATTTCCCGCTGCCATCGAAACCAAGTGCTCTGGCAGCACATATGTCTGAAAGTGGATGTGACACCTAGGGAGCTGTGTATGCTGCTGAATGGCAACTGCCCGAAGCAGCAGCACAGCTCTTCCAGTGCCAAAACAACTCCACCTGCCTCATGAACTTCACATACCATCAGCTGTCCTGGCAGCTATCTAGGAAACCCTGTTGGCTCACTTCTGGTCCCATGCCCATTGAGCCCAGTGGGATGGAATCAAGCAGCTTGAGCACCCTCACAAAACGAACATGGAGCTCCTCACTCAAGGCGCTCAAAACCCCACAGCCAAAGACAAGTTCAGTGCCCAAGCCATTTCCCGCTGCCATGGAAACCAAGTGCTCTGGCAGCACGTATGTCTGAAAGTGGATGTGACACCTAGGGAGCTCTCTATGCTGGTGAATGGCAAGTGCCCGAAGCAGCAGCACAGCTCTTCCAGTGCCAAAACAACTCCACCTGCCTCATGAACTTCACATACCATCAGCTGTCCTGGCAGCTATCTAGGAAACCCTGTTGGCTCACTTCCGGTCCCATGCCCATTGAGCCCAGTGGGATGGAATCAAGCAGCTTGAGCACCCTCACAAAACGAACATGGAGCTCCTCACTCAAGGCGCTCAAAACTCCAGAGCCAAAGACAAGTTCAGTGCCCAAGCCATTTCCCGCTGCCATGGAAACCAAGTGCTCTGGCAGCACATATGTCTGAAAGTGGATATGACCCCTAGGGAAGGGAGTGTGGTGGTGAATGGTAACTGACCGGAGCAGCAGCACAGCTCTTCCAGTACCAAAACAACTCCACCTGCCTCATGAACTTCACATACCATCAGCTGTCCTGGCAGCTCTCTAGGAAACCCTGTTGGCTCACTTCCGGTCCCATGCCCATTGAGCCCAGTGGGATGGAATCAAGCTGCTTCAGCCCCACACAAAACTAACATGGAGCTCCTCACTCAAGGCGCTCAAAACCCCACAGTCAAAGGAAGTTCAGTGCCCAGGCCATTTTACGCTACCATGGAAACCAAGTGCTCTGGCAACACATATGTCTGAAAGTGGCTATAACACCTAGAGAAGGGAGTGTGGTGGTGAATTGCAACTGCCAGAAGCAGCAGCACAGCTTTTCCAGTGCCAAAACAACTCCACCTGCTTCATGAACTTCACATACCATCAGCTGTCCTGGCAGCTATCTAGGAAACCCTGTTGGCTCACTTCCGGTCCCATGCCCATTGAGCCAAGTGGGATGGAATCAAGCAGCTTGAGCACCCTCACAAAACGAACATGGAGCTCCTCACTCAAGGCCCTCAAAACTTTACTGCCAAAGACAAGTTCAGTGCCCAAGCCATTTCCCGCTGCCATCGAAACCAAGTGCTCTGGCAGCACATATGTCTGAAAGTGGATGTGACACCTAGGGAGCTCTGTATGCTGCTGAATGGCAAGTGCCCGAAGCAGCAGCACAGCTCTTCCAGTGCCAAAACAACTGCACCTGCCTCATGAACTTCACATACCATCAGCTGTCCTGGCAGCTATCTAGGAAACCCTGTTGGGTCACTTCCGGTCCCATGCCCGTTGAGCCCAGTGGGATGGAAACAAGCAGCTTCAGCACCCACACAAAACGAACATGGAGCTCCTCACTCAAGGCGCTCAAAACTCCAGAGCCAAAGACAAGTTCAGTGCCCAAGCCATTTCCCGCTGCCATGGAAACCAAGTGCTCTGGCAGCACATATGTCTTTATTTGTATATGACCCTAAGGGAAAAGATTGTGGTGGTGAATGGAAACTGCCCAAAGCAGCAGCACAGCTCTTCCAGTGCCAAAACAACTCCACCTGCCTCATGAACTTCACATACCATCAGCTGTCCTGGCAGCTACCTATAAACCCTGTTGGGTCGCTTCCGGTCCCATGTCCATTGAGCCCAGTGGGATGGAATCAAGCAGCTTGAGCACCCTCACAAAACGAACATGGAGCTCCTCACTCAAGGTGCTCAAAACTTCACAGCCAAAGACAAGTTCAGTGCTCAAGCCATTTCCCGCTGCCATGGAAACCAAGTGCTCTGGCAGCACATATGTCTGAAAGTGGATATGACACATAGGGAAGGGAGTGTGTTGGTGAATCGTAACTGACCGAAGCAGCAGCACAGCTCTTCCAGTACCAAAACAACTCCACCTGCCTCATGAACTTCACATACCATCATCTGTCCTGGCAGCTCTCTAGGAAACCCTGTTGGGTCACCTCCTGTCACATGCCCATTGAGCCCAGTGGGATGGAATCAAGCTGCTTGAGCCCCACACAAAACTAACATGCAGCTCCTCACTCAAGGCGCTCAAAACCCCACAGTCAAAGGAAATTCAGTGCCCAAGCCATTTCCCGCTGCCATTGAAACCAAGTGCTCTGGCAGCACATATGTCTGAAAGTGGATGTGACACCTAGGGAGCTCTGTATGCTGCTGAATGGCAAGTGCCCGGAGCAGCAGCACAGCTCTTCCAGTGCCAAAACAACTCCACCTGCCTCATGAACTTCACATACCATCAGCTGTCCTGGCAGCTATCTAGGAAACCCTGTTGGGTCACTTCCGGTCCCATGCCCATTGATCCCAATGGGATGGAATCAAGCAGCTTCAGCACCCACACAAAACGAACATGGAGCTCCTCACTCAAGGCGCTCAAAACTCCAGAGCCAAAGACAAGTTCAGTGCCCAAGCCATTTCCCGCTGCCATGGAAACCAAGTGCTCTGGAAGCACATATGTCTGAAAGTGGATGTGACACCTAGGGAGCTCTGTATGCTGCTGAATGGCAAGTGCCCGAAGCAGCAGCACAGCTCTTCCAGTGCCAAAACAACTCCACCTGCCTCATGAACTTCACATACCATCAGCTGTCCTGGCAGCTATCTAGGAAACCCTGTTGGGTCACTTCCGGTCCCATGCCCATTCAGCAAAGTGGGATGGAATCAAGCAGCTTCAGCACCCACACAAAACGAACATGGAGCTCCTCACTCAAGGCGCTCAAAACTCCAGAGCCAAAGACAAGTTCAGTGCCCAAGCCATTTCCCGCTGCCATGGAAACCAAGTGCTCTGGCAGCACATATGTCTTTATTTGTATATGACCCTAAGGGAAAAGAGTGTGGTGGTGAATGGAAACTGCCCAAAGCAGCAGCACAGATCTTCCAGTGCCAAAACAACTCCACCTGCCTCATCAACTTCACATACCATCAGCTGTCCTGGCAGCTATCTAGGAAACCCTGTTGGGTCACTTCCGGTCCCATGCCCATTGAGACCAGTGGGATGGAATCAAGCAGCTTGACCACCCACACAAAACGAACATGGAGCTCCTCACTCAAGGCGCTCAAAGCTCCACATCCAAGGATAAGTTCAGTGCCTAAGCCTTTTGCCGCTGCCATGGAAACCAAGTGCTCTGGCAGCACATAAGTCTGAAAGTGGATTTGACACCTAGAGAACACTGTGTGCTGGTGAATGGCAACTGCGCGAAGCAGCAGCACAGGTCTTCCAGTGCCAAAACAACTCCACCTGCCTCATGAACTTCACATACCATCAGCTGTCCTGGCAGCTATCTAGGAAACCCTGTTGGCTCACTTCCGGTCCCATGCCCATTGAGCCCAGTGGGATGGAATCAAGCAGCTTGAGCCCCACACAAAACGAACATGGAGCTCCTCACTCAAGGCTCTCAAAACTCCACAGCCAAGGAAAATTTCAGTGCCCAAGCCATTTCCCGCTGCCATGGAAACCAAGTGCTCTGGCAGCACATATGTCTGAAAGTGGATATAACACCTAGAGAAGGGAGTGTGGTGGTGAATGGCAACTGCCAGAAGCAGCAGCACAGCTTTTCCAGTGCCAAAACAACTCCACCTGCTTCATGAACTTCACATACCATCAGCTGTCCTGGCAGCTATCTAGGAAACCCTGTTGGCTCACTTCCGGTCCCATGCCCATTGAGCCCAGTGGGATGGAATCAAGCAGCCTGAGCACCCTCACAAAACGAACATGGAGCTCCTCACTCAAGGCCCTCAAAACTTTACTACCGAAGACAAGTTCAGTGCCCAAGCCATTTCCCGCTGCCATTGAAACCAAGTGCTCTGGCAGCACATATGTCTGAAAGTGGATGTGACACCTAGGGAGCTCTGTATGCTGCTGAATGGAAACTGCGCAAAGCAGCAGCACAGCTCTTCCACTGCCAAAACAACTCCACCTGCCTCATGAACTTCACATACCATCAGCTGTCCTGTCAGCTATCTAGGAAAACCTGTTGGATCACTTCCGGTCCCATGCCCATTCAGAAAAGTGGGATGGAATCAAGCAGCTTCAGCACCCACACAAAACGAACATGGAGCTCCTCACTCAAGGCGCTCAAAACTCCAGAGCCAAAGACAAGTTCAGTGCTCAATCCATTTCCCGCTGCCATGGAAACCAAGTGCTCTGGCAGCACATATGTCTTTATTTGTATATGACCCTAAGGGAAAAGATTGTGGTGGTGAATGGAAACTGCCCAAAGCAGCAGCACAGCTCTTCCAGTGCCAAAACAACTCCACCTGCCTCATGAACTTCACATACCATCAGCTGTCCTCTCAGCTATCTAGGAAACCCTGTTGGGTCACTTCCGGTCCCATGCCCATTGAGCCCAGTGGGATGGAATCAAGCAGCTTGAGCACCCACACAAAACGAACATGGAGCTTCTCACTCAAGGCGCTCAAAACACCACAGCCAATGACAAGTTCAGTGCCCAAGCCATTTCCCGCTGCCATGGAAACCAAGTGCTCTGGCAGCACATATGTCTGAAAGTGGATATGACACCTAGAGAAGGGAGTGTGGTGGTGAATGGCAAATCCCAGAAGCAGCAGCAGAGCTCTTCCAGTACCAAAACAACTCCACCTGCCTCATGAACTTCACATACCATCAGCTGTCCTGGCAGCTCTCTAGGAAACCCTGTTGGGTCACTTCCGGTCACATGCCCATTGAGCCCAGTGGGATCGAATCAAGCTGTTTGAGCATGCTCACAAAACGAACATGGAGCTCCTCACTCAAGGCGCTCAAAACTTTACTGCCAAAGACATGTTCAGTGGCCAAGCCATTTCCCGCTGCCATGGATACCAAGTGCTCTGGCAGCACATATGTCTGAAAGTGGATATGACACAGACGGAGCTCTGTTTGGTGGTGAATGGCAAGTGCCCGAAGCAGCAGCACAGCTCTTCCAGTGCCAAAACAACTCCACCTGCCTCATGAACTTCACATACCATCAGCTGTCCTAGCAGCTATCTAGGAAACCCTGTTGGGTCACTTCCGGTCCCATGCCCATTGAGCCCAGTGGGATGGAATCAAGCAGCTTGAGCACCCACACAAAACGAACATGGAGCTCCTCACTCAAGGCGCTCAAAACCCCACAGCCAAAGACAAGTTCAGTGCCCAAGCCATTTCCTGCTGCCATGGAAACCAAGGGCTCTGGCAGCACATATGTCTGAAAGTGAATATGACACCTAGGGAAGGGAGTGTGGTGGTGAATGGCAACTGCCTGGAGCAGCAGCACAGCTCTTCCAGTACCAAAACAACCCCACCTGCCACATGAACTTCACATACCATCAGCTGTCCTGGCAGCTATCTAGGAAACCCTGTTGGCTCACTTCCGGTCCCATGCCCATTAAGCCCAGTGGGATGGAATCAAGCAGCCTGAGCACCCACACAAAACGAACATGGAGCTCCTCACTCAAGGCGCTCAAACTCCACATCCAAGGACAAGTTCAGTGCTCAAGCCATTTCCCGCTGCCATGGAAACCAAGTGCTCTGGCAGCACATATGTCTGAAAGTGGATATAACACTTAGAAAAGGGAGTGTGCTGGAAAATGGCAACTGCCCGAAGCAGCAGCACAGCTTTTCCAGTGCCAAAACAACTCCACCTGCCTCATGAACTTCACATACCATCAGCTGTCCTGGCAGCTATCTTGGAAACCCTGTTGGGTCACTTCCGGTCCCATGCCCATTGAGCCCAGTGGGATGGAATCAAGCTGCTTGAGCCCCACACAAAACTAACATGGAGCTCCTCACTCAAGGCGCTCAAAACCCCACAGTCAAAGGAAGTTCAGTGCCCAAGCCATTTCCCGCTACCATGGAAACCAAGTGCTCTGGCAACACATATGTCTGAAAGTGGATATAACACCTAGAGAAGGGAGTGTGGTGGTGAATGGCAACTTGCAGAAGCAGCAGCACAGCTCTTCCAGTGCCAAAACAACTCCACCTGCCTCATGAACTTCACATACCACCAGCTGTCCTGGCTGCTATCTAGGAAACCCTGTTGGGTCACTTCCGGTCCCATGCCCATTGAGCCCAGTGGGATGGAATCAAGCAGCTTGAGCACCCTCACAAAACGAACATGGAGCTCCTCATTCGAGGCGCTCAAAACATTACTGCCAAAGACAAGTTCAGTGCCCAAGCCATTTCCCGCTGCCATGGAAACCAAGTGCTCTGGCAGTACATATGTCTGAAAGTGCATATGACATCTAGGGTAGGGAGTATGCTGGTGAATGGCAACTGCCCGAAGCAGCAGCACAGCTCTTCCAGTGCCAAAACAACTCCACCTGCCTCATGAACTTCACATACCATCAGCTGTCCTGGCAGCTCTCTAGGAAACCCTGTTGGCTCACTTCCGGTCCCATGCCCATTGAGCCCAGTGGGATGGAATCAAGCTGCTTCAGCCCCACACAAAACTAACATGGAGCTCCTCACTCAAGGCGCTCAAAACCTCACAGTCAAAGTAAGTTCAGTGCCCAGGCCATTTCCCGCTACCATGGAAACCAAGTGCTCTGGCAACACATATGTCTGAAAGTGGCTATAACACCTAGAGAAGGGAGTGTGGTGGTGAATTGCAACTGCCAGAAGCAGCAGCACAGCTTTTCCAGTGCCAAAACAACTCCACCTGCTTCATGAACTTCACATACCATCAGCTGTCCTGGCAGCTATCTAGGAAACCCTGTTGACTCACTTCCGGTCCCATGCCCATTGAGCCCAGTGGGATGGAATCAAGCAGCTTGAGCACCCTCACAAAACGAACATGGAGCTCCTCACTCAAGGCCCTCAAAACTTTACTGCCAAAGACAAGTTCAGTGCCCAAGCCATTTCCCGCTGCCATCGAAACCAAGTGCTCTGGCAGCACATATGTCTGAAAGTGGATGTGACACCTAGGGAGCTCTGTATGCTGCTGAATGACAAGTGCCCGAAGCAGCAGCACAGCTCTTCCAGTGCCAAAACAACTCCACCTGCCTCATGAACTTCACATACCATCAGCTGTCCTGGCAGCTATCTAGGAAACCCTGTTGGGTCACTTCCGGTCCCATGCCCATTGAGCCCAGTGGGATGGAAACAAGCAGCTTCAGCACCCACACAAAACGAACATGGAGCTCCTCACTCAAGGCGCTCAAAACTCCAGAGCCAAAGACAAGTTCAGTGCCCAAGCCATTTCCCGCTGCCATGGAAACCAAGTGCTCTGGCAGCACATATGTCTTTATTTGTATATGACCCTAAGGGAAAAGATTGTGGTGGTGAATGGAAACTGCCCAGAGCAGAGGCACAGCTCTTCCAGTGCCAAAACAACTCCACCTGCCTCATGAACTTCACATACCATCAGCTGTCCTCTCAGCTATCTAGGAAACCCTGTTGGCTCACTTCCGGTCCCATGCCCATTGAGACCAGTGGGATGGAATCAAGCAGCTTGACCACCCACACAAAACGAACATGGAGCTCCTCACTCAAGGCGCTCAAAGCTCCACATCCAAGGATAAGTTCAGTGCCTAAGCCTTTTCCCGCTGCCATGGAAACCAAGTGCTCTGGCAGCACATAAGTCTGAAAGTGGATTTGACACCTAGAGAACACGGTGTGCTGGTGAATGGCAACTGCGCGAAGCAGCAGCACAGCTCTTCCAGTGCCAAAACAACTCCACCTGCCTCATGAACTTCACATACCATCAGCTGTCCTGGCTGCTATCTAGGAAACCCTGTTGGCTCACTTCTGGTCCCATGCCCATTGAGCCCAGTGGGATGGAATCAAGCAGCTTGAGCCCCACACAAAACGAACATGGAGCTCCTCACTCAAGGCTCTCAAAACTCCACAGCCAAGGAAAATTTCAGTGCCCAAGCCATTTCCCGCTGCCATGGAAACCAAGTGCTCTGGCAGCACATATGTCTGAAAGTGGATATAACACCTAGAGAAGGGAGTGTGGTGGTGAATGGCAACTGCCAGAAGCAGCAGCACAGCTTTTCCAGTGCCAAAACAACTCCACCTGCTTCATGAACTTCACATACCATCAGCTGTCCTGGCAGCTATCTAGGAAACCCTGTTGGCTCACTTCCGGTCCCATGCCCATTGAGCCCAGTGGGATGGAATCAAGCAGCTTGAGCACCTACAGAAAACGAACATGGAGCTTCTCACTCACGGCCCTCAAAACTTTACTACCGAAGACAAGTTCAGTGCCCAAGCCATTTCCCGCTGCCATTGAAACCAAGTGCTCTGGCAGCACATATGTCTGAAAGTGGATGTGACACCTAGGGAGCTCTGTATGCTGCTGAATGGAAACTGCCCAAAGCAGCAGCACAGCTCTTCCACTGCCAAAACAACTCCACCTGCCTCATGAACTTCACATACCATCAGTTGTCCTGGCAGCTATCTAGGAAAACCTGTTGGATCACTTCCGGTCCCATGCCCATTCAGCAAAGTGGGATGGAATCAAGCAGCTTCAGCACCCACACAAAACGAACATGGAGCTCCTCACTCAAGGCGCTCAAAACTCCAGAGCCAAGGACAAGTTCAGTGCCCAAGCCATTTCCTGCTGCCATGGAAACCAAGTGCTCTGGCAGCACATATGTCTGAAAGTGGATATGACACCTAGAGAAGGGAGTGTGGTGGTGAATGGCAAATCCCAGAAGCAGCAGCAGAGCTCTTCCAGTACCAAAACAACTCCACCTGCCTCATGAACTTCACATACCATCAGCTGTCCTGGCAGCTCTCTAGGAAACCCTGTTGGGTCACTTCCGGTCCCATGCCCATTGAGCCCAGTGGGATCGAATCAAGCTGTTTGAGCACGCTCACAAAACGAACATGGAGCTCCTCACTCAAGGCGCTCAAAACTTTACTGCCAAAGACATGTTCAGTGGCCAAGCCATTTCCCGCTGCCATGGATACCAAGTGCTCTGGCAGCACATATGTCTGAAAGTGGATGTGACACCTAGGGAGCTCTGTTTGGTGCTGAATGGCAAGTGCCCGAAGCAGCAGCACAGCTCTTCCAGTGCCAAAACAACTCCACCTGCCTCATGAACTTCACATACCATCAGCTGTCCTGGCAGCTATCTTGGAAACCCTGTTGGGTCACTTCCGGTCCCATGCCCATTGAGCCCAGTGGGATGGAATAAAGCTGCTTGAGCACCCACACAAAACTAACATGGAGCTCCTCACTCAAGGCGCTCAAAACCCCACAGTCAAAGGAAGTTCAGTGCCCAAGCCATTTCCTGCTGCCATGGAAACCAAGTGCTCTGGCAGCACATATGTCTTTATTTGTATATGACCCCAAGGGAAGGGAGTGTGGTGGTGAATGGAAACTGCCCAAAGCAGCAGCACAGCTCTTCCAGTGCCAAAACAACTCCACCTGCCTCATGAACTTCACATACCATCAGCTGTCCTGGCAGCTACCTATAAACCCTGTTGGGTCGCTTCCGGTTCCATGCCCATTGAGCCCAGTGGGATGGAATCAAGCAGCTTGAGCACCCTCACAAAACGAACATGGAACTCCTCACTCAAGGTGCTCAAAACTTCACAGCCAAAGACAAGTTCAGTGCCCAAGCCATTTCCCGCTGCCATGGAAACCAAGTGCTCTGGCAGCACATATGTCTGAAAGTGGATGTGACACCTAGGGAGCTCTGTATGCTGCTGAATGGCAAGTGCCCGAAGCAGCAGCACAGCTCTTCCACTGCCAAAACAACTCCACCTGCCTCATGAACTTCACATACCATCAGCTGTCCTGGCAGCTATCTAGGAAACCCTGTTGGGTCACTTCCTGTCCCATGCCCATTGATCCCATTGTGATGGAATCAAGCAGCTTGAGCACCCACACAAAACGAACATGGAGCTCCTCACTCAAGGCGCTCAAAACTCCAGAGCCAAAGACAAGTTCAGTGCCCAAGCCATTTCCCGCTGCCATGGAAACCAAGTGCTCTGGCAGCACATATGTCTTTATTTGTATATGACCCTAAGGGAAAAGAGTGTGGTGGTGAATGGAAACTGCCCAAAGGAGCAGCACAGATCTTCCAGTGCCAAAACAACTCCACCTGCCTCATGAACTTCACATACCATCAGCTGTCCTCTCAGCTATCTAGGAAACCCTGTTGGCTCACTTCCGGTCCCATGCCCATTGAGACCAGTGGGATGGAATCAAGCAGCTTCAGCACCCACACAAAACGAACATGGAGCTCCTCACTCAAGGCGCTCAAAGCTCCACATCCAAGGACAAGTTCAGTGCCCAAGCCTTTTCCCGCTGCCATGGAAACCAAGTGCTCTGGCAGCACATAAGTCTGAAAGTGGATTTGACACCTAGAGAACACTGTGTGCTGGTGAATGGCAACTGCGCGAAGCAGCAGCACAGCTCTTCCAGTGCCAAAACAACTCCACCTGCCTCATGAACTTCACATACCATCAGCTGTCCTGGCAGCTATCTAGGAAACCCTGTTGGGTCACTTCTGGTCCCATGCCCATTGAGCCCAGTGGGATGGAATCAAGCAGCTTGAGCCCCACACAAAACTAACATGGAGCTCCTCACTCACGGCTCTCAAAACTCCACAGCCAAGGAAAATTTCAGTGCCAAAGCCATTTCCCGCTGCCATGGAAACCAAGTGCTCTGGCAGCACATATGTCTGAAAGTGGATATAACACCTAGAGCAGGGAGTGTGGTGGTGAATTGCAACTGCCAGAAGCAGCAGCACAGCTTTTCCAGTGCCAAAACAACTCCACCTGCTTCATGAACTTCACATACCATCAGCTGTCCTGGCAGCTATCTAGGAAACCCTGTTGGCTCACTTCCGGTCCCATGCCCATTGAGCCCAGTGGGATGGAATCAAGCAGCTTGAGCACCCTCACAAAACGAACATGGAGCTCCTCACTCAAGGCCCTCAAAACTTTACTGCCAAAGACAAGTTCAGTGCCCAAGCCATTTCCCGCTGCCATTGAAACCAAGTGCTCTGGCAGCACATATGTCTGAAAGTGGATGTGACACCTAGGGAGCTCTGTATGCTGCTGAAGGGCAAGTGCCCGAAGCAGCAGCACAGCTCTTCCAGTGCCAAAACAACTCCACCTGCCTCATGAACTTCACATACCATCAGCTGTCCTGGCAGCTATCTAGGAAACCCTGTTGGCTCACTTCCGGTCCCATGCCCATTGATCCCATTGGGATGGAATCAAGCAGCTTCAGCACCCACACAAAACGAACATGGAGCTACTCACTCAAGGCGCTCAAAACTCCAGAGCCAAAGACAAGTTCAGTGCCCAAGCCATTTCCCGCTGCCATGGAAACCAAGTGCTCTGGCAGCACATATGTCTTTATTTGTATATGACCCTAAGGAAAAAGATTGTGGTGTTGAATGGCAACTGCCCGAAGCAGCAGCACAGCTCTTCCAGTGCCAAAACAACTCCACCTGCCTCATGAACTTCACATACCATCAGCTGTCCTGGCAGCTATCTAGGAAACCCTGTTGGGTCACTTCCGGTCCCATGCCCATTGAGAACAGTGGGATGGAATCAAGCAGCTTGAGCACCCACACAAAACGAACATGGAGCTCCTCACTCAAGGCGCTCAAAACTCCAGAGCCAAAGACAAGTTCAGTGCCCAAGCCATTTCCCGCTGCCATGGAAACCAAGTGCTCTGGCAGCACATATGTCTTTATTTGTATATGACCCTAAGGGAAAAGAGTGTGGTGGTGAATGGAAACTGCCCAAAGCAGCAGCACAGCTCTTCCAGTGCCAAAACAACTCCACCTGCCTCATGAACTTCACATACCATCAGCTGTCATCTCAGCTATCTAGGAAACCCTGTTGGGTCACTTCCGGTCCCATGCCCATTGAGACCAGTGGGATGGAATCAAGCAGCTTGACCACCCACACAAAACGAACATGGAGCTCCTCACTCAAGGCGCTCAAAGCTCCACATCCAAGGACAAGTTCAGTGCCCAAGCCTTTTCCCGCTGCCATGGAAACCAAGTGCTCTGGCAGCACATAAGTCTGAAAGTGGATTTGACACCTAGAGAACACTGTGTGCTGGTGAATGGCAACTGCGCGAAGCAGCAGCACAGGTCTTCCAGTGCCAAAACAACTCCACCTGCCTCATGAACTTCACATACCATCAGCTGTCCTGGCAGCTATCTAGGAAACCCTGTTGGGTCACTTCCGGTCCCATGCCCATTCAGCAATGTGGGATGGAATCAAGCAGCTTGAGCACCCACACAAAACGAACATGGAGCTCCTCACTCAAGGCGCTCAAAACTCCACAGCCAAAGACAAGTTCAGTGCCCAAGCTATTTCCCGCTGCCATGGAAACCAAGGGTTCTGACAGCACATATGTCTGAAAGTGGATATGACACCTAGGGAATGGAGTGTGTTGGTGAATCGTAACTGACCGAAGCAGCAGCACAGCTCTTCCAGTGCCAAAACAACTCCACCTGCCTCATGAACTTCACATACCATCAGCTGTCCTGGCAGCTATCTAGGAAACCCTGTTGGGTCACTTCCGGTCCCATGCCCATTCAGCAAAGTGGGATGGAATCAAGCAGCTTCAGCACCCACACAAAACGAACATGGAGCTCCTCACTCAAGGCGCTCAAAACTCCAGAGCCAAAGACAAGTTCAGTGCCCAAGCCATTTCCCGCTGCCATGGAAACCAAGTGCTCTGGCAGCACATATGTCTTTATTTGTATATGACCCTAAGGGAAAAGAGTGTGGTGGTGAATGGAAACTGACCAAAGCAGCAGCACAGCTCTTCCAGTGCCAAAACAACTCCACCTGCCTCATGAACTTCACATACCATCAGCTGTCCTCTCAGCTATCTAGGAAACCCTGTTGGGTCACTTCCGGTCCCATGCCCATTGAGACCAGTGGAATGGAATCAAGCAGCTTGAGCACCCACACAAAACGAACATGGAGCTCCTCACTCAAGGCGCTCAAAGCTCCACATCCAAGGACAAGTTCAGTGCCCCAGCCTTTTCCCGCTGCCATGGAAACCAAGTGCTCTGGCAGCACATATGTCTTTATTTGTATATGACCCTAAGGGAAAAGAGTGTGGTGGTGAATGGAAACTGCCCAAAGCAGCAGCACAGCTCTTCCAGTGCCAAAACAACTCCACCTGCCTCATGAACTTCACATACCATCAGCTGTCCTGGCAGCTATCTAGGAAACCCTGTTGGGTCTCTTCCGGTCCCATGCCCATTGAGACCAGTGGGATGGAATCAAGCAGCTTGACCACCCACACAAAACGAACATGGAGCTCCTCACTCAAGGCGCTCAAAGCTCCACATCCAAGGACAAGTTCAGTGCCCAAGCCATTTCCCGCTGCCATG
The DNA here is from genome assembly GCF_030435755.1 of Ochotona princeps. Lineage (NCBI taxonomy): Eukaryota > Metazoa > Chordata > Mammalia > Lagomorpha > Ochotonidae > Ochotona > Ochotona princeps. Next base: position 42,124,166 of record NC_080848.1, on the reverse strand, counting down.
GAAACCAAGTGCTCTGGCAGCACATATGTCTGAAAGCGGATATAACACCTAGAGAAGAGAGTGTGGTGGTGAACAGCAACTGCCCGAAGCAGCAGCACAGCTCTTCCAGTGCCAAAACAACTCCACCTGCCTCATGAACTTCACATACCATGAGCTGTCCTGGCAGCTATCTAGGAAACCCTGTTGGGTCACTTCCGGTCCCATGCCCATTGATCCCAGCGGGAAGGAATCAAGCAGCTTGAGCCCCACACAAAACGAACATGGAGCTCCTCACTCAAGGCGCTCAAAACCCCACAGCCAAAGACAAGTTCAGTGCCCAAGCTATTTCCCGCTGCCATGGAAACCAAGGGTTCTGACAGCACATATGTCTGAAAGTGGATATGACACCTAGGGAATGGAGTGTGTTGGTGAATCATAACTGACCGAAGCAGCAGCACAGCTCTTCCAGTGCCAAAACAACTCCACCTGCCTCATGAACTTCACATACCATCAGCTGTCCTGGCAGCTATCTAGGAAACCCTGTTGGGTCACTTCCGGTCCCATGCCCATTCAGCAAAGTGGGATGGAAACAAGCAGCTTCAGCACCCACACAAAACGAACATGGAGCTCCTCACTCAAGGCGCTCAAAACTCCAGAGCCAAAGACAAGTTCAGTGCCCAAGCCATTTCCCGCTGCCATGGAAACCAAGTGCTCTGGCAGCACATATGTCTTTATTTGTATATGACCCTAAGGGAAAAGAGTGTGGTGGTGAATGGCAACTGCCCAAAGCAGCAGCACAGCTCTTCCAGTGCCAAAACAACTCCACCTGCCTCATGAACTTCACATACCATCAGCTGTCCTCTCAGCTATCTAGGAAACCCTGTTGGGTCACTTCCAGTCCCATGCCCATTGAGACCAGTGGGATGGAATCAAGCAGCTTGACCACCCACACAAAACGAACATGGAGCTCCTCACTCAAGGCGCTCAAAGCTCCACATCCAAGGACAAGTTCAGTGCCCCAGCCTTTTCCCGCTGCCATGGAAACCAAGTGCTCTGGCAGCACATATGTCTGAAAGCGGATATAACACCTAGAGAAGAGAGTGTGGTGGTGAACAGCAACTGCCCGAAGCAGCAGCACAGCTCTTCCAGTGCCAAAACAACTCCACCTGCCTCATGAACTTCACATACCATCAGCTGTCCTGGCAGCTATCTAGGAAACCCTGTTGGGTCACTTCCGGTCCCATGCCCATTGATCCCAGTGGGAAGGAATCAAGCAGCTTGAGCCCCACACAAAACTAACATGGAGCTCCTCACTCAAGGCGCTCAAATCTCCACAGCCAAAGACAAGTTCAGTGCCCAAGCTATTTCCCGCTGCCATGGAAACCAAGGGTTCTGACAGCACATATGTCTGAAAGTGGATATGACACCTAGGGAAAGGAGTGTGTTGGTGAATCGTAACTGACCGAAGCAGCAGCACAGCTCTTCCAGTACCAAAACAACTCCACCTGCCTCATGAACTTCACATACCATCATCTGTCCTGGCAGCACTCTAGGAAACCCTGTTGGGTCACTTCCTGTCACATGCCCATTGAGCCCAGTGGGATGGAATCAGGCTGCTTGAGCCCACACAAAACTAACATGGAGCTCCTCACTCAAGGCGCTCAAAACCCCACAGTCAAAGGAAATTCAGTGCACAGGCCATTTCCCGCTACCATGGAAACCAAGTGCTCTGGAAACACATATGTCTGAAAGTGGATATAACACTTAGAAAAGGGAGTGTGCTGGTGAATGGCAACTGCCTGAAGCAGCAGCACAGCTTTTCCAGTGCCAAAACAACTCCACCTGCTTCATGAACTTCACATACCAACAGCTGTTCTGGCAGCTATCTAGGAAACCCTGTTGGGTCACTTCCGGTCCCATGCCCATTGAGCCCAGTGGGATGGAATCAAGCAGCTTGAGCACCCTCACAAAACGAACATGGAGCTCCTCACTCAAGGCGCTCAAAACTTTACTGCCAAAGACAAGTTCAGTGCCCAAGCCATTTCCCTCTGCCATGGAAACGAAGTGCTCTGGCAGCACGTATGTCTGAAAGTGGTTGTGACACCTAGGGAACTCTCTATGCTGCTGAATGGCAACTGCCCGAAGCAGCAGCACAGCTCTTCCAGTGCCAAAACAACTCCACCTGCCTCATGAACTTCACATACCATCAGCTGTCCTGGCAGCTATCTAGGAAACCCTGTTGGCTCACTTCCGGTCCCATGCCCATTGAGCCCAGTGGGATGGAATCAAGCAGCTTCAGCAACCTCACAAAACGAACATGGAGCTCCTCACTCAAGGCGCTCAAAACCCCACAGCCAAAGACAAGTTCAGTGCCCAAGCCATTTCCCGCTGCCATGGAAACCAAGTGCTCTGGCAGCACATATGTCTGAAAGTGGATATGACCCATAGGGAAGCAGGTGTGCTGGTGAATGGCAACTGCCCAAAGCAGCAGCACAACTACTCCAGTGCCAAAACAACTCCACCTGCCTCATGAACTTCACATACCATCAGCTGTCCTGACAGCTATCTAGGAAACAATGTTGGGTCACTTCCGGTCCCATGCCCATTGAGCCCAGTGGGATGGAATTGAGCAGCTAGAGCACCCACACAAGACGAACAAGGAGCTCCTCACTTAAGGCGCTCAAAACTCACCAGTGAAAGACAATTTCAGTGCCCAAGACATTTCCCGCTGCCATGGAATCCAAGTTATCTGGCAGCACATATGTCTGAAAGTGGATATGACACCTAGGGAACTCTGTGTGGTGGTGAATGGCAACTGCCCGAAGCAGCAGCACAGCTCTTCCAGTGCCAAAACAACTCCACCTGCCTCATGAACTTCACATACCATCAGCTGTCCTGACAGCTATCTAGGAAATCCTGTTGGGTCACTTCCGGTCCCATGCCCATTGAGCCCAGTGGGATGGAATCAAGCAGCTTGAGCACCCACACAAAAGGAACATGGAGCTCATCACTCCAGGCGCTCAAAACCCCACAGCCAAAGACAAGTTCAGTGCCCAAGCCATTTTATGCTGCCATGGAAACCAAGTGCTCTGGCAGCACATATGTCTTTATTTGTATATGACCCTAAGGGAAAAGAGTGTGGTGGTGAATGGAAACTGCCCAAAGCAGCAGCACAGCTCTTCCAGTGCCGAAACAACTCCACCTGCCTCATGAACTTCACATACCATCAGCTGTCCTCTCAGCTATCTAGGAAACCCTGTTGGGTCACTTCCGGTCCCATGCCCATTGAGCCCAGTGGGATGGAATCAAGCAGCTCGAGCACCCACACAAAACGAACATGGAGCTCCTCACTCAAGGCGCTCAAAGCTCCACATCCAAGGACAAGTTCAGTGCCCAAGCCATTTCCCGCTGCCATGGAAACCAAGTGCTCTGGCAGCACGTATGTCTGGATTTGGATATGATCCCTAGGGAAGGGAGTGTGGTGGTGGATGGCAACTGCCCGAAGCAGCATCACAGCTCTTCCAGTGGCAAAATAACTCCACGTGCCTCATGAACTTCACATACCATCAGCTGTCCTGGCAGCTATCTAGGAAACCCTGTTGGGTCACTTCCTGTCCCATGCCCATTGAGCCCAGTGGGATGGAATCAAGCAGCTTGAGCACCCACACAAAACGAACATGGAGCTCCTCACTCAAGGCTCTAAAACTCCACAGCCAAGGACAAGTTCAGTGCCCAAGCCATTTCCCGCTGCCATGGAAACCAAGTGCTCTGGCAGCACATATGTCTGAAAGGGGATATAACACCTAGAGAAGAGAGTGTGGTGGTGAACAGCAACTGCCCGAAGCAGCAGCACAGCTCTTCCAGTGCCAAAACAACTCCACCTGCCTCATGAACTTCACATACCATCAGCTGTCCTGGCAGCTATCTAGGAAACCCTGTTGGGTCACTTCCGGTCCCATGCCCATTGAGCCCAGTGGGATGGAATCAAGCAGCTTAAGCCCCACACAAAACTACCATGGAGCTCCTCACTCAAGGCGCTCAAAACTCCACAGCCAAAGACAAGTTCAGTGCCCAAGCTATTTCCCGCTGCCATGGAAACCAAGGGTTCTGACAGCACATATGTCTGAAATTGGATATGATCCCTAGGGAAGAGAGTGTGGTGGTGGATGGCAACTGCCCGAAGCAGCAGCACAGCTCTTCCAGTGCCAAAACAACTCCACCTGCCTCATGAACTTCACATACCATCAGCTGTCCTGGCAGCTATCTAGGAAATCCTGTTGGCTCACTTCTGGTCCCATGCCCATTGAGCCCAGTGGGATGGAATCAAGCTGTTTGAGCAACCACACAAAACGAACATGGAGCTCCTCACTCAAGGCGCTGAAAACTCCACAGCCAAAGACAAGTTCAGTGCCCAAGCCATTTCCCGCTGCCATCGAAACCAAGTGCTCTGGCAGCACATATGTCTGAAAGTGGATATGACACTTAGGGAAATGTGTGGTGGTGAAAGGCAACTGCCCGAAGCAGCAGCACGGCTCTTCCACTGCCAAAACAACTCCACCTGCCTCCTGAACTTCACATACCATCAGCTGTCCTGGCAGCTATCTTGGAAGCCCTGTTGGCTCACTTCCGGTTCCATGCCCATTGAGCCCAGTGGGATGGAATCAAGCAGCTTGAGCACCCTCACAAAACGAACATGGAGCTCCTCACTCAAGGCGCTCAAAACTCCACAGCCAAAGACAAGTTCAGTGCCAAAGCCATTTCCCGCTGCCATGGAAACCAAGTGCTCTGGTAGCACATATGTCTGAAAGTAGATCTGACACCTAGGGAAGGGACTGTGGTGGTGGATGGCAACTGCCCAAAGCAGCAGCACAGCTCTTCCAGTGCCAAAACAACTCCACCTGCCTCATGAACTTCACATACCATCAGCTGTCCTGGCAGCTATCTAGAAACCCTGTTGGCTCACTTCGGGGCCCATGCCCATTGAGCCCAAGGGGTTGGAATCAAGCAGCTTGAGCAACCACACAAAACGAACATGGAGCTCCTCACTCAAGGCGCTCAAAACTCCACAGCCAAGGACAAGTTCAGTGTCCATGCTATTTACCGCTGCCATGGAAACCAAGTGCCCTGGCAGCACATATGTCTGAAAGTGGTAATGACACTTAGGGAAATGTGTGGTGGTGAATGGCAACTGCACGAAGCAGCAGCACAGCTCTTCCAGTGCCAAAACAACTCCACCTGCCTCATGAACTTCACATACCATCAGTTGTCCTGGCAGCTATCTAGGAAACCCTGTTGGCTCACTTCCGGTCCCATGCCCATTGACCCCAGTGGGATGGAATCAAGCAGCTTGAGCACCCACACAAAACGAACATGCAGCTCCTCACTCAAGGCGCTCAAAACCCCGCAGAAAAAGACAAGTTCATTGCCCAAGCCATTTCCCGCTGCCATGGAAACCAAGTGCTCTGGCAGCACATATGTCTGAAAGTGGATATCACACCTAGGAAACTCTGTGTGGTGGTGAATGAAAAGTGCCCGAAGGAGCAGCACAGCTCTTCCAGTGCCAAAACAACTCCACCTGCCTCATGAACTTCACATACCATCAGCTGTCCTGGCAGCTATCTAGGAAACCCTGTTGGGTCACTTCTGGTCCCATGCCCATTGAGCCCAGTGGGATGCAATCAAGCAGCTTGAGCTCCACACAAAACTAACATGGAGCTCCTCACTCATGGCTCTCAAAACTTCACAGCAAAAGACAAGTTCAGTGCCCAAGCCATTTCCCGCTGCCATGGAAACCAAGTGCTCTGGCAGCACATATGTCTGAAAGTGGATATGACCCCTAGGGAAGGGAGTGTGGTGGTGAATGGCAACTGCCCGAAGCAGCAGCACAGCTCTTCCAGTGCCAAAACAACTCCACCTGCCTCATGAACTTCACATACCATCAGCTGTCCTGGCAGCTATCTAGGAAACCCTGTTGGCTCATTTCCGGTCCCATGCCCATTGAGCCCAGTGGGATGGAATCAAGCAGCTTGAGCACACACAAAACTCACAAGGAGCTCCTCACTCAAGGCGCTCAAAACTCCACAGCCAAAGACAAGTTCAGTGCCCAAGCCATTTCCCTCTGCCATGGAAACCAAGTGCTCTGGCAGCACATATGTCTGAAAGTGGATATGACACCTGGGGAGCTCTGTTTGGTGGTGAATGGCAACTGCCAGAAGCAGCAAAAGCACAGCTTTTCCAATGCCAAAACAACTCCACCTGCCTCATGAACTTCACATACCATCAGCTGTCCTGGCAGCTATCTAGGAATCCCTGTTGGCTCACTTCCGGTCTCATGCCCATTGAGTCCAGTGGGATGCAATCAAGCAGCTTGAGCAACCACACAAAACGGACATGGAGCTCCTCACTCAAGGCGCTCAAAACCCCACAGGCATAGGCAAGTTCAGTGTCCAAGCCATTTCCCGCTGCATGGAAACCAAGTGCTTTGGCAGCACATATGTCTGAAAGTGGATATGACACCTAGGGAAGGGAGTGTGGTGGTGAATGGCAACTGCCCGAAGCAGCAGCACAGCTCTTCCAGTGCCAAAACAACTCCACCTGCCTCATGAACTTCACATACCATCAGCTGTCCTGGCAGCTATCTAGGAAACCCTGTTGGCTCACTTCCGGTCTCATGCCCATTGAGCAGCTTGAGCAAAATCAAGCAGCTTGAGCACCCACACAAAACTCACAAGGAGCTCCTCACTCAAGGCGCTCAAAACTCCACAGCCAAAGACAAGTTCAGTGCCCAAGCCATTTCCCGCTGCATGGAAACCAAGTGCTTTGGCAGCACATATGTATGAAAGTGGATATGACACCTAGGGAACTCTCTTTGGAGTGAATGGAAGTACCCGAAGCAGCAGCACAGCTCTTCCAGTGCCAAAACAACTCCACCTGCCTCATGAGCTTCACATACCATCAGCTGTCCTGTCAGCTATCTAGGAAACCCTGTTGGCTCATTTCCGGTCCCATGCCCATTGAGCAGCTTGAGAAAATCAAGCAGCTTGAGCACCCACACAAAACTCACAAGGAGCTCGTCACTCAAGGCGCTCAAAACTCCACAGCCAAGGACAAGTTCAGTGCCCAAGCCAATTCCCACTGCAATGGAAACCAAGTGCTCTGGCAGCACATATGTCTGAAAGTGCATATGACATCTAGGGTAGGGAGTATGCTGGTGAATGGCAACTGCCCGAAGCAGCAGCACAGCTTTTCCAATGTCAACACAACTCCACATGCCTCATGAACTTCACATACCATCAGCTGTCCTGGCAGCTATCTTGGAAACCCTGATGGCTCACTTCCGGTCCCATGCCTATTGAGCCAAGTGGGATGGAATCAAGCAGCTTCAGCACACACAGAAAACGAACATGGAGCTCCTCACTCAAGGCGCTCAAAACCCCACAGCCAAAGACAAGTTCAGTGCCCAAGCCATTTCCCGCTGCCATGGAAACCAAGTGCTCTGGCAGCACATAAATCTGAAAGTGGATATGACACCTGGGGAGCTCTGTTTGGTGGTGAATGGCAACTGCCCGAAGCAACAGCACAACTTTTCCAGTGCCAAAACAACTCCACCTGCCTCATGAACTTCACATACCATTAGCTGTCCTGGCAGCTATCTAGGAAACCCTGTTGGGTCACTTCCGGTCCCATGCCCATTGAGCCAAATGGGATGGAATCAAGCAGCTTCAGCACACACACAAAACGAACATGGAGCTCCTCACTCAAGGCGCTCAAAACCCCACAGCCAAAGACAAGTTCAGTGCCCAAGCCATTTCCCGCTGCCATGGAAACCAAGTGCTCTGGCAGCACATATGTCTGAAAGTGGATATGACACCTAGGGAAGGGAGTGTGGTGGTGAATGGCAACTGCCCGAAGCAGCAGCACAGCTCTTCCAGTGCCAAAACAACTCCACCTGCCTCATGAACTTCAGATACCATCAGCTGTCCTGGCAGCTATCTAGGAAACCCTGTTGGGTCACTTCTGGTCCCATGCCCATTGAGCCCAGTGGGATGCAATCCAGCAGCTTGAGCACCCACACAAAACGAACATGGAGCTCCTCACTCAAGGCGCTCAAAACCCCACAGCCAAAGACAAGTTCAGTGCCCAAGCCATTTCCCGCTGCCATGGAAACCAAGTGCTCTGGCAGCACATATGTCTGAAAGTGGTTATGACACATAGGGAATTCTGTGTGCTGGTGAATATCAACTGCTCAAAGCAGCAGCACAGCTCTTCCAGTGCCAAAACAACTAGACCTGCCTCATGAACTTCACATACCATCAGCTGTCCTGGCAGCTATCTAGGAAACCCTGTTGGCTCACTTCTGGTCCCATGCCCATTGAGCCCAATGGGTTGGAATCAAGCAGCTTGAGCAACAACACAAAACGAACATGGAGCTACTCACTCAAGGCGCTCAAAACCCCACAGCCAAAGACAAGTTCAGTGCCCTAGCCATTTCCCGCTGCCATGTAAACCAAGTGCTCTGGCAGCACATATGTCTGAAAGTGGATATGACACCTGGGGAGCTCTGTTTGGTGGTGAATGGCAACTGCCCGAAGCAACAGCACAGCTTTTCCAATGTCAAAACAACTCCACCTGCCTCATGAACTTCACATAACATCAGCTGTCCTGGCAGCTATCTAGGAAACCCTGTTGGCTCACTTCCGGTCTCATGCCCATTGAGCCCAGTGGGATGGAATCAAGCAGCTTGAGCACCCACACAAAACGAACATGGAGCTCCTCACTCAAGGCGCTCAAAACCCCACAGCCAAGGACAAGCTCAGTGCCCAAGCCATTTCCCGCTGCCATGGAAACCAAGTGCTCTGGCAGCACATATGTCTGAAAGTGGATATGATACCTGGGGAGCTCTGTTTGGTGGTGAATGGCAACTGCCCGAAGCATCAGCACAGCTCTTCCAGTGCCAAAACAACTCCACCTGCCTCATGAACTTCACATACCATCAGCTGTCCTGGCAGCTATCTAGGAAACCCTGTTGGCTCACTTCCGGTCTCATGCCTATTGAGCCCAGTGGGATGGAATCAAGCAGCTTGAGCACCCACACAAAACGAACATGCAGCTCCTCACTCAAGGCGCTCTAAGGCCCGACAGCCAAAGACAAGTTCAGTGCCCAAGCCATTTCCCGCTGCCATGGAAACCAAGTGCTCTGGCAGCACATATGTCTGAAAGTGGATATGACACCTAGGGAAGGGAGTGTGGTGGTGAATGGCAACTGCCCGAAGCAGCAGCACAGCTCTTCCAGTGCCAAAACAATTCAACCTGCCTCATGAACTTCACTTACCATCAGCTGTCCTGGCAGCTATCTAGGAAACCCTGTTGGGTCACTTCCGGTCCCATGCCCATTGAGCCCAGTGGGATGGAATCAAGCAGCTTGAGCACCCACACAAAATGGACATGGAGCTCCTCACTCAAGGCGCTCAAAACCCCACAGCCAAAGACAAGTTCAGTGCCCAAGCCATTTCCTGCTGCCATGGAAACCAAGTGCTCTGGCAGCACATATGTGTGAAAGTGCATATGATACCTAGGGAACTCTGTGTGGTGGTGAATGGCAACTGCCCGAAGCAGCAGCACAGCTCTTCCAGTGCCAAAACAACTCCACCTGCCTCATGAACTTCACATACCATCAGCTGTCCTGGCAGCTATCTAGAAACCCTGTTGGCTCACTTCGGGGCCCATGCCCATTGAGCCCAAGGGGTTGGAATCAAGCAGCTTGAGCACCCTCACAAAACGAACATGGAGCTCCTCACTCAAGGCGCTCAAAACTCCACAGCCAAGGACAAGTTCAGTGTCCAAGCTATTTACCGCTGCCATGGAAACCAAGTGCCCTGGCAGCACATATGTCTGAAAGTGGTAATGACACTTAGGGAAATGTGTGGTTGTGAATGGCAACTCCCCGAAGCAGCAGCACAGCTCTTCCAGTGCCAAAACAACTCCACATGCCTCATGAACTTCACATACCATCAGTTGTCCTGGCAGCTATCTAGGAAACCCTGTTGGCTCACTTCCGGTCCCATGCCCATTGACCCCAGTGGGATGGAATCAAGCAGCTTGAGCACCCACACAAAACGAACATGCAGCTCCTCACTCAAGGCGCTCAAAACCCCGCAGAAAAAGACAAGTTCATTGCCCAAGCCATTTCCCGCTGCCATGGAAACCAAGTGCTCTGGCAGCACATATGTCTGAAAGTGGATATCACACCTAGGGAACTCTGTGTGGTGGTGAATGAAAAGTGCCCGAAGGAGCAGCACAGCTCTTCCAGTGCCAAAACAACTCCACCTGCCTCATGAACTTCACATACCATCAGCTGTCCTGGCAGCTATCTAGGAAACATTGCTGGGTCTCTTCCGGTCCCATTCCCCTGAGCCCAGTGGGATGGAATCAAGCAGCTTGAGCACCCACACAAAACGAACATGTAGCTCCTCACTCAAGGCGCTCAAAACTCCACAGCCAAAGACAAGTTCAGTGCCCAAGCCATTTCCCGCTGCCATGGAAACCAAGTGCTCTGGCAGCACATATGTCTGAAAGTGGATATGACACCTAGGGAAGGGAGTGTGCTGGTGAATGGCAACTGCCCGAGGCAACAGCACAGCTCTTCCAGTGCCAAAACAACTCCACCTGCCTCATGAACTTCACATAACATCAGCTGTCCTGGCAGCTATCTATTAAACCCTGTTGGCTCACTTCCGGTCCCATGCCCATTGAGCCCAGCTTGAGCAAAATCAAGCAGCTTGAGCACCCACACAAAACGAACATGGAGCTCCTCACTCAAGGCGCTCAAAACTTCACAGCCAAAGACAAGTTCAGTGCCCAAACCATTTCCCGCTGCCATGGAAACCAAGCGCTCTGGCAGCACATATGTCTGAAAGTGCATATGACACCTAGGGAAGGGAGTGTGGTTGTGAATGGCAACTGCACGAAGCAGCAGCACAGCTCTTCCAGTGCCAAAACAACTCCACCTGCCTCATGAACTTCACATACCATCAGCTGTCCTCTCAGCTATCTAGGAAACCCTGTTGGCTCACTGCCGGTCCCATGCCCATTGAGCCCAGTGGGATGCAATCAAGCAGCTTGAGCAACCACACAAAACGGACATGGAGCTCCTCACTCAAGGCGCTCAAAACCCCACAGTCACAGACAAGTTCAGTGCCCAAGCCATTTCCCGCTGCATGGAAACCAAGTGCTTTGGCAGCACATATGTCTGAAAGTGGATATGACCCCTAGGGAAGGGAGTGTGGTGGTGAATGGCAACTGCCCGAAGCAGCAGCACAGCTCTTCCAGTGCCAAAACAACTCCACCTGCCTCATGAACTTCACATACCATCAGCTCTCCTGGCAGCTATCTAGGAAACCCTGTTTGCTCACTGCCGGTCCCATGCCAATTGATCCCAATGGGTTGGAATCACGCAGCTTGAGTAACCACACAAAACGAACATGGAGCTCCTCACTCAAGGTGCTCAAAACTCCACAGCCAAGGACAAGTTCAGTGCCCAAGCCATTTCCCTCTGCCATGGAAACCAAGTGCTCTGGCAGCACATATGTCTGAAAGTGCCTATGATACCTAGGAAACTCTGTGTGGTGGTGAATGGCAACTGCCCGAAGCAGCAGCACAGCTCTTCCAGTGTGAAAACAACTCCACCTGCCTCATGAACTTCACATACCATCAGCTGTTCTGGCAGCTATCTAGGAAACCCTGTTGGGTCACTTCATGTCCCATGCCCATTGAGCCCAGTGGGATGGAATCAAGCAGCTTGAGCAACCACACAAAACGGACATGGAGCTCCTCACTCAGGGCGCTCAAAACCCCACAGGCATAGGCAAGTTCAGTGCCCAAGCCATTTCCCGCTGCATGGAAACCAAGTGCTTTGGCAGCACATATGTCTGAAAGTGGATATGACACCTAGGGAAGGGAGTGTGGTGGTGAATGGCAACTGCCCGAAGCAGCAGCACAGCTCTTCCAGTGTGAAAACAACTCCACCTGCCTCATGAACTTCACATACCATCAGCTGTCCTGGCAGCTATCTAGGAAACCCTGTTGGGTCACTTCTGGTCCCATGCCCATTGATCCCAGTGGGATGCAATCAAGCAGCTTGAGCACAAACACAAAACGAACATGGAGCTCCTCACTCATGGCTCTCAAAACTTCACAGCCAAAGACAAGTTCAGTGCCCAAGCCATTTCCCGCTGCATGGAAACCAAGTGCTCTGGCAGCACATATGTCTGAAAGTGGATATGACACATAGGGAATTCTGTGTGCTGGTGCATATCAACTGCCCGAAGCAGCAGCACAGCTCTTCCAGTGCCAAAACAACTAGACCTGCCTCATGAACTTCACATACAATCAGCTCCACTGGCAGCTATCTAGAAACCCTGTTGGGTCACTTCCGGTCCCATGCCCATTGAGGCCAGTGCGATGGAATCAAGCTGCTTGAGCACCCACACAAAACGAACATGGAGCTCCTCACTCAAGGCGCTCAAAACCCCACAGCCGAGGACAAGTTCAGTGCCCAAGCCATTTCCCTCTGCCATGGAAACCAAGTGCTCTGGCAGCACATATGTCTGAAACTGCTAATGACACCTAGAGAACACTGTGTGGTCGTGAATGGCAACTGCCCAAAGCAGTAGCACAGCTCTTCCAGTGTGAAAACAACTCCACCTGCCTCATGACCTTCACATACCATCAGCTGTCCTGGCAGCTATCTAGGAAACCCTGTTGGCTCACTTCCTTTCAAATGCCCAATGAGTCCAGAGGGATGCAATCAAGCAGCTTGAGCACATACAAAACTCACAAGGAGCTCCTCACTCAAAGCGCTCAAAACTCCACAACCAAGCACAAGTTCAGTGCCCAAGCCATTTCCCACTGCCATGGAAACCAATTGCTCTTGCAGCACATATGTCTGAAAGTGCATATGACATCTAGGGAAGGGAGTATGCTGGTGAATGGCAACTGCCTGATGCAGCAGCACAGCTCTTCCAGTGTGAAAACAACTCAACCTGCCTCATGAACTTCCCATACCATCAGCTGTCCTGGCAGCTATCTAGGAAACACTGTTGGCTCACTTCCTTTCAAATGCCCAATGAGCCCAGTGGGATGCAATCAAGCAGCTTGAGCACACACACAAAACTAACATGGAGCTCCTCACTCAAGGTGCTCAAAACCCCACAGCCAAAGACAAGTTCAGTGCCCAAGCCATTTCCCGCTGCATGGAAACCAAGTGCTCTGGCAGCACATATGTCTGAAAGTGGATATGGCACCTAGGGAACTCTGTGTGGTGGTGAATGGCAACTGCTCAAAGCAGCAGCACAGCTCTTCCAGTGCCAAAACAACTCCACCTGCCTCATGAACTTCACATACCATCAACTGTCCTGGCAGCTATCTAGGAAACATTGCTGCGTCACTTCCGATCCCATGCCCATTGAGCCCAGGGGGATGGAATCAAGCATCTTGAGCACCCACACAAAACGAACATGGAGCTCCTCACTCAAGGAGTTCAAAACCTCACAGCCAAAAACAAGTTCAGTGCCCAAGCCATTTCCCTCTGCCATGGAAACCAACTGCTCTGGCAGCACATATGTCTGAAAGTGCATATGACACCAAGGGAACTCTCTTTGGTGTGAGTGGCAACTGCCCGAAGCAGCAGCACAGCTCTTCCAGTGCCAAAATAACTCCAACTGCCTCATGAACTTCACATACCATCAGCTGTCCTGGCAGCTATCTAGGAAACCCTGTTGGCTCACTTCCGGTCCCATGCCCATTGAGCCCAGTGGGATGGAATCAAGCTGCTTGAGCACCCACACAAAAGAAACATGGAGCTCCTCACTCAAGGCGCTCAAAACTCCACAGCCAAGTACAAGTTCAGGGCTCAAGTCATTTCCCGCTGCCATGGAAACCAAGTGCTCAGGAAGCTCATATGTCTGAAAGTGGATATGTCACCTCGGGAAGGGAGTGTGGTGGTGAATGGCAACTGCCCGAGGCAGCAGCACAGCTCTTCCAGTGCCAAAACAACTCCACCTGCCTCATGAACTTCACATACCATCAGCTGTCCTGGCAGCTATCTAGGAAACCCTGTTGGGTCACTTCCGGTCCCATGCCCATTGAGCCCAGTGGGATGGAATCAAGCAGCTTGAGCACCCACACAAAAGGAACATGGAGCTCCTCACTCAAGGCGCTCAAAACCCCACAGCCAAAGACAAGTTCAGTGCCCAAGCCATTTCCCGCTGCCATGGAAACCAAGTGCTCTGGCAGCACATATGTCTGAAAGTGGATATGACACCTAGGGAAGTTGGTTTGGTGGTGAATGTCAACTGCCCGAAGCAGCAGCACAGCTCTTCCAGTGCCAAAACAACTCCACCTGCCTCATGAACTTCACATACCATCAGCTGTCCTGGCAGCTATCTAGGAAACCCTGTTGGCTCACTTCCTGTCCCATGCCCATTGAGCCCAGTGGGATGGAATCAAGCACCTTGAGCACCCACAGATAAGGAACATGGAGCTCCTCACTCAAGGCGCTCAGAACTCCACAGCCAAAGACAAGTTCAGTGCCCAAGCCATTTCCCGCTGCCATGCAAACCAAGTGCTCTGGCAGCACATATGTCTGAAAGTGCATATGACACCTAAGGAAGGCAGTGTGGTGTTGAATGGCAACTGCCAAAAGCAGCAGCACAGCTCTTCCAGTGCCAAAACAACTCCACCTGCCTCATGAACTTCACATACCATCAGTGTCCTGGCAGCTATCTAGGAAACGCTGTTGGCTCACTTCCGGTCCCATGCCCATTGAGCCCAGTGGGATGGAATCAAACAGCTTCAGCACCCACAGAAAACCAACATGGAGCTCCTCACTCAAGGCGCTCAAAACCCCACAGCCAAAGACAAGTTCAGTGCCCAAGCCATTTCCCGCTGCATGGAAACCAAATGCTCTGCCAGCACATATGTCTGAAAGTGGATATGACACTTGGGAAGGGAGTGTGGTGTTGATTGGCAAATGCCCGAGGCAATAGCACAGCTCTTCCAGTGCCAAAAGGACTCCACCTGCCTCATGAACTTCACATACCATCAGCTGTCCTGGCAGCTATCTAGAAACCCTGTTGGCTCACTTCCGGTCCCATGCCCATTGAGCCCAGTGGGATGGAATCAAGCAGCTTGAGCACCCACACAAAACGAACATGCAGCTCCTCACTCAAGGCGTTCAAAACCTCACAGCCAAAGACAAGTTCAGTGCCCAAGCCATTTCCCGCTGCCATGGAAACCAAGTGCTCTGGCAGCACATATGTCTGAAAGTGAATATGACACCTAGGGAACTCACTTTGGTGTGAATGGCAAATGCCCGAAGCAGCAGCACAGCTCTTCCAGTGCCAAAACAACTCCACCTGCCTCATGAATTTCACATACCATCAGCTGTCCTGGCAGCTATCTAGGAAACCCTGTTGGGTCACTTCCGGTCCCATGCCCATTGAGCCCAGTGGGATGCAATCAAGCAGCTTGAGCACCCACACAAAACGAACATGCAGCTCCTCACTCAAGGCGCTCAAAACTCCACAGCCAAAGACAAGTTCAGTGCCCAAGCCATTTCCCGCTGCCATGGAAACCAAGTGCTCTGCCAGCACATATGTCTGAAAGTGGATATGAAACCTAGGGATCTCTGTGTGGTGGTGAATGGCAACTGCCCGAGGCAACAGCACAGCTCTTCCAGTGACAAAAGAACTCCACCTGCCTCATGAACTTCACATACCATCAGCTATCCTGGCAGCTATCTAGGAAACCCTGTTGGCTCACTTCTGGTCCCATGCCCATTGAGCCCAGTGGGATGGAATCAAGCAGCTTGAGCACCCACACAAAACGAACATGGAGCTCCTCACTCAAGGCGCTCAAAACTTTACAGCCAAGGACAAGTTCAGTGCCCAAGCCATTTCCCGTTGTCATGGAAACCAAGTGCTCTGGCAGCACATATGTCTGAAAGTGCATATGACACCTAGGAAGTGAGTGTGGTGGTGAATGGCAACTGCGCGAAGCAGCAGCACAGCTCTTCCAGTGCCAAAACAACTCCACCTGCCTCATGAACTTCACATACCATCAGCTGTCCTGGCAGCTATCTAGGAAACCCTGTTGGCTCACTTCCGGTCCCATGCCCATTGAGCCCAGTGGGATGGAATCAAGCAGCTTCAGCACACACAAAAAACGAACATGCAGCTCCTCACTCAAGGTGCTCAAAACTTCACAGCCAAGCACAAGTTCAGTGCCCAAGCCATTTCCTGCTGCCATGGAAACCAAGTGCTCCTGCAGCACATATGTCTGAAAGTATATGACACATACGGAACTATGTTTGGTGGTGAATGGCAACTGCCCAAAGCAGCAGCACAGCTCTTCCAGTGCCAAAAGTACTCCACCTGCCTCATGAACTTCACATACCATCAGCTGTCCTGGCAGCTATCTAGGAAACCCTGTTGGCTCACTTCCGGTCCCATGCCCATTGAGCCTAGTGGGATGGAATCAAGCAGCTTGACCAGCCACACAAAACGAACATGGAGCTCCTAACTCAAGGCGCTCAAAAGTCCACAGCCAAAGACAAGTTCATTGCCCAAGCCATTTCCCGCTGCCATGGAAACCAAGTGCTCTGGCACCACATATGTCTGAAAGTGCATATGACACCTAGGGATTGCAGTGTGCTGGTGAATGGCAACTGCCCGAAGCAGCAGCACAGGTCTTCCAGTGCCAAAATAACTCCACCTGCCTCATGAACTTCACATACCATCAGCTGTCCTGGCAGCTATCTAGGAAACCCTGTTGGCTCACTTCCGGTCCCATGCCCATTGAGCCTAGTGGGATGGAATCAAGCAGCTTGACCAGCCACACAAAACGAACATGGAGCTCCTAACTCAAGGCGCTCAAAAGTCCACAGCCAAAGACAAGTTCAGTGCCCAAGCCATTTCCCGCTGCCATGGAAACCAAGTGCTCTGGCAGCACATATGTCTGAAAGTGCATAGGACACATAGGGAATTCTGTGTGCTGGTGAATCTCAACTGCTCGAAGCAGCAGTACAGCTCTTCCAGTGCCAAAAGAACTCCACCTGCCTCATGATCTTCACATTCCATCAGTTGTACTCTCGGTTATCTAGGAAACCCTGTTTGGTCACTTCCTGTCCCATGCCCATTGATACCCAGTGGGATGGAATCAAGCAGCTTGAGCACCCACACAAAATGAACATGGAGCTCCTCACTCAAGGCGCTCAAAACTCCACAGACAAGGACAAGTTCAGTGCCCAAGCTATTTCCCACTGCCATGGAAACCAAGTGCTCTGGCACCACATATGTCTGAAAGTGGATATGACACCTAGGGAACTCTGTGTGGTGGTGAATGGCAACTGCCCGAAACAGCAGCACAGCTTTTCCAGTGCTAAAACAACTCCACCTGCCTCATGAACTTCACATACCATCAGCTGTCCTGGCAGCTATCTAGGAAACCCTGTTGGCTCACTTCCGGTCCCATGCCCATTGAGCCCAGTGGGATGGAATCAAGCAGCTTGAGCACCCACACAAAACGAACATGCAGCTCCTCACTCAAGGCGTTCAAAACCTCACAGCCAAAGACAAGTTCAGTGCCCAAGCCATTTCCCGCTGCCATGGAAACCAAGTGCTCTGGCAGCACATATGTCTGAAAGTAAATATGACACCTAGGGAACTCACTTTGGTGTGAATGCAAATGCCCGAAGCAGCAGCACAGCTCTTCCAGTGCCAAAACAACTCCACCTGCCTCATGAACTTCACATTCCATCAGTTGTACTCTCGGTTATCTAGGAAACCCTGTTGGGTCACTTCCGGTCCCATGCCCATTGAGCCCAGTGGGATGCAATCAAGCAGCTTGAGCACCCACACAAAACGAACATGCAGCTCCTCACTCAAGGCGCTCAAAACTCCACAGCCAAACACAAGTTCAGTGCCCAAGCCATTTCCCGCTGCCATGGAAACCAAGTGCTCTGCCAGCACATATGTCTGAAAGTGGATATGAAACCTAGGGATCTCTGTGTGGTGGTGAATGGCAACTGCCCGAGGCAACAGCACAGCTCTTCCAGTGACAAAAGAACTCCACCTGCCTCATGAACTTCACATACCATCAGCTATCCTGGCAGCTATCTAGGAAACCCTGTTGGCTCACTTCTGGTCCCATGCCCATTGAGCCCAGTGGGATGGAATCAAGCAGCTTGAGCACCCACACAAAACGAACATGGAGCTCCTCACTCAAGGCGCTCAAAACTTTACAGCCAAGGACAAGTTCAGTGCCCAAGCCATTTCCCGTTGTCATGGAAACCAAGTGCTCTGGCAGCACATATGTCTGAAAGTGCATATGACACCTAGGAAGTGAGTGTGGTGGTGAATGGCAACTGCGCGAAGCAGCAGCACAGCTCTTCCAGTGCCAAAACAACTCCACCTGCCTCATGAATTTCACATACCATCAGCTGTCCTGGCAGCTATCTAGGAAACGCTGTTGGGTCACTTCCGGTCCCATGCCCATTGAGCCCAATGGGATGCAATCAAGCAGCTTCAGCACCCACACAAAACGAACATGCAGCTCCTCACTGAGGGGCTCAAACCCCACAGAAAAAGACAAGTTCAGTGCCCAAGCCATTTCCCGCTGCCATGGAAACCAAGTGCTCTGGCAGCACATATGTCTGAAAGTGAATATGACACCTAGGGAAGGGAGTGTGGTGTTGAATGGCAACTGCCCGAAGCAGCAGGACGGCTCTTCCAGTACCAAAACAACTCCACCTGCCTCATGAACTTCACATACCATCAGCTGTCCTGGCAGCTATCTAGGAAACCCTGTTGGATCACTTCCGGTCCCATGCCCATTGAGCCCAGAGGGATGGAATCATGCAGCTTGAGCACTCACACAAAACGAACATGGAGCTCCTCACTCAAGGCATACAAAACCCCACAGCCAAAGACAAGTTCAGTGCCCAAGCCATTTCCCGCTGCCATGGAAACCAAGTGCTCTGGCAGCACATATGTCTGAAAGTGCATATGACCTCTAGGGAAGCTAGTGTGGTCTTGAATGGCAACTGCGCGAAGCAGCAGCACAGCTCTTCCAGTGCCAAAACTACTCCACCTGCCTCATGAACTTCACATACCATCAGCTGTCCTGGCAGCTATCTTGGAAACCCTGTTGGCTCACTTCCGGTCCCATTCCCATTGAGCCCAGTGGGATGGAATCAAGCAGCTTGAGCACATACACAAAAAGAACATGGAGCTCCTCATTCAAGGCGCTCAAAATCCCACAACCAAAGACAAGTTCAGTGCCCAAGCCATTTCCCGCTGCCATGGAAACCAAGTGCTCTGGCAGCACATATGTCAGAAAGTGGATATCACACCTAGCGAAGGCAGTGTGCTGGTGAATGGCAACTGCCAAAAGCAGCAGCACAGCTCTTCCAATGCCAAAACAACTCCACCTGCCTCATGAACTTCACATACCATCATCTGTCCTGGCAGCTATCTAGGAAACCCTGTTGGCTCACTTGCGGTCCCATGCCCATTGAGCCCAGTGGGATGGAATCAAGCAGCTTGAGCATCCACACAAAACGAACATGGAGCTCCTCACTCAAGGCGCTCAAAACCCCACAGCCAAAGACAAGTTCAGTGCCCAAGCCATTTCCCGCTGCCATGCAAACCAAGCGCTCTGCCAGCACATATGTCTGAAAGTGCATATGACACCTAGGGAAGGGAGTGTGGTGGTGAATGGCAACTGCGCGAAGCAGCAGCACAGCTCTTCCACTGCCAAAACAACTCCACCTGCCTCATGAATTTCACATACCATCAGCTGTCCTGGCAGCTCTCTAGGAAACCCTGTTGGGTCACTTCCGGACCCATGCCCATTGAGCCCAGTGGGATCAAGCAGCTTGAGCACCCACACAAAACGAACATGGAGCTCCTCACTCAAGGCGCTCAAAACTCCACAGCCAAAGACAAGTTCAGTGCCCAAGCCATTTCCCGCTGCCATGGAAACCAAGTACTCTGGTAGCACATATGTCTGAAAGTGGAGATGACACCTAGGGAACTCTGTTAGGTGGTGAATGGCAACTGCCCAAAGCAGCAGCACAGCTCTTCCAGTACCAAAACAACTCCACCTGCCTCATGAACTTCACATACCATCAGCTGTCCTGGCAGCTATCTAGGAAACCCTGTTGGCTCACTTGCGGTCCCATGCCCATTGAGCCCAGTGGGATGGAATCAAGCAGCTTCAGCACACACACAAAACGAACATGCAGCTCCTCACTCAAGGTGCTCAAAACTTCACAGCCAAGCACAAGTTCAGTGCCCAAGCCATTTCCTGCTGCCATGGAAACCAAGTGCTCCTGCAGCACATATGTCTGAAAGTATATGACACATACGGAACTATGTTTGGTGGTGAATGGCAACTGCCCAAAGCAGCAGCACAGCTCTTCCAGTGCCAAAACTACTCCACCTGCCTCATGAACTTCACATACCATCAGCTGTCCTGGCAGCTATCTAGGAAACCCTGTTGGCTCACTTCCGGTCCCATGCCCATTGAGCCTAGTGGGATGGAATCAAGCAGCTTGACCAGCCACACAAAACGAACATGGAGCTCCTAACTCAAGGCGCTCAAAAGTCCACAGCCAAAGACAAGTTCATTGCCCAAGCCATTTCCCGCTGCCATGGAAACCAAGTGCTCTGGCACCACATATGTCTGAAAGTGCATATGACACCTAGGGATTGCAGTGTGCTGGTGAATGGCAACTGCCCGAAGCAGCAGCACAGCTCTTCCAGTGCCAAAACAACTCCACCTGCCTCATGAACTTCACATACCATCAGCTGTCCTGGCAGCTATCTAGGAAACCCTGTTGGCTCACTTCCGGTCCCATGCCCATTGAGCCCAGTGGGATGGAATCAAGCAGCTTCAGCACACACACAAAACGAACATGCAGCTCCTCACTCAAGGTGCTCAAAACTTCACAGCCAAGCACAAGTTCAGTGCCCAAGCCATTTCCTGCTGCCATGGAAACCAAGTGCTCTGGCAGCACATATGTCTGAAGGTATATGAAACATACGGAACTATGTTTGGTGGTGAATGGCAACTGCCCAAAGCAGCAGCACAGCTCTTCCAGTGCCAAAACTACTCCACCTGCCTCATGAACTTCACATACCATCAGCTGTCCTGGCAGCTATCTAGGAAACCCTGTTGGCTCACTTCCGGTCCCATGCCCATTGAGCCTAGTGGGATGGAATCAAGCAGCTTGACCAGCCACACAAAACGAACATGGAGCTCCTAACTCAAGGCGCTCAAAAGTCCACAGCCAAAGACAAGTTCAGTGCCCAAGCCATTTCCCGCTGCCATGGAAACCAAGTGCTCTGGCAGCACATATGTCTGAAAGTGCATAGGACACATAGGGAATTCTGTGTGCTGGTGAATCTCAACTGCTCGAAGCAGCAGTACAGCTCTTCCAGTGCCAAAAGAACTCCACCTGCCTCATGAACTTCACATTCCATCAGTTGTACTCTCGGTTTTCTAGGAAACCCTGTTTGGTCACTTCCTGTCCCATGCCCATTGATACCCAGTGGGATGGAATCAAGCAGCTTGAGCACCCACACAAAATGAACATGGAGCTCCTCACTCAAGGCTCTCAAAACTCCACAGACAAGGACAAGTTCAGTGCCCAAGCTATTTCCCACTGCCATGGAAACCAAGTGCTCTGGCACCACATATGTCTGAAAGTGGATATGACACCTAGGGAACTCTGTGTGGTGGTGAATGGCAACTGCCCGAAACAGCAGCACAGCTTTTCCAGTGCTAAAACAACTCCACCTGCCTCATGAACTTCACATACCATCAGCTGTCCTGGCAGCTATCTAGGAAACCCTGTTGGCTCACTTCCGGTCCCATGCCCATTGAGCCCAGTGGGATGGAATCAAGCAGCTTGAGCACCCACACAAAACTAACATGGAGCTCCTCACTCAAGGCGCTCAAACCTCCACAGCCAAAGACAAGTTCAGTGCCCAAGCCATTTCCCGCTGCCATGGAAACCAAGTGCTCTGGCAGCACATATGTCTGAAAGTGGATATGTCACCTAGGGAAGGGAGTGTGGTGGTGAATGGCAACTGCCCAAAGCAGCAGCACAGCTTTTCCAGTGCCAAAACAACTCCACCTGCCTCATGAACTTCACATACCATCAGCTGTTCTGGCAGCTATCTAGGAAACCCTGTTGGGTCACTTCCGGACCCATGCCCATTGAGCCCAGTGGGATGGAATCAAGCAGCTTGAAAACACACAAAAAAAACATGGAGCTTCTCACTCAAGTCGCTCAAAATCCCACAGCCAAAGACAAGTTCAGTGCCCAAGCCATTTCCCGCTGCCATGGAAACCAAGTGCTCTGGCAGCACATATGTCTGAAAGTGGATATGACACCTAAGGAACTCTGTGTGGTGGTGAATGGCAATTGCCCGAAGCAACAGCACAGCTCTTCCAGTGCCAAAACAACTCCACCTGCCTCATGAACTTCACATACAATCAGCTGTCCTAGCAGATTTCTAAAAACGCTGTTGGGTCATTTCTGGTCCCATGCCCATTGAGCCCAGTGCGATGGAATCAAGCAGCTTGAGCACACACAAAACGAACATGGAGCTCCTCACTCAAGGCGCTCAAAACCCCACAGCCAAAGACAAGTTCAGTGACCAAGCCATTTACCGCTGCCATGGAAACCAAGTGCTCTGGCAGCATATATGTCTGAAAGTGGATATCACACCTAGGGAACTCTGTGTGGTGGTGAATGGCAACTGCCCAAAGCAGCAGCACAGCTCTTCCAGTGCCAAAACAACTCCACCTGCCTCATGAACTTCACATACCATCAGCTGTCCTTGCAGCTATCTAGGAAACGCGGTTGGGTCATTTCCGGTCCCATGCCCATTGAGCCCAGTGGGATGGAATCAAGTAGCTTGAGCACCCACACAAAACGAACATGGAGCTCCTCACTCAAGGCGCTCAAAACCCCACAGCCCAAGACATGTTCAGTGCCCTAGCCATTTCACGCTGCCATGGAAACCAAGTGCTCTGGCACCACATGTGTCTGAAAGTGGATACAACACCTAGGGAACTCTGTGTGGTGGTTAATGGCAACTGCCCGAAGCAGCAGCACAGCTCTTCCAGTGCCAAAACAACTCCACCTGCCTCATGAACTTCACATACCATCAGCTGTCCTAGCAGATTTCTAAAAACGCTGTTGGGTCACTTCCGGTCCCATGCCCATTGAGCGCAGTTTGATGGAATCAAGCAGCTTGAGCACCCACACAAAACGAACATGGAGCTCCTCACTCAAGGCGCTCAAAACCCCACAGCAAAAGACAAGTTCAGTGCCCAAGCCATTTTATGCTGCCATGGAAACCAAGTGCTCTGGCACCACATATGTCTGAAAGTGGATATCACACCTAGGGAACATTGTGTGGTGGTGAATGGCAACTGCCCGAAGCAGCAGCAGAGGTATTCCAGTGCCAAAACAACTCCACCTGCCTCATGAACTTCACATACCATCATCTGTCCTGGCAGCTATCTAGGAAAAGCTGTTGGGTCACTTCCGGTCCCATGCCCATTGAACCCAGTGGGATGGAATCAAGTAGCTTGAGCACCCACACAAAACGAACATGGAGCTCCTCACTCAAGGCGCTCAAAACCACACAGCCAAAGACAAGTTCAGTGCCCAAGCCATTTCCCGCTGCCATGGAAACCAAGTGCTCTGGCAGCACATATGTCTGAAAGTGGATATGACACCTAAGGAAGGGAGTGTGGTGGTGAATAGCAATTGCCCGAAGCAGCAGCACAGCTCTTCCAGTGCCAAAACAACTCCACCTGCCTCATGAACTTCACATACCATCAGCAGTGCTAGCAGATTTCTAAAAACGCTGTTGGGTCAATTCCAGTCCCATGCCCATTGAGCCCAGTGGGATGGAATCAAGCAGCTTGAGCACCCACACAAAACGAACATGTAGCTCCTCACTCCAGGCGCTCAAAACCCTACAGCCAAAGACAAGCTCAGTGCCCAAGCCGTTTCCCGCTGCCATGGAAACCACGTGCTCTGGCACCACATATGTCTGAAAGTGGATATCACACCTAGGGAACTTTGTGTGGTGGTGAATGGCAACTGCCCGAAGCAGCAGCACAGCTCTTGCAGTGCCAAAACAACTCCACCTGCCTCATGAACTTCACATACCATCAGCTGTCCTTGCAGCTATCTAGGAAACGCTGTTGGGTCATTTCCGGTCCCATGCCCATTGAGCACAGTGTGATGGAATCAAGTAGCTTGAGCACCCACACAAAACTAACATGGAGATCTCACTCAAGGCGCTCAAAACCCCACAGCAAAAGACAAGTTCAGTGCCCAAGCCATTTCCCGCTGCCATGGAAACCAAGTGCTCTGGCACCACATGTGTCTGAAAGTGGATATGACACCTAGGGAACTCTGTGTGGTGGTTAATGGCAACTGCCCGAATCAGCAGCAGAGCTCTTTCCCTGCCAAAACAACTCCACCTGCCTCATGAACTTCACATACCATCAGCTGTCCTGGCAGCTATCTAGGAAACCCTGTTGGGTCACTTCCGCTCCCATGCCCATTGAGCCCGTTGGGATGGAATCAAGCAGCTTGAGCACCCACACAAAACGAACATGGAGCTCCTCATTCAAGGCTCTCAAAATTTTAGAACCAAATACAAGTTCAGTGCCCAAGCCATTTCCCACGGCCATGGAAACCAAGTGTTCTGGCAGCACATATGTCTGAAAGTGCATATGACACGTAGGGAAGGGAAGGTGCTGGTGAATGGCAACTGCCCGAAGCAGCAGCACAGCTCTTCCAGTGCCAAAACAACTCCACCTGCCTCATGAACTTCACATACCATCAGCTGTCCTGGCAGCTATCTAGGAAACCCTGTTGGGTCACTTCCGTTCGAATGCCCATTGAACGCAGTTTGATGGAATCAAGCAGCTTCAGCACCCACACAAAACTAACATGGAGCTCCTCACTCAAGGCGCTCAAAACCCCACAGCCAAAGACAAGTTCAGTGCCCAAGCAATTTTATGCTGCCATGGAAACCAAGTGCTCTGGCACCACATATGTCTGAAAGTGGATATCACACCTAGGGAACTTTGTGTGGTGGTGAATGGCAACTGCCCGAAGCAGCAGCACAGCTCTTCCAGTGCCAAAACAACTCCACCTGCCTCATGAACTTCACATACCATCAGCTGTCCTTGCAGCTATCTAGGAAACGCTGTTGGGTCATTTCCGCTCCCATGCCCATTGAGCCCAGTGTGATGGAATCAAGTAGCTTGAGCACCCACACAAAACGAACATGGAGCTCCTCACTCAAGGCGCTCAAAACCCCACAGCCAAAGACAAGTTCAGTGCCCGAGCCATTTCCCGCTGCCATGGAAACCAAGTGCTCTGGCACCACATGTGTCTGAAAGTGGATATGACACCTAGGGAACTCTGTGTGGTGGTTAATGGGAACTGCCCGAAGCAGCAGCACAGCTCTTCCAGTGCCAAAACAACTCCACCTGCCTCATGAACTTCACATACCATCAGCTGTCCTGGCAGCTATCTAGAAATCCTGTTGGCTCACTTCGGGTCCCATGCCCATTGAGCCCAGTGGGATGGAATCAAGCAGCTTGAGCACCCACACAAAACGAACATGGAGCTCCTCATTCAAGGCGCTCAAAATTTTAGAACCAAATACAAGTTCAGTGCCCAAGCCATTTCCCACGGCCATGGAAACCAAGTGTTCTGGCAGCACATATGTCTGAAAGTGCATATGACACCTAGGGAAGGGAATGTCTTGGTGAAAGGCAACTGCCCGAAGCAGCAGCACAGCTCTTCCAGTGCCAAAACAACTCCACCTGCCTCATGAACTTCACATACCATCAGCTGTCCTGGCAGCTATCTAGGAAACCCTGTTGGGTCACTTCCGGTCCCATGCCCTTTGAGCCCAGTGGGATGGAATCAAGCAGCTTGAGCACCTACAGAAAACGAACATGGAGCTCCTCACTCAAGGCGCTCAAAACCCGACAGCCAAAGACAAGTTCCGTGGCCAAGCTTTTTCCCGCTGCCATGGAAACCAAGTGCTCTGGCAGCACATATATCTGAAAGTGCATATGACACCTAGGGAACTCTGTTTGGTGGTGAGTGGGAACTCCTCGAAGCAGCAGCAGAGTTCTTCAGTGCCAAAACAACTCCACCTGCCTCATGAACTTCACATACCATCAGCTGTCCTGGCAGCTATCTAGGAAACCCTTTTGGGTCACTTCCGGTCCCATGCCCATTGAGTCTAGTGGGATGGAATCAAGCAGCTTGAGCATCCACAGAAAACGAACATGGAGCTCCTCACTCAAGGCTCGCAGAACTCCACAGCCAAGGACAAGTTCAGTGCCCAAGCCATCTTCCGCTGCCATGGAAACCAAGTGCTCTGGCACCACATATGTCTGAAAGTGGATATGACACCTAGGGAACTCTGTGTGGTGGTGAATGGCAACTGCCCGAAGCAGCAGCACAGCTCTTCCAGTGTGAAAACAACTCCACCTGCCTCAAGAACTTCACATACCATCAGCTGTCCTGGCAGCTATCTAGAAACCCTATTTGGTCACTTCCGGTCCCATGCCCATTGAGCCCAGTGGGATGGAATCAAGCAGCTTGAGCACTCACACCAAACGAACATGGAGCTCCTCACTCAAGGCGCTCAAAACCCCACAGCCAAAGACAAGTTCATTGCCCAAGCCATTTCCCACAGCCATGGAAACCAAGTGCTCTGGCAGCACATATGTTTGAAATTGCATATGACACCTAGGGAAGGGAATGTGGTGGTGAATGGCAACTGGCCGAAGCAGCAGCACAGTTCTTCAAGTGCCAAAACAGCTCCACCAGCCTCATGAACTTCACATACCATCAGCTGTCCTAGCAGATTTCTAAAAACGTTGTTGGGTCACTTCCGTTCCCATGCCCATTGAGCCCAGTGGGATGGAATCAAGCAGCTTGAGCACCCACACAAAACAAACATGGAGCTCCTAACTCAAGGCGCTCAAAACCCCACAGCCAAAGACAAGTTCAGTGCACAAGCCATTTCCCGCTGCCATGGAAACCAAGTGCTCTGGCAGCACATAAGTCTGAAAGTGGATATCACACCTAGGGAACTCTGTGTGGTGGTGAATGGGAACTGCTCGAAGCAGCAGCACAGCTCTTCCAGTGCCAAAACAACTCCACCTGCCTCATGAACTTCACATACCATCAGCTGTCCTGGCAGCTATCTAGAAACCCTGTTGGGTCACTTCGGGTCCCATGCCCATTGAGCCCGTTGGGATGGAATCAAGCAGCTTGAGCACCTACAGAAAACGAACATGGAGCTCCTCACTCAAGGCGCTCAAAACCCCACAGCCAAAGACAAGTTCAGTGCCCAAGCCATTTCCCGCTGCCATGGAAACCAAGTGCTCTGGTAACATATATGTCTGAAAGTGCATATGACACCTAGGGAACTCTGTGTGGTGGTGAATGACAACTGCCAGAAGCAGCAGCACAGCTCTTCCAGTGCCAAAACAACTCCACCTGCCTCATGAACTTCACATACTATCAGCTGTCCTGGCAGCTATCTAGAAACCCTGTTTGGTCACTTCGGGTCCCATGCCCATTGAGCCCAGTGGGATGGAATCAAGCAGCTTGAGCACCCACACAAAACGAACATGGAGCTCCTCACTCCAGGCGCTCAAAACTTTAGAACCAAATACAAGTTCAGTGCCCAAACCATTTCCCACAGCCATGGAAACCAAGTGCTCTGGCAGCACATGTGTCTGAAATTTGATATGACACCTAGGGAAGGGAGTGTGGTGGTGAATGGCAATTGCCCGAAGCAGCAGCAGAGGTCTTCCAGTGCCAAAACAACTCCACCTGCCTCATGAACTTCACGTACCATCAGCTGTCCTGGCAGCAATCTAGAAGCCATGTTGGCTCACTTCCGGTCCCATGCCCATTGAGCCCAGTGGGATGGAATCAAGCATCTTGAGCACCCACACAAAACGAACATGGAGCTCCTCACTCAAGGCGCTCAAAACCCCACAGCCAAAGACAAGTTCAGTGCCCAAGCCATTTCCCGCTGCCATGGAAACCAAGTGCTCTGGTAACATATATGTCTGAAAGTGCATATGGCACCTAGGGACCTATTCGTGGTGGTATATAGCAACTGCCCGAAGCAGCAGCACAGCTCTTCCAGTGCCAAAACAACTCCACCTGCCTCATGAACTTCACATACCATCAGCTGTCCTGGCAGCAATCTAGAAGCCATGTTGGCTCACTTCCGGTCCCATGCCCATTGAGCCCAGTGGGATGGAATCAAGCAGCTTGAGCACCCACACAAAACGAACATGGAGCTCCTCATTCAAGGCGCTCAAAACATTACAGCGAAAGACAAGTTCAGTGCCCAACCCATTTCCCGCTGCCATGGAAACCAAGTGCTCTGGCAGCACATATGTCTGAAAGTGCATAGGACACCTAGGGAACTCTGTGTGGTGGTGAATGACAACTGCCAGAAGCAGCAGCACAGCTCTTCCAGTGCCAAAACAACTCCACCTGCCTCATGAACTTCACATACTATCAGCTGTCCTGGCAGCTATCTAGAAACCCTGTTTGGTCACTTCCGGTCCCATGCCCATTGAGCCCAGTGGGATGAAATCAAGCAGCTTGAGCACCCACACAAAACGAACATGGAGCTCCTCACTCAAGGCGCTCAAAACTTTAGAACCAAATACAAGTTCAGTGCCCAAGCCATTTCCCGCTGGCATGGAAACCAAGTGCTCTGGCAGCACATATGTCTGAAAGTGGATATAACACCTAGGGAACTCTGTTTGGTGGTGAATGGGAACTCCTCGAAGCAGCAGCACAGCTCTTCCAGTGCCAAAACAACTCCACCTGCCTCATGAACTTCACATACCATCAGCTGTCATGGCAGATATCTAGGAAACCCTTTTGGGTCACTTCCGGTCCCATGCCCATTGAGCCCAGTGGGATGGAATCAAGCAGCTTGAGCACCCACACAAAACGAACATGGAGCTCCTCACGCAAGGCGCTCAAAATCCCACAGCCAAGGGCAAGTTCAGTGCCCAAGCCATTTCCCACAGCCATGGAAACCAAGTGCTCTGGCAGCACATATGTCTGAAAGTGGATATGACACCTAGGGAAGGGTTGTGGTGGTGAATGGCAATTGCCCGAAGCAGCAGCAGAGCTCTTCCAGTGCCAAAACAACTCCACCTGCCTCATGAACTTCACATACCATCAGCTGTCCTGGCAGCTATCTAGAAACCCTGTTGAGTCACTTCGGGTCCCATGCCCATTGAGCCCAGTTGGATGGAATCAAGCAGCTTGAGCACCCACACAAAACGAACATGGAGCTCCTCACTCAAGGCGCTCAAAACCCCACAGCAAAAGACAAGTTCAGTGCTCAAGCCATTTCCCGCTGCCATGGAAACCAAGTGCTCTGGCACCACATATGTCTGAATGTGGATATCACACCTAGGGAATTTTGTGTGCTGGTGAATGGCAACTGCCCGAAGCAGCAGCAGCACAGCTCTTCCAGTGCCAAAACAACTCCACCTGCCTCATGAACTTCACATACCATCAGCTGTCCTGGCAGCTATCTAGGAATCGCTGTTGGGTCATTTCCGGTCCCATGCCAATTGAGCCCAGGCGGATGGAATCAAGTAGCTTGAGCACACACACAAAACGAACATGGAGCTCCTCACTCAAGGCGCTCAAAACCCCACAGTCAAAGACAAGTTCAGTGCACAAGCCATTTCCCGCTGCCATGGAAACCAAGTGCTCTGGCACCACATATGTCTGAAAGTGGATATCACACCTAGGGAATTTTGTGTGCTGGTGAATGGCAACTGCCCGAAGCAGCAGCACAGCTCTTCCAGTGCCAAAACAACTCCACCTGCCTCATGAACTTCACATACCATCAGCTGTCCTGGCAGCTATCCAGGAATAGCTGTTGGGTCATTTCCGGTCCCATGCCAATTGAGCCCAGTGGGATGGAATCAAGTAGCTTGAGCACACACACAAAACGAACATGGAGCTCCTCACTCAAGGCGCTCAAAACCCAACAGTCAAAGACAAGTTCAGTGCACAAGCCATTTCCCGCTGCCATGGAAACCAAGTGCTCTGGCACCACATATGTCTGAAATTTGATCTGACACCTAGGGAATTCTGTGTGGTGGTGAATGGGAACTGCCCGAAGCAGCAGCACAGCGCTTCCAGTGCCAAAACAACTCCACCTGCCTCATGAACTTCACATACCATCAGCTGTCCAGGCAGCTATCTAGAAACCCTGTTTGGTCACTTCGGGTCCCATTCGCATTGAGCCCAGTGGGATGGAATCAAGCAGCTTGAGCACCCACACAAAACGAACATGGAGCTCCTCACTCAAGGCGCTCATAACTTTACAGCCAAAGACAAGTTCAGTGCCCAAGCCATTTCCCGATGCCATGGAAACCAAGTGCTCTGGCAGCACATAAGTCTGAAAGTGGATATGACACCTAGGGAAGGGAATTTGGTGGTGAATGGCAACTGCCCGAAGCAGCAGCACAGCTGTTCCAGTGCCAAAACAACTCCACCTGCCTCATGAAGTTCACATACCATCAGCTGTCCTGGCAGCTATCTAAAAACCCTGTTGGGTCACTTCCGGTCCCATGCCCATTGAGCCCGGTGGGATGGAATCAAGCAGCTTGAGCACCCACACAAAACAAACATGGAGCTCCTCAAACAAGGCGCTCAAAACTTTAGAGCCAAAGACAAGTTCAGTGCCCAAGCCATCTTCCGCTGCCATGGAAACCAAGTGCTCTGGCACCACATATGTCTGAAAGTGGATATCACACCTAGGGAAGTTGGTTTGGTGGTGAATGGCAACTGCCCGAAGCAGCAGCACAGCTGTTCCAGTGCCAAAACAACTCCACCTGCCTCATGAACTTCACATACCATCCGCTGTCCTGGCAGCTATCTAGAAACCCTGTTGGGTCCCTTCAGGTCCCATTCCTATTGAGCCCAGTGGGATGGAATCAAGCAGCTTGAGCACCCACACAAAACGAACATGGAGCTCCTCACTAGAGGCGCTCAAAATCCCACCGCCAAGGACAAGTTCAGTGCCCAAGCCATTTCCCGCTGCCATGGAAACCAAGTGCTCTGGCAGCACATATGTCTGAAAGTGCATATGACACCTAGGGAACTCTGTGTGGTGGTGAATGGCAACTGCCCAAAGCAGCAGCACAGCTCTTCCAGTGCTAAAACAACTCCACCTGCCTCATGAACTTCACATACCATCAGCTGTCCTACCAGATTTCTAAAAACGCTGTTGGCTCACTTCCGTTCCCATGCCCATTGAGCCCAGTGAGATGGAATCAAGCAGCTTGAGCACCCACAGAAAACGAACATGGAGCTCCTCACTCAAGGCGCTCAAAATCCCACAGCCAAGGGCAAGTTCAGTGCCCAAGCCATTTCCCGCTGCCATGGAAACCAAGTGCTCTGAAAGCACATATGTCTGAAAGTGGGTATGACACCTAGGGAAGGGAATGTGGTGGTGAATGGCAACTGCCCGAAGCAGCAGCACAGCTCTTCCAGTGATAAAACAACTCCACCTGCCTCATGAACTTCACATACCATCAGCTGTCCTGGCAGCTATCTAGGAAACCCTGTTGGGTCACATCGGGTCCCATGCCCATTGAGCCCAGTGGGATGGAATCAAGCAGCTTGAGCACCCACACAAAATGAACATGGAGCTCCTCACTCAAGGCGCTCAAAACCCCAAAGCCAAAGACAAGTTCAGTGCCCAAGCCATTTCCCGCTGCCATGGAAACCAAGTGCTTTGGCAGCACATATGTCTGAAAGTGGATATGACACCTGGAGAACACTGTGTGCTGGTGAATGGCAACTGCCCGAAGCAGCAGCACAGCTCTTCCAGTGCCAAAACAACTCCACCTGCCTCATGACTTCACATGCCATCAGCTGTCCTGGCAGCTATCTAGGAAACCCTGTTGGCTCACTTCCGGTCCCATGCCCATTGAGCCCAGTGGGATGGAATCAAGCAGCTTGAGCACCCACACAAAGCAAACATGGAGCTCCTCACACAAGGCGCTCAAAACTTTAGAGCCAAAGACAAGTTCAGTGCCCAAGCCATCTTCCGCTGCCATGGAAACCAAGTGCTCTGAAAGCACATATGTCTGAAAGTGCATATGACACCTAGGGAAGTTGGTTTGGTGGTGAATGGCAACTGCGCGAAGCAGCAGCACAGCTCTTCCACTGTCAAAACAACTCCACCTGCCTCATGAACTTCACATACCATCAGCTGTCCTGGCAGCTATCTAGAAACCCTGTTGGGTCACTTCCGGTCCCATGCCCATTGAGTCCGTTGGGATGGAATCAAGCAGCTTGAGCACCTACAGAAAACGAACATGGAGCTCCTCACTCAAGGCTCTCAAAACCCCACAGCCAAAGACAAGTTCAGTGCCCAAGCCATTTCCCGCTGCCATGGAAACCAAGTGCTCTGGTAACATATATGTCTGAAAGTGCATATGACACCTAGGGAACTCTGTGTGGTGGTGAATGACAACTGCCAGAAGCAGCAGCACAGCTCTTGCAGTGCCAAAACAACTCCACCTGCCTCATGAACTTCACATACTATCAGCTGTCCTGGCAGCTATCTAGAAACCCTGTTTGGTCACTTCGGGTCCCATGCCCATTGAGCCCAGTGGGATGGAATCAAGCAGCTTGAGCACCAACACAAAACGAACATGGAGCTCCTCACTCCAGGCGCTCAAAACTTTAGAACCAAATACAAGTTCAGTGCCCAAACCATTTCCCACTGCCATGGAAACCAAGTGCTCTGGCAGCACATATGTCTGAAATTTGATATGACACCTAGGGAAGGGAGTGTGGTGGTGAATGGCAATTGCCCGAAGCAGCAGCACAGCTCTTCCAGTGCCAAAACAACTCCACCTGCCTCATGAACTTCACGTACCATCAGCTGTCCTGGCAGCAATCTAGAAGCCATGTTGGCTCACTTCCGGTCCCATGCCCATTGAGCCCAGTGGGATGGAATCAAGCAGCTTGAGCACCCAAACAAAACGAACATGGAGCTCCTCACTCAAGGCGCTCAAAACCCCACAGCCAAAGACAAGTTCAGTGCACAAGCCATTTCCCGCTGCCATGGAAACCAAGTGCTCTGGTAACATATATGTCTGAAAGTGCATATGGCACCTAGGGACCTATTCGTGGTGGTATATAGCAACTGCCCGAAGCAGCAGCACAGCTTTTCCAGTGCCAAAACAACTCCACCTGCCTCATGAACTTCACATACCATCAGCTGTCCTGGCAGCAATCTAGAAGCCATGTTGGCTCACTTCCGGTCCCATGCCCATTGAGCCCAGTGGGATGGAATCAAGCAGCTTGAGCACCCACACAAAACGAACATGGAGCTCCTCATTCAAGGCGCTCAAAAAATTACAGCGAAAGACAAGTTCAGTGCCCAAGCCATTTCCCGCTGCCATGGAAACCAAGTGCTCTGGCAGCACATATGTCTGAAAGTGCATAGGACACCTAGGGAACTCTGTGTGGTGGTGAATGACAACTGCCAGAAGCAGCAGCACAGCTCTTCCAGTGCCAAAACAACTCCACCTGCCTCATGAACTTCACATACTATCAGCTGTCCTGGCAGCTATCTAGAAACCCTGTTTGGTCACTTCCGGTCCCATGCCCATTGAGCCCAGTGGGATGGAATCAAGCAGCTTGAGCCCCAACACAAAACGAACATGGAGCTCCTCACTCCAGGCGCTCAAAACTTTAGAACCAAATACAAGTTCAGTGCCCAAACCATTTCCCACTGCCATGGAAACCAAGTGCTCTGGCAGCACATATGTCTGAAATTTGATATGACACCTAGGGAAGGGAGTGTGGTGGTGAATGGCAATTGCCCGAAGCAGCAGCACAGCTCTTCCAGTGCCAAAACAACTCCACCTGCCTCATGAACTTCACGTACCATCAGCTGTCCTGGCAGCAATCTAGAAGCCATGTTGGCTCACTTCCGGTCCCATGCCCATTGAGCCCAGTGGGATGGAATCAAGCAGCTTGAGCACCCAAACAAAACGAACATGGAGCTCCTCACTCAAGGCGCTCAAAACCCCACAGCCAAAGACAAGTTCAGTGCACAAGCCATTTCCCGCTGCCATGGAAACCAAGTGCTCTGGTAACATATATGTCTGAAAGTGCATATGGCACCTAGGGACCTATTCGTGGTGGTATATAGCAACTGCCCGAAGCAGCAGCACAGCTCTTCCAGTGCCAAAACAACTCCACCTGCCTCATGAACTTCACATACCATCAGCTGTCCTGGCAGCAATCTAGAAGCCATGTTGGCTCACTTCCGGTCCCATGCCCATTGAGCCCAGTGGGATGGAATCAAGCAGCTTGAGCACCCACACAAAACGAACATGGAGCTCCTCATTCAAGGCGCTCAAAACATTACAGCGAAAGACAAGTTCAGTGCCCAAGCCATTTCCCGCTGCCATGGAAACCAAGTGCTCTGGCAGCACATATGTCTGAAAGTGCATAGGACACCTAGGGAACTCTGTGTGGTGGTGAATGACAACTGCCAGAAGCAGCAGCACAGCTCTTCCAGTGCCAAAACAACTCCACCTGCCTCATGAACTTCACATACTATCAGCTGTCCTGGCAGCTATCTAGAAACCCTGTTTGGTCACTTCCGGTCCCATGCCCATTGAGCCCAGTGGGATGGAATCAAGCAGCTTGAGCACCCACACAAAACGAACATGGAGCTCCTCACTCAAGGCGCTCAAAACTTTAGAACCAAATACAAGTTCAGTGCCCAAGCCATTTCCCGCTGCCATGGAAACCAAGTGCTCTGGCAGCACATATGTCTGAAAGTGGATATAACACCTAGGGAACTCTGTTTGGTGGTGAATGGGAACTCCTCGAAGCAGCAGCACAGCTCTTCCAGTGCCAAAACAACTCCACCTGCCTCATGAACTTCACATACCATCAGCTGTCATGGCAGATATCTAGGAAACCCTTTTGGGTCACTTCCGGTCCCATGCCCATTGAGCCCAGTGGGATGGAATCAAGCAGCTTGAGCACCCACACAAAACGAACATGGAGCTCCTCACGCAAGGCGCTCAAAATCCCACAGCCAAGGGCAAGTTCAGTGCCCAAGCCATTTCCCACAGCCATGGAAACCAAGTGCTCTGGCAGCACATATGTCTGAAAGTGGATATGACACCTAGGGAAGGGTTGTGGTGGTGAATGGCAATTGCCCGAAGCAGCAGCAGAGCTCTTCCAGTGCCAAAACAACTCCACCTGCCTCATGAACTTCACATACCATCAGCTGTCCTGGCAGCTATCTAGAAACCCTGTTGAGTCACTTCGGGTCCCATGCCCATTGAGCCCAGTTGGATGGAATCAAGCAGCTTGAGCACCCACACAAAACGAACATGGAGCTCCTCACTAGAGGCGCTCAAAACCCCACAGCAAAAGACAAGTTCAGTGCTCAAGCCATTTCCCGCTGCCATGGAAACCAAGTGCTCTGGCACCACATATGTCTGAATGTGGATATCACACCTAGGGAATTTTGTGTGCTGGTGAATGGCAACTGCCCGAAGCAGCAGCAGCACAGCTCTTCCAGTGCCAAAACAACTCCACCTGCCTCATGAACTTCACATACCATCAGCTGTCCTGGCAGCTATCTAGGAATCGCTGTTGGGTCATTTCCGGTCCCATGCCAATTGAGCCCAGGGGGATGGAATCAAGTAGCTTGAGCACACACACAAAACGAACATGGAGCTCCTCACTCAAGGCGCTCAAAACCCCACAGTCAAAGACAAGTTCAGTGCACAAGCCATTTCCCGCTGCCATGGAAACCAAGTGCTCTGGCACCACATATGTCTGAAAGTGGATATCACACCTAGGGAATTTTGTGTGCTGGTGAATGGCAACTGCCCGAAGCAGCAGCACAGCTCTTCCAGTGCCAAAACAACTCCACCTGCCTCATGAACTTCACATACCATCAGCTGTCCTGGCAGCTATCCAGGAATAGCTGTTGGGTCATTTCCGGTCCCATGCCAATTGAGCCCAGTGGGATGGAATCAAGTAGCTTGAGCACACACACAAAACGAACATGGAGCTCCTCATTCAAGGCGCTCAAAACCCAACAGTCAAAGACAAGTTCAGTGCACAAGCCATTTCCCGCTGCCATGGAAACCAAGTGCTCTGGCACCACATATGTCTGAAATTTGATCAGACACCTAGGGAATTCTGTGTGGTGGTGAATGGGAACTGCCCGAAGCAGCAGCACAGCGCTTCCAGTGCCAAAACAACTCCACCTGCCTCATGAACTTCACATAGCATCAGCTGTCCAGGCAGCTATCTAGAAACCCTGTTTGGTCACTTCGGGTCCCATTCGCATTGAGCCCAGTGGGATGGAATCAAGCAGCTTGAGCACCCACACAAAACGAACATGGAGCTCCTCACTCAAGGCGCTCATAACTTTACAGCCAAAGACAAGTTCAGTGCCCAAGCCATTTCCCGATGCCATGGAAACCAAGTGCTCTGGCAGCACATAAGTCTGAAAGTGGATATGACACCTAGGGAAGGGAATTTGGTGGTGAATGACAACTGCCCGAAGCAGCAGCACAGCTCTTCCAGTGCCAAAACAACTCCACCTGCCTCATGAAGTTCACATACCATCAGCTGTCCTGGCAGCTATCTAAAAACCCTGTTGGGTCACTTCCGGTCCCATGCCCATTGAGCCCAGTGGGATGGAATCAAGCAGCTTGAGCACCCACACAAAACAAACATGGAGCTCCTCAAACAAGGCGCTCAAAACTTTAGAGCCAAAGACAAGTTCAGTGCCCAAGCCATCTTCCGCTGCCATGGAAACCAAGTGCTCTGGCACCACATATGTCTGAAAGTGGATATCACACCTAGGGAAGTTGGTTTGGTGGTGAATGGCAACTGCCCGAAGCAGCAGCACAGCTGTTCCAGTGCCAAAACAACTCCACCTGCCTCATGAGCTTCACATACCATCCGCTGTCCTGGCAGCTATCTAGAAACCCTGTTGGGTCCCTTCAGGTCCCATTCCTATTGAGCCCAGTGGGATGGAATCAAGCAGCTTGAGCACCCACACAAAACGAACATGGAGCTCCTCACTAGAGGCGCTCAAAATCCCACCGCCAAGGACAAGTTCAGTGCCCAAGCCATTTCCCGCTGCCATGGAAACCAAGTGCTCTGGCAGCACATATGTCTGAAAGTGCATATGACACCTAGGGAACTCTGTGTGGTGGTGAATGGCAACTGCCCAAAGCAGCAGCACAGCTCTTCCAGTGCTAAAACAACTCCACCTGCCTCATGAACTTCACATACCATCAGCTGTCCTACCAGATTTCAAAAAACGCTGTTGGCTCACTTCCGTTCCCATGCCCATTGAGCCCAGTGAGATGGAATCAAGCAGCTTGAGCACCCACAGAAAACGAACATGGAGCTCCTCACTCAAGGCGCTCAAAATCCCACAGCCAAGGGCAAGTTCAGTGCCCAAGCCATTTCCCGCTGCCATGGAAACCAAGTGCTCTGAAAGCACATATGTCTGAAAGTGGATATGACACCTAGGGAAGGGAATGTGGTGGTGAATGGCAACTGCCCGAAGCAGCAGCACAGCTCTTCCAGTGATAAAACAACTCCACCTGCCTCATGAACTTCACATACCATCAGCTGTCCTGGCAGCTATCTAGGAAACCCTGTTGGGTCACTTCGGGTCCCATGCCCATTGAGCCCAGTGGGATGGAATCAAGCAGCTTGAGCACCCACACAAAATGAACATGGAGCTCCTCACTCAAGGCGCTCAAAACTTTAGAGCCAAAGACAAGTTCAGTGCCCAAGCCATTTCCCGCTGCCATGGAAACCAAGTGCTTTGGCAGCACATATGTCTGAAAGTGGATATGACACCTGGAGAACACTGTGTGCTGGTGAATGGCAACTGCCCGAAGCAGCAGCACAGCTCTTCCAGTGCCAAAACAACTCCACCTGCCTCATGAACTTCACATGCCATCAGCTGTCCTGGCAGCTATCTAGGAAACCCTGTTGGCTCACTTCCGGTCCCATGCCCATTGAGCCCAGTGGGATGGAATCAAGCAGCTTGAGCACCCACACAAAGCAAACATGGAGCTCCTCACACAAGGCGCTCAAAACTTTAGAGCCAAAGACAAGTTCAGTGCCCAAGCCATCTTCCGCTGCCATGGAAACCAAGTGCTCTGAAAGCACATATGTCTGAAAGTGCATATGACACCTAGGGAAGTTGGTTTGGTGGTGAATGGCAACTGCGCGAAGCAGCAGCACAGCTCTTCCACTGTCAAAACAACTCCACCTGCCTCATGAACTTCACATACCATCAGCTGTCCTGGCAGCTATCTAGAAACCCTGTTGGGTCACTTCCGGTCCCATGCCCATTGAGTCCGTTGGGATGGAATCAAGCAGCTTGAGCACCTACAGAAAACGAACATGGAGCTCCTCACTCAAGGCTCTCAAAACCCCACAGCCAAAGACAAGTTCAGTGCCCAAGCCATTTCCCGCTGCCATGGAAACCAAGTGCTCTGGTAACATATATGTCTGAAAGTGCATATGACACCTAGGGAACTCTGTGTGGTGGTGAATGACAACTGCCAGAAGCAGCAGCACAGCTCTTGCAGTGCCAAAACAACTCCACCTGCCTCATGAACTTCACATACTATCAGCTGTCCTGGCAGCTATCTAGAAACCCTGTTTGGTCACTTCGGGTCCCATGCCCATTGAGCCCAGTGGGATGGAATCAAGCAGCTTGAGCACCAACACAAAACGAACATGGAGCTCCTCACTCCAGGCGCTCAAAACTTTAGAACCAAATACAAGTTCAGTGCCCAAACCATTTCCCACTGCCATGGAAACCAAGTGCTCTGGCAGCACATATGTCTGAAATTTGATATGACACCTAGGGAAGGGAGTGTGGTGGTGAATGGCAATTGCCCGAAGCAGCAGCACAGCTCTTCCAGTGCCAAAACAACTCCACCTGCCTCATGAACTTCACGTACCATCAGCTGTCCTGGCAGCAATCTAGAAGCCATGTTGGCTCACTTCCGGTCCCATGCCCATTGAGCCCAGTGGGATGGAATCAAGCAGCTTGAGCACCCAAACAAAACGAACATGGAGCTCCTCACTCAAGGCGCTCAAAACCCCACAGCCAAAGACAAGTTCAGTGCACAAGCCATTTCCCGCTGCCATGGAAACCAAGTGCTCTGGTAACATATATGTCTGAAAGTGCATATGGCACCTAGGGACCTATTCGTGGTGGTATATAGCAACTGCCCGAAGCAGCAGCACAGCTCTTCCAGTGCCAAAACAACTCCACCTGCCTCATGAACTTCACATACCATCAGCTGTCCTGGCAGCAATCTAGAAGCCATGTTGGCTCACTTCCGGTCCCATGCCCATTGAGCCCAGTGGGATGGAATCAAGCAGCTTGAGCACCCACACAAAACGAACATGGAGCTCCTCATTCAAGGCGCTCAAAACATTACAGCGAAAGACAAGTTCAGTGCCCAAGCCATTTCCCGCTGCCATGGAAACCAAGTGCTCTGGCAGCACATATGTCTGAAAGTGCATAGGACACCTAGGGAACTCTGTGTGGTGGTGAATGACAACTGCCAGAAGCAGCAGCACAGCTCTTCCAGTGCCAAAACAACTCCACCTGCCTCATGAACTTCACATACTATCAGCTGTCCTGGCAGCTATCTAGAAACCCTGTTTGGTCACTTCCGGTCCCATGCCCATTGAGCCCAGTGGGATGGAATCAAGCAGCTTGAGCCCCAACACAAAACGAACATGGAGCTCCTCACTCCAGGCGCTCAAAACTTTAGAACCAAAGACAAGTTCAGTGCCCAAACCATTTCCCACTGCCATGGAAACCAAGTGCTCTGGCAGCACATATGTCTGAAATTTGATATGACACCTAGGGAAGGGAGTGTGGTGGTGAATGGCAATTGCCCGAAGCAGCAGCACAGCTCTTCCAGTGCCAAAACAACTCCACCTGCCTCATGAACTTCACGTACCATCAGCTGTCCTGGCAGCAATCTAGAAGCCATGTTGGCTCACTTCCGGTCCCATGCCCATTGAGCCCAGTGGGATGGAATCAAGCAGCTTGAGCACCCAAACAAAACGAACATGGAGCTCCTCACTCAAGGCGCTCAAAACCCCACAGCCAAAGACAAGTTCAGTGCACAAGCCATTTCCCGCTGCCATGGAAACCAAGTGCTCTGGTAACATATATGTCTGAAAGTGCATATGGCACCTAGGGACCTATTCGTGGTGGTATATAGCAACTGCCCGAAGCAGCAGCACAGCTCTTCCAGTGCCAAAACAACTCCACCTGCCTCATGAACTTCACATACCATCAGCTGTCCTGGCAGCAATCTAGAAGCCATGTTGGCTCACTTCCGGTCCCATGCCCATTGAGCCCAGTGGGATGGAATCAAGCAGCTTGAGCACCCACACAAAACGAACATGGAGCTCCTCATTCAAGGCGCTCAAAACATTACAGCGAAAGACAAGTTCAGTGCCCAAGCCATTTCCCGCTGCCATGGAAACCAAGTGCTCTGGCAGCACATATGTCTGAAAGTGCATAGGACACCTAGGGAACTCTGTGTGGTGGTGAATGACAACTGCCAGAAGCAGCAGCACAGCTCTTCCAGTGCCAAAACAACTCCACCTGCCTCATGAACTTCACATACTATCAGCTGTCCTGGCAGCTATCTAGAAACCCTGTTTGGTCACTTCCGGTCCCATGCCCATTGAGCCCAGAGGGATGGAATCAAGCAGCTTGAGCACCCACACAAAACGAACATGGAGCTCCTCACTCAAGGCGCTCAAAACTTTAGAACCAAATACAAGTTCAGTGCCCAAGCCATTTCCCGCTGCCATGGAAACCAAGTGCTCTGGCAGCACATATGTCTGAAAGTGGATATAACACCTAGGGAACTCTGTTTGGTGGTGAATGGGAACTCCTCGAAGCAGCAGCACAGCTCTTCCAGTGCCAAAACAACTCCACCTGCCTCATGAACTTCACATACCATCAGCTGTCATGGCAGATATCTAGGAAACCCTTTTGGGTCACTTCCGGTCCCATGCCCATTGAGCCCAGTGGGATGGAATCAAGCAGCTTGAGCACCCACACAAAACGAACATGGAGCTCCTCACGCAAGGCGCTCAAAATCCCACAGCCAAGGGCAAGTTCAGTGCCCAAGCCATTTCCCACAGCCATGGAAACCAAGTGCTCTGGCAGCACATATGTCTGAAAGTGGATATGACACCTAGGGAAGGGTTGTGGTGGTGAATGGCAATTGCCCGAAGCAGCAGCAGAGCTCTTCCAGTGCCAAAACAACTCCACCTGCCTCATGAACTTCACATACCATCAGCTGTTCTGGCAGCTATCTAGAAACCCTGTTGAGTCACTTCGGGTCCCATGCCCATTGAGCCCAGTTGGATGGAATCAAGCAGCTTGAGCACCCACACAAAACGAACATGGAGCTCCTCACTCAAGGCGCTCAAAACCCCACAGCAAAAGACAAGTTCAGTGCTCAAGCCATTTCCCGCTGCCATGGAAACCAAGTGCTCTGGCACCACATATGTCTGAATGTGGATATCACACCTAGGGAATTTTGTGTGCTGGTGAATGGCAACTGCCCGAAGCAGCAGCAGCACAGCTCTTCCAGTGCCAAAACAACTCCACCTGCCTCATGAACTTCACATACCATCAGCTGTCCTGGCAGCTATCTAGGAATCGCTGTTGGGTCATTTCCGGTCCCATGCCAATTGAGCCCAGGCGGATGGAATCAAGTAGCTTGAGCACACACACAAAACGAACATGGAGCTCCTCACTCAAGGCGCTCAAAACCCCACAGTCAAAGACAAGTTCAGTGCACAAGCCATTTCCCGCTGCCATGGAAACCAAGTGCTCTGGCACCACATATGTCTGAAAGTGGATATCACACCTAGGGAATTTTGTGTGCTGGTGAATGGCAACTGCCCGAAGCAGCAGCACAGCTCTTCCAGTGCCAAAACAACTCCACCTGCCTCATGAACTTCACATACCATCAGCTGTCCTGGCAGCTATCCAGGAATAGCTGTTGGGTCATTTCCGGTCCCATGCCAATTGAGCCCAGTGGGATGGAATCAAGTAGCTTGAGCACACACACAAAACGAACATGGAGCTCCTCACTCAAGGCGCTCAAAACCCAACAGTCAAAGACAAGTTCAGTGCACAAGCCATTTCCCGCTGCCATGGAAACCAAGTGCTCTGGCACCACATATGTCTGAAATTTGATCAGACACCTAGGGAATTCTGTGTGGTGGTGAATGGGAACTGCCCGAAGCAGCAGCACAGCGCTTCCAGTGCCAAAACAACTCCACCTGCCTCATGAACTTCACATACCATCAGCTGTCCAGGCAGCTATCTAGAAACCCTGTTTGGTCACTTCGGGTCCCATTCGCATTGAGCCCAGTGGGATGGAATCAAGCAGCTTGAGCACCCACACAAAACGAACATGCAGCTCCTCACTCAAGGCGCTCATAACTTTACAGCCAAAGACAAGTTCAGTGCCCAAGCCATTTCCCGATGCCATGGAAACCAAGTGCTCTGGCAGCACATAAGTCTGAAAGTGGATATGACACCTAGGGAAGGGAATTTGGTGGTGAATGGCAACTGCCCGAAGCAGCAGCACAGCTGTTCCAGTGCCAAAACAACTCCACCTGCCTCATGAAGTTCACATACCATCAGCTGTCCTGGCAGCTATCTAAAAACCCTGTTGGGTCACTTCCGGTCCCATGCCCATTGAGCCCAGTGGGATGGAATCAAGCAGCTTGAGCACCCACACAAAACAAACATGGAGCTCCTCAAACAAGGCGCTCAAAACTTTAGAGCCAAAGACAAGTTCAGTGCCCAAGCCATCTTCCGCTGCCATGGAAACCAAGTGCTCTGGCACCACATATGTCTGAAAGTGGATATCACACCTAGGGAAGTTGGTTTGGTGGTGAATGGCAACTGCCCGAAGCAGCAGCACAGCTGTTCCAGTGCCAAAACAACTCCACCTGCCTCATGAGCTTCACATACCATCCGCTGTCCTGGCAGCTATCTAGAAACCCTGTTGGGTCCCTTCAGGTCCCATTCCTATTGAGCCCAGTGGGATGGAATCAAGCAGCTTGAGCACCCACACAAAACGAACATGGAGCTCCTCACTAGAGGCGCTCAAAATCCCACCGCCAAGGACAAGTTCAGTGCCCAAGCCATTTCCCGCTGCCATGGAAACCAAGTGCTCTGGCAGCACATATGTCTGAAAGTGCATATGACACCTAGGGAACTCTGTGTGGTGGTGAATGGCAACTGCCCAAAGCAGCAGCACAGCTCTTCCAGTGCTAAAACAACTCCACCTGCCTCATGAACTTCACATACCATCAGCTGTCCTACCAGATTTCAAAAAACGCTGTTGGCTCACTTCCGTTCCCATGCCCATTGAGCCCAGTGAGATGGAATCAAGCAGCTTGAGCACCCACAGAAAACGAACATGGAGCTCCTCACTCAAGGCGCTCAAAATCCCACAGCCAAGGGCAAGTTCAGTGCCCAAGCCATTTCCCGCTGCCATGGAAACCAAGTGCTCTGAAAGCACATATGTCTGAAAGTGGATATGACACCTAGGGAAGGGAATGTGGTGGTGAATGGCAACTGCCCGAAGCAGCAGCACAGCTCTTCCAGTGATAAAACAACTCCACCTGCCTCATGAACTTCACATACCATCAGCTGTCCTGGCAGCTATCTAGGAAACCCTGTTGGGTCATTTCCGGTCCCATGCCCATTGAGCCCAGTGGGATGGAATCAAGCAGCTTGAGCACCCACACAAAATGAACATGGAGCTCCTCACTCAAGGCGCTCAAAACCCCAAAGCCAAAGACAAGTTCAGTGCCCAAGCCATTTCCCGCTGCCATGGAA
This sequence comes from Ochotona princeps, assembly GCF_030435755.1. NCBI lineage: Eukaryota > Metazoa > Chordata > Mammalia > Lagomorpha > Ochotonidae > Ochotona > Ochotona princeps. The sequence continues at coordinate 42,080,055 of NC_080848.1, read as the reverse complement.
ACCAAGTGCTTTGGCAGCACATATGTCTGAAAGTGGATATGACACCTGGAGAACACTGTGTGCTGGTGAATGGCAACTGCCCGAAGCAGCAGCACAGCTCTTCCAGTGCCAAAACAACTCCACCTGCCTCATGAACTTCACATGCCATCAGCTGTCCTGGCAGCTATCTAGGAAACCCTGTTGGCTCACTTCCGGTCCCATGCCCATTGAGCCCAGTGGGATGGAATCAAGCAGCTTGAGCACCCACACAAAGCAAACATGGAGCTCCTCACACAAGGCGCTCAAAACTTTAGAGCCAAAGACAAGTTCAGTGCCCAAGCCATCTTCCGCTGCCATGGAAACCAAGTGCTCTGAAAGCACATATGTCTGAAAGTGCATATGACACCTAGGGAAGTTGGTTTGGTGGTGAATGGCAACTGCGCGAAGCAGCAGCACAGCTCTTCCACTGTCAAAACAACTCCACCTGCCTCATGAACTTCACATACCATCAGCTGTCCTGGCAGCTATCTAGAAACCCTGTTGGGTCACTTCCGGTCCCATGCCCATTGAGTCCGTTGGGATGGAATCAAGCAGCTTGAGCACCTACAGAAAACGAACATGGAGCTCCTCACTCAAGGCTCTCAAAACCCCACAGCCAAAGACAAGTTCAGTGCCCAAGCCATTTCCCGCTGCCATGGAAACCAAGTGCTCTGGTAACATATATGTCTGAAAGTGCATATGACACCTAGGGAACTCTGTGTGGTGGTGAATGACAACTGCCAGAAGCAGCAGCACAGCTCTTGCAGTGCCAAAACAACTCCACCTGCCTCATGAACTTCACATACTATCAGCTGTCCTGGCAGCTATCTAGAAACCCTGTTTGGTCACTTCGGGTCCCATGCCCATTGAGCCCAGTGGGATGGAATCAAGCAGCTTGAGCACCAACACAAAACGAACATTTAGCTCCTCACTCCAGGCGCTCAAAACTTTAGAACCAAATACAAGTTCAGTGCCCAAACCATTTCCCACTGCCATGGAAACCAAGTGCTCTGGCAGCACATATGTCTGAAATTTGATATGACACCTAGGGAAGGGAGTGTGGTGGTGAATGGCAATTGCCCGAAGCAGCAGCACAGCTCTTCCAGTGCCAAAACAACTCCACCTGCCTCATGAACTTCACGTACCATCAGCTGTCCTGGCAGCAATCTAGAAGCCATGTTGGCTCACTTCCGGTCCCATGCCCATTGAGCCCAGTGGGATGGAATCAAGCAGCTTGAGCACCCAAACAAAACGAACATGGAGCTCCTCACTCAAGGCGCTCAAAACCCCACAGCCAAAGACAAGTTCAGTGCACAAGCCATTTCCCGCTGCCATGGAAACCAAGTGCTCTGGTAACATATATGTCTGAAAGTGCATATGGCACCTAGGGACCTATTCGTGGTGGTATATAGCAACTGCCCGAAGCAGCAGCACAGCTCTTCCAGTGCCAAAACAACTCCACCTGCCTCATGAACTTCACATACCATCAGCTGTCCTGGCAGCAATCTAGAAGCCATGTTGGCTCACTTCCGGTCCCATGCCCATTGAGCCCAGTGGGATGGAATCAAGCAGCTTGAGCACCCAAACAAAACGAACATGGAGCTCCTCATTCAAGGCGCTCAAAACATTACAGCCAAAGACAAGTTCAGTGCCCAAGCCATTTCCCGCTGCCATGGAAACCAAGTGCTCTGGCAGCACATATGTCTGAAAGTGGATATGACCCCTAGGGAAGGGAGTGTGGTGGTGAATGACAACTGCCAGAAGCAGCAGCACAGCTCTTCCAGTGCCAAAACAACTCCACCTGCCTCATGAACTTCACATACTATCAGCTGTCCTGGCAGCTATCTAGAAACCCTGTTTGGACACTTCCGGTCCCATGCCCATTGAGCCCAGAGGGATGGAATCAAGCAGCTTGAGCACCCACACAAAACGAACATGGAGCTCCTCACTCAAGGCGCTCAATACTTTAGAACCAAATACAAGTTCAGTGCCCAAGCCATTTCCCGCTGCCATGGAAACCAAGTGCTCTGGCAGCACATATGTCTGAAAGTGGATATAACACCTAGGGAACTCTGTTTGGTGGTGAATGGGAACTCCTCGAAGCAGCAGCACAGCTCTTCCAGTGCCAAAACAACTCCACCTGCCTCATGAACTTCACATACCATCAGCTGTCATGTCAGATATCTAGGAAACCCTTTTGGGTCACTTCCGGTCCCATGCCCATTGAGCCCAGTGGGATGGAATCAAGCAGCTTGAGCACCCACACAAAACGAACATGGAGCTCCTCACGCAAGGCTCTCATAATCCCACAGCCAAGGTCAAGTTCAGTGCCCAAGCCATTTCCCACAGCCATGGAAACCAAGTGCTCTGGCAGCACATATGTCTGAAAGTGGATATAAAACCTAGGGAACTCTGTGTGGTGGTGAATGGCAATTGCCCGAAGCAGCAGCAGAGCTCTTCCAGTGCCAAAACAACTCCACCTGCCTCATGAACTTCACATACCATCAGCTGTCCTGGCAGCTATCTAGAAACCCTGTTGAGTCACTTCGGGTCCCATGCCCATTCAGCCCAGTTGGATGGAATCAAGCAGCTTGAGCACCCACACAAAACGAACATGGAGCTCCTCACTCAAGGCGCTCAAAACCCCACAGCAAAAGACAAGTTCAGTGCCCAAGCCATTTCCCGCTGCCATGGAAACCAAGTGCTCTGGCACCACATATGTCTGAATGTGGATATCACACCTAGGGAATTTTGTGTGCTGGTGAATGGCAACTGCCCGAAGCAGCAGCAGCACAGCTCTTCCAGTGCCAAAACAACTCCACCTGCCTCATGAACTTCACATACCATCAGCTGTCCTGGCATCTATCTAGGAATCGCTGTTGGGTCATTTCCGGTCCCATGCCAATTGAGCCCAGGGGGATGGAATCAAGTAGCTTGAGCACACACACAAAACGAACATGGAGCTCCTCACTCAAGGCGCTCAAAACCCCACAGTCAAAGACAAGTTCAGTGCACAAGCCATTTCCCGCTGCCATGGAAACCAAGTGCTCTGGCACCACATATGTCTGAAAGTGGATATCACACCTAGGGAATTTTGTGTGCTGGTGAATGGCAACTGCCCGAAGCAGCAGCACAGCTCTTCCAGTGCCAAAACAACTCCACCTGCCTCATGAACTTCACATACCATCAGCTGTCCGGGCAGCTATCCAGGAATCGCTGTTGGGTCATTTCCGGTCCCATGCCAATTGAGCCCAGGGGGATGGAATCAAGTAGCTTGAGCACACACACAAAACGAACATGGAGCTCCTCACTCAAGGCGCTCAAAACCCCACAGTCAAAGACAAGTTCAGTGCACAAGCCATTTCCCGCTGCCATGGAAACCAAGTGCTCTGGCACCACATATGTCTGAAAGTGGATATCACACCTAGGGAAGTTGGTTTGGTGGTGAATGGCAACTGCCCGAAGCAGCAGCACAGCTCTTCCAGTGCCAAAACAACTCCACCTGCCTCATGAACTTCACATACCATCCGCTGTCCTGGCAGCTATCTAGAAACCCTGTTGGGTCCCTTCAGGTCCCATGCCTATTGAGCCCAGTGGGATGGAATCAAGCAGCTTGAGCACCCAAACAAAACGAACATGGAGCTCCTCACTAGAGGCGCTCAAAATCCCACCGCCAAGGACAAGTTCAGTGCCCAAGCCATTTCCCGCTGCCATGGAAACCAAGTGCTCTGGCAGCACATATGTCTGAAAGTGCATATGACACCTAGGGAACTCTGTGTGGTGGTGAATGGCAACTGCCCAAAGCAGCAGCACAGCTCTTCCAGTGCCAAAACAACTCCACCTGCCTCATGAACTTCACATACCATCAGCTGTCCTACCAGATTTCTAAAAACGCTGTTGGCTCACTTCCGTTCCCATGCCCATTGAGCCCAGTGAGATGGAATCAAGCAGCTTGAGCACCCACAGAAAACGAACATGGAGCTCCTCACTCAAGGCGCTAGAAATCCCACAGCCAAGGGCAAGTTCAGTGCCCAAGCCATTTCCCGCTGCCATGGAAACCAAGTGCTCTGAAAGCACATATGTCTGAAAGTGGATATGACACCTAGGGAAGGGAATGTGGTGGTGAATGGCAACTGCCCGAAGCAGCAGCACAGCTCTTCCAGTGATAAAACAACTCCACCTGCCTCATGAACTTCACATACCATCAGCTATCCTGGCAGCTATCTAGGAAACCCTGTTGCGTCACTTCGGGTCCCATGCCCATTGAGCCCAGTGGGATGGAATCAAGCAGCTTGAGCACCCACACAAAATGAACATGGAGCTCCTCACTCAAGGCGCTCAAAATCCCACAGCCAAAGACAAGTTCAGTGCCCAAGCCATTTCCCGCTGCCATGGAAACCAAGTGCTTTGGCAGCACATATGTCTGAAAGTGGATTTGACACCTGGAGAACACTGTGTGCTGGTGAATGGCAACTGCCCGAAGCAGCAGCACAGCTGTTCCAGTGCCAAAACAACTCCACCTGCCTCATGAACTTCACATGCCATCAGCTGTCCTGGCAGCTATCTAGGAAACCCTGTTGGCTCACTTCCGGTCCCATGCCCATTGAGCCCAGTGGGATGGAATCAAGCAGCTTCAGCACCCACACAAAGCAAACATGGAGCTCCTCACACAAGGCGCTCAAAACTTTAGAGCCAAAGACAAGTTCAGTGCCCAAGCCATCTTCCGCTGCCATGGAAACCAAGTGCTCTGGCAGCACATATGTCTGAAAGTGGATATGACACATAGGGAACTCTGTGTGCTGGTGAATGGCAACTGCCCGAAGCAGCAGCACAGCTCTTCCAGTGCCAAAACAACTCCACCTGCCTCATGAACTTCACATACCATCAGCTGTCCTGGCAGCTACCTAGGAAACCCTGTTGGGTCACTTCCGGTCCCATGCCTATTGAGCCAAGTGGGATGGAATCAAGCAGCTTCAGCACCCACACAAAACGAACATGGAGCTCCTCACTCAAGGCGCACAAAACTCCACAGCCAAGGACAAGTTCAGTGCCCAAGCCATCTTCCGCTGCCATGGAAACCAAGTGCTCTGGCAGCACATATGTCTGAAAGTGGATATAACACCTAGGGAAGTTGGTTTGGTGGTGAATGGCAACTGACCGAAGCAGCAGCAGAGCTCTTCCAGTGCCAAAACAACTCCACCTGCCTCATGAACTTCACATACCATCAGCTGTCCTGGCAGCTATCTAGAAACGCTGTTGGGTACCTTCAGGTCCCATGCACATTGAGCCCAGTGGGATGCAATCAAGCAGCTTGAGCACCCACACAAAACGAACATGGAGCTCCTCACTCAAGGCGCTCAAAATCCCACAGCCAAGGGCAAGTTCAGTGCCCAAGCCATTTCCCGCTGCCATGGAAACCAAGTGCTCTGAAAGCATATATGTCTGAAAGTGGATATGACACCTAGGGAAGGGAGTGTGCTGGTGAATGGCAACTGCCCAAACAGCAGCAAAGCTCTTCCACTGCCAAAACAACTCCACCTGCCTCATGAACTTCACATACCATCAGCTGTCCTGGCAGCTATCTAGAAACCCTGTTTGGTCATTTCCGGTCCCATGCCCATTGAGCCCAGTGGGATGGAATCAAGCAGCTTCAGCACCCACACTAAACGAACATGGAGCTCCTCACTCAAGGCTCTCAAAACTCCACAGCCTAGGACAAGTTCAGTGCCCGAGCCATCATCCGCTGCCATGGAAACCAAGTGCTCTGGCACCACATATGTCTGAAAGTGCATATGACACCTAGGGAAGTTGGTTTGGTGGTGAATGGCAACTGCCCGAAGCAGCAGAACAGCTCTTCCAGTGCCAAAACAACTCCACCTGCCTCATGAACTTCACATACCATCAGCTGTCCTGGCAGCAATCTAGAAACCCTATTGGGTCCCTTCAGGTCCCATGCCCATTGAGCCCAGTGGGATGGAATCAAGCAGCTTGAGCACCAACACAAAACGAACATGGAGCTCCTCACTAGAGGCGCTCAAAATTCCACAGCCAAGGACAAGTTCAGTGCCCAAGCCATTTCCCGCTGCCATGGAAACCAAGTACTCTGGCAGCACATATGTCTGAAAGTGGATTTGACACCTAGAGAACACTGTGTGCTGGTGAATGGCAACTGCCCGTAGCAGCAGCACAGCTCTTCCAGTGCCAAAACAACTCCACCTGCCCCATAAACTTCACGTGCCATCAGCTGTCATAGCAGATATCTAGGAAACCCTGTTGGCTCACTTCCGGTCCCATGCCCATTGAGTCCAGTGGGATGGAAGCAAGCAGCTTCAGCACCCACACAAAACGAACATGGAGCTCCTCACTCAAGGCGCTCAAAACCCCACAGCCAAGGACAAGTTCAGTGCCCAAGCCATTTCCCGCTGCCATGGAAACCAAGTGCTCTGGCAGCACATATGTCTGAAAGTGCATATGACACCTAGGGAAGTTGGTTTGGTGGTGAATGGCAACTGCCGAAAGCAGCAGCACAGCTCTTCCAGTGCCAAAACAACTCCACCTGCCTCATGAACTTCACATACCATCAGCTGTCCTGGCAGCTATCTAGAAACCCTGTTGGGTCCCTTCAGGTCCCATGCCCATTGAGCCCAGTGGGATGGAATCAAGCAGCTTGAGCACCCACACAAAACGAACATGGAGCTCCTCACTAGAGGAACTCAAAATCCCACAGCCAAGGACAAGTTCAGTGCCCAAGCCATTTCCCGCTGCCATGGAAACCAAGAGCTCTGGCAGCACATATGTCTGAAAGTGGATATGACACCTAGGGAATTCTGTGTGCTGGTGAATGGCAACTGCCCGAAGCAGCAGCACAGCTCTTCCAGTGCCAAAACAACTCCACCTGCCTCATGAACTTCACATACCATCAGCTGTCCTGGCAGCTACCTAGGAAACCCTGTTGGCTCACTTCCGGTCCCATGCCCATTGAGCCCATTCGGATGGAGTCAAGCAGCTTCAGCACCCACACAAAACGAACATGGAGCTCCTCACTCAAGGCTCTCAAAACTCCACAGCCAAGGACAAGTTCAGTGCCCAAGCCATCTTCCGCTGCCATGGAAACCAAGTGCTCTGGCAGCACATATGTCTGAAAGTGGATATGACACCTAGGGAAGTTGGTTTGGTGGTGAATGGCAACTGCCCGAAGCAGCAGAACAGCTCTTCCAGTGCCAAAACAACTCCACCTGCCTCATGAACTTCACATACCATCAGCTGTCCTGGCAGCTATCTAGAAACCCTGTTGGGTCCCTTCAGATCCCATGCCCATTGAGCACAGTGGGATGGAATCAAGCAGCTTGAGCACCCACACAAAACGAACATGGAGCTCCTCACTAGAGGCGCTCAAAATCCCACAGCCAAGGGCAAGTTCAGTGCCCAAGCCATTTCCCGCTGCCATGGAAACCAAGTGCTCTGGCAGCACATATGTCTGAAAGTGGATATGACACCTAGGGAATTCTGTGTGCTGGTGAATGGCAACTGCCCGAAGCAGCAGCACAGCTCTTCCAGTGCCAAAACAACTCCACCTGCCTCATGAACTTCACATGCCATCAGCTGCCCTATCAGCTACCTAGGAAACCCTGTTGGCTCACTTCCGGTCCCATGCCCATTGAGTCTAGTGGGATGGAATCAAGCAGCTTCAGCACCCACACAAAACGAACATGGAGCTCCTCACTCAAGGCTCACAAAACCCCACAGCCAAGGACAAGTTCAGTGCCCAAGCCATTTCACGCTGCCATTTAAACCAAGTGCTCTGGCAGCACATATGTCTGAAAGTGGATATCACACCTAGGGAAGTTGGTTTGGTGGTGAATGGCAACTGCCCGAAGCAGCAGCACAGCTCTTCCAGTGCCAAAACAACTCCACCTGCCTCATGAACTTCACATACCATCAGCTCTCCTGGCAGCTATCTAGAAACCCTGTTGGGTCCCTTCAGGTCCCATGCCCATTGAGCCCAGTGGGATGGAATCAAGCAGCTTGAGCACCCACACAAAACGAACATGGAGCTCCTCACTCAAGGCGCTCAAAATCCCACAGCCAAGGACAAGTTCAGTGCCCAAGCCATTTCCCGCTGCCATGGAAACCAAGTGCTCTGGCAGCACATATGTCTGAAAGTGCATATGACACCTAGTGAACTCTGTGTGGTGGTGAATGGCAACTGCCCGAAGCAGCAGCACAGCTCTTCCAGTGCCAAAACAGCTCCACCTGCCTCATGAACTTCACATACCATCAGCTGTCCTACCAGATTTCAAAAAACGCTGTTGGGTCACTTCCGTTCCCATGCACATTGAGCCCAGTGGGATGGAATCAAGCAGCTTGAGCACCCACACAAAACGAACATGGAGCTCCTCACTAGAGGCGCTCAAAATCCCACAGCCAAGGGCAAGTTCAGTGCCCAAGCCATTTCCCGCTGCCATGGAAACCAAGTGCTCTGGCAGCACATATGTCTTAAAGTGGATATGACCCCTAGGGAACTCTGTGTACTGGTGAATGGCAACTGCCCGAAGCAGCAGCACAGCTCTTCCAGTGCCAAAACAACTCCACCTGCCTCATGAACTTCACTTACGATCAACTGTCCTGGCAGCTACCTAGGAAACCCTGTTGGCTCCTTTCCGGTCCCATGCCCATTGAGCCCATTGGGATGGAATCAAGCAGCTGCAGCACCCACACAAAACGAACATGGAGCTCCTCACTCAAGGCTCTCAAAACTCCACAGCCGAGGTCAAGTTCAGTGCCCAAGCCATCTTCCGCTGCCATGGAAACCAAGTGCTCTGGCAGCACATATGTCTGAAAGTGGATATCACACCTAGGGAAGTTGGTTTGGTGGTGAATGGCAACTGCCCGAAGCAGCAGAACAGCTCTTCCAGTGCCAAAACAACTCCACCTGCCTCATGAACTTCACATACCATCAGCTGTCCTGGCAGCTATCTAGAAACCCTGTTGGGTCCCTTCAGGTCCCATGCCCATTGAGCCCAGTGGGATGGAATCAAGCAGCTTGAGCACCCACACAAAACGAACATGGAGCTCCTCACTCAAGGCGCTCAAAATCCCACAGCTAAGGGCAAGTTCAGTGCCCAAGCCATTTCCCGCTGCCATGGAAACCAAGTGCTCTGAAAGCACATATGTCTGAAAGTGGATATGACACCTAGGGAACTCTGTGTGGTGGTGAATGGCAACTGCCCGAAGCAGCAGCACAGCTCTTCCAGTGCCAAAACAACTCCACCTGCCTCATGAACTTCACATACCATCAGCTGTCCTGGCAGCTATCTAGGAAACCCTGTTGGGTCACTTCCGGACCCATGCCCATTGAGCCCAGTGGGATGGAATCAAGCAGCTTCAGCACCCACACAAAACGAACATGGAGCTCCTCACTAGAGGTGCTCAAAACTTTAGAGCCAAAGACAAGTTCAGTGCCCAAGCCATTTCCCGCTGCCATGGAAACCAAGTGCTCTGGCAGCACATATGTCTGAAAGTGGATATGACACATAGGGAACTCTGTGTGCTGATGAATGGCAACTGCCCGAAGCAGCAGCACAGCTCTTCCACTGTCAAAACAACTCCACCTGCCTCATGAACTTCACATACCATCAGCTGTCCTGGCAGCTACCTAAGAAACCCTGTTGGCTCCCTTCCGGTCCCATGCCCATTGAGCCATTTCGGATGGAGTCAAGCAGCTTCAGCACCCACACAAAACGAACATGGAGCTCCTCACTCAAGGCTCTCAAAACTCCACAGCCAAGGACAAGTTCAGTGCCCAAGCCATCATCCGCTGCCATGGAAACCAAGTGCTCTGGCACCACATGTGTCTGAAACTGCATATGACACCTAGGGAAGTTGGTTTGGTGGTGAATGGCAACTGCCCGAAGCAGCAGCACAGCTCTTCCAGTGCCAAAACAACTCCACCTGCCTCATGAACTTCACATACCATCAGCTGTCCTGGCAGCTATCTAGAAACCCTGTTGGGTCCCTTCAGATCCCATGCCCATTGAGCCCAGTGGGATGGAATCAAGCAGCTTGAGCACCCACACAAAACGAACATGGAGCTCCTCACTAGAGGCGCTCAAAATCCCACAGCCAAGGGCAAGTTCAGTGCCCAAGCCATTTCCCGCTGCCATGGAAACCAAGTGCTCTGGCAGCACATATGTCTGAAAGTGGATTTGACACCTAGAGAACACTGTGTGCTGGTGAATGGCAACTGCCCGAAGCAGCAGCACAGCTCTTCCAGTGCCAAAACAACTCCACCTGCCTCATGAACTTCACATGCCATCAGCTGCCCTATCAGCTACCTAGGAAACCCTGTTGGCTCACTTCTGGTCCCATGCCCATTGAGTCTAGTGGGATGGAATCAAGCAGCTTCAGCACCCACACAAAACGAACATGGAGCTCCTCACTCAAGGCTCACAAAACCCCACAGCCAAGGACAAGTTCAGTGCCCAAGCCATTTCACGCTGCCATGGAAACCAAGTGCTCTGGCAGCACATATGTCTGAAAGTGGATATGACACCTAGGGAAGTTGGTTTGGTGGTGAATGGCAACTGCCCGAAGCAGCAGCACAGCTCTTCCAGTGCCAAAACAACTCCACCTGCCTCATGAACTTCACATACCATCAGCTGTCCTGGCAGCTATCTAGAAACCCTGTTGGGTCCCTTCAGGTCCCATGCCCATTGAGCCCAGTGGGATGGAATCAAGCAGCTTGAGCACCCACACAAAACGAACATGGAGCTCCTCACTCAAGGCGCTCAAAATCCCACAGCCAAGGACAAGTTCAGTGCCCAAGCCATTTCCCGCTGCCATGGAAACCAAGTGCTCTGGCAGCACATATGTCTGAAAGTGCATATGACACCTAGGGAACTCTGTGTGGTGGTGAATGGCAACTGCCCGAAGCAGCAGCACAGCTCTTCCAATGCCAAAACAGCTCCACCTGCCTCATGAACTTCACATACCATCAGCTGTCCTACCAGATTTCAAAAAACGCTGTTGGGTCACTTCCGGTCCCATGCACATTGAGCCCAGTGGGATGGAATCAAGCAGCTTGAGCATCCACACAAAACGAACATGGAGCTCCTCAATCAAGGCGCTCAAAATCCCACAGCCAAGGGCAAGTTCAGTGCCCAAGCCATTTCCCGCTGCCATGGAAACCAAGTGCTCTGGCAGCACATATGTCTGAAAGTGGATATGACACCTAGGGAACTCTGTGTACTGGTGAATGGCAACTGCCCGAAGCAGCAGCACAGCTCTTCCAGTGCCAAAACAACTCCACCTGCCTCATGAACTTCACTTACGATCAACTGTCCTGGCAGCTACCTAGGAAACCCTTTTGGCTCCCTTCCGGTCCCATGCCCATTGAGCCCATTGGGATGGAATCAAGCAGCTGCAGCACCCACACAAAACGAACATGGAGCTCCTCACTCAAGGCTCTCAAAACTCCACAGCCGAGGTCAAGTTCAGTGCCCAAGCCATCTTCCGCTGCCATGGAAACCAAGTGCTCTGGCAGCACATATGTCTGAAAGTGGATATCACACCTAGGGAAGTTGGTTTGGTGGTGAATGGCAACTGCCCGAAGCAGCAGAACAGCTCTTCCAGTGCCAAAACAACTCCACCTGCCTCATGAACTTCACATACCATCAGCTGTCCTGGCAGCTATCTAGAAATCCTGTTGGGTCCCTTCACGTCCCATGCCCATTGAGCCCAGTGGGATGGAATCAAGCAGCTTGAGCACCCACACAAAACGAACATGGAGCTCCTCACTCAAGGCGCTCAAAATCCCACAGCTAAGGGCAAGTTCAGTGCCCAAGCCATTTCCCGCTGCCATGGAAACCAAGTGCTCTGAAAGCACATATGTCTGAAAGTGGATATGACACCTAGGGAACTCTGTGTGGTGGTGAATGGCAACTGCCCGAAGCAGCAGCACAGCTCTTCCAGTGCCAAAACAACTCCACCTGCCTCATGAACTTCACATACCATCAGCTGTCCTTGCAGCTATCTAGGAAACCCTGTTGGGTCACTTCCGGACCCATGCCCATTGAGCCCAGTGGGATGGAATCAAGCAGCTTCAGCACCCACACAAAACGAACATGGAGCTCCTCACTAGAGGCGCTCAAAACTTTAGAGCCAAAGACAAGTTCAGTGCCCAAGCCATTTCCCGCTGCCATGGAAACCAAGTGCTCTGGCAGCACATATGTCTGAAAGTGGATATGACACATAGGGAACTCTGTGTGCTGATGAATGGCAACTGCCCGAAGCAGCAGCACAGCTCTTCCACTGTCAAAACAACTCCACCTGCCTCATGAACTTCACATACCATCAGCTGTCCTGGCAGCTACCTAAGAAACCCTGTTGGCTCACTTCCGGTCCCATGCCCATTGAGCCCATTCGGATGGAGTCAAGCAGCTTCAGCACCCACACAAAACGAACATGGAGCTCCTCACTCAAGGCTCTCAAAACTCCACAGCCAAGGACAAGTTCAGTGCCCAAGCCATCATCCGCTGCCATGGAAACCAAGTGCTCTGGCACCACATATGTCTGAAACTGCATATGACACCTAGGGAAGTTGGTTTGGTGGTGAATGGCAACTGCCCGAAGCAGCAGCACAGCTCTTCCAGTGCCAAAACAACTCCACCTGCCTCATGAACTTCACATACCATCAGCTGTCCTGGCAGCTATCTAGAAACCCTGTTGGGTCCCTTCAGATCCCATGCCCATTGAGCCCAGTGGGATGGAATCAAGCAGCTTGAGCACCCACACAAAACGAACATGGAGCTCCTCACTAGAGGCGCTCAAAATCCCACAGCCAAGGGCAAGTTCAGTGCCCAAGCCATTTCCCGCTGCCATGGAAACCAAGTGCTCTGGCAGCACATATGTCTGAAAGTGGATTTGACACCTAGAGAACACTGTTTGGTGGTGAATGGCAACTGCCCGAAGCAGCAGCACAGCTCTTCCAGTGCCAAAACAACTCCACCTGCCTCATGAACTTCACATGCCATCAGCTGCCCTATCAGCTACCTAGGAAACCCTGTTGGCTCACTTCCGGTCCCATGCCCATTGAGTCTAGTGGGATGGAATCAAGCAGCTTCAGCACCCACACAAAACGAACATGGAGCTCCTCACTCAAGGCTCACAAAACCCCACAGCCAAGGACAAGTTCAGTGCCCAAGCCATTTCACGCTGCCATGGAAACCAAGTGCTCTGGCAGCACATATGTCTGAAAGTGGATATGACACCTAGGGAAGTTGGTTTGGTGGTGAATGGCAACTGCCCGAAGCAGCAGCACAGCTCTTCCAGTGCCAAAACAACTCCACCTGCCTCATGAACTTCACATACCATCAGCTGTCCTGGCAGCAATCTAGAAGCCATGTTGGCTCACTTCCGGTCCCATGCCCATTGAGCCCAGTGGGATGGAATCAAGCAGCTTGAGCACCCAAACAAAACGAACATGGAGCTCCTCATTCAAGGCGCTCAAAACATTACAGCCAAAGACAAGTTCAGTGCCCAAGCCATTTCCCGCTGCCATGGAAACCAAGTGCTCTGGCAGCACATATGTCTGAAAGTGGATATGACCCCTAGGGAAGGGAGTGTGGTGGTGAATGACAACTGCCAGAAGCAGCAGCACAGCTCTTCCAGTGCCAAAACAACTCCACCTGCCTCATGAACTTCACATACTATCAGCTGTCCTGGCAGCTATCTAGAAACCCTGTTTGGACACTTCCGGTCCCATGCCCATTGAGCCCAGAGGGATGGAATCAAGCAGCTTGAGCACCCACACAAAACGAACATGGAGCTCCTCACTCAAGGCGCTCAATACTTTAGAACCAAATACAAGTTCAGTGCCCAAGCCATTTCCCGCTGCCATGGAAACCAAGTGCTCTGGCAGCACATATGTCTGAAAGTGGATATAACACCTAGGGAACTCTGTTTGGTGGTGAATGGGAACTCCTCGAAGCAGCAGCACAGCTCTTCCAGTGCCAAAACAACTCCACCTGCCTCATGAACTTCACATACCATCAGCTGTCATGTCAGATATCTAGGAAACCCTTTTGGGTCACTTCCGGTCCCATGCCCATTGAGCCCAGTGGGATGGAATCAAGCAGCTTGAGCACCCACACAAAACGAACATGGAGCTCCTCACGCAAGGCTCTCATAATCCCACAGCCAAGGTCAAGTTCAGTGCCCAAGCCATTTCCCACAGCCATGGAAACCAAGTGCTCTGGCAGCACATATGTCTGAAAGTGGATATAAAACCTAGGGAACTCTGTGTGGTGGTGAATGGCAATTGCCCGAAGCAGCAGCAGAGCTCTTCCAGTGCCAAAACAACTCCACCTGCCTCATGAACTTCACATACCATCAGCTGTCCTGGCAGCTATCTAGAAACCCTGTTGAGTCACTTCGGGTCCCATGCCCATTCAGCCCAGTTGGATGGAATCAAGCAGCTTGAGCACCCACACAAAACGAACATGGAGCTCCTCACTCAAGGCGCTCAAAACCCCACAGCAAAAGACAAGTTCAGTGCCCAAGCCATTTCCCGCTGCCATGGAAACCAAGTGCTCTGGCACCACATATGTCTGAATGTGGATATCACACCTAGGGAATTTTGTGTGCTGGTGAATGGCAACTGCCCGAAGCAGCAGCAGCACAGCTCTTCCAGTGCCAAAACAACTCCACCTGCCTCATGAACTTCACATACTATCAGCTGTCCTGGCAGCTATCTAGAAACCCTGTTGGGTCCCTTCAGGTCCCATGCCCATTGAGCCCAGTGGGATGGAATCAAGCAGCTTGAGCACCCACACAAAACGAACATGGAGCTCCTCACTCAAGGCGCTCAAAATCCCACAGCCAAGGACAAGTTCAGTGCCCAAGCCATTTCCCGCTGCCATGGAAACCAAGTGCTCTGGCAGCACATATGTCTGAAAGTGGATATGACACCTAGGGAACTCTGTGTGGTGGTGAATGGCAACTGCCCGAAGCAGCAGCACAGCTCTTCCAGTGCCAAAACAACTCCACCTGCCTCATGAACTTCACATACCATCAGCTGTCCTGGCAGCTATCTAGAAACCCTGTTGGGTCACCTCAGGTCCCATGCAAATTGAGCCCAGGGGGATGGAATCAAGCAGCTTCAGCACCCACACAAAACGAACATGGAGCTCCTCACTAGAGGCGCTCAAAATCCCACAGCGAAGGGCAAGTTCAGTGCCCAAGACATTTCCCGCTGCCATGGAAACCAAGTGCTCTGGCAGCACATATGTCTGAAAGTGGATATGACACCTAGGGAACTCTGTGTGCTGGTGAAAGGCAACTGCCCGAAGCAGCAGCACAGCTCTTCCAGTGCCAAAACAACTCCACCTGCCTCATGAACTTCACATACCATCAGCTGTCCTGGCAGCTACCTAGGAAACCCTGTTGGCTCCCTTCCGGTCCCATGCCCATTGAGCCCATTGGGATGGAATCAAGCAGCTTCAGCACCCACACAAAACGAACATGGAGCTCCTCACTCAAGGCTCTCAAAACTCCACAGCCAAGGACAAGTTCAGTGCCCAAGCCATCTTCCGCTGCCATGGAAACCAAGTGCTCTGGCAGCACATATGTCTGAAAGTGGATATGACACCTAGGGAAGTTGGTTTTGTGGTGAATGGCAACTGCCCGAAGCAGCAGAACAGCTCTTCCAGTGCCAAAACAACTCCACCTGCCTCATGAACTTCACATACCATCAGCTGTCCTGGCAGCTATCTAGAAATCCTGTTGGGTCCCTTCAGGTCCCATGCCCATTGAGCCCAGTGGGATGGAATCAAGCAGCTTGAGCACCCACACAAAACGAACATGCAGCTCCTCACTAGAGGTGCTCAAAATTTTAGAGCCAAAGACAAGTTCAGTGCCCAAGCCATTTCCCGCTGCCATGGAAACCAAGTGCTCTGGCAGCACATATGTCTGAAAGTGGATATGACACATAGGGAACTCTGTGTGCTGATGAATGGCAACTGCCCGAAGCAGCAGCACAGCTCTTCCACTGTCAAAACAACTCCACCTGCCTCATGAACTTCACATACCATCAGCTGTCCTGGCAGCTATCTAGGAAACCCTGTTGCGTCACTTCCGGTCCCATGCCCATTGAGTCTAGTGGGATGGAAGCAAGCAGCTTCAGCACCCACACAAAACGAACATGGAGCTCCTCACTCAAGGCGCTCAAAACCCCACAGCCAAGGACAAGTTCAGTGCCCAAGCCATTTCCCGCTGCCATGGAAACCAAGTGCTCTGGCAGCACATATGTCTGAAAGTGCATATGACACCTAGGGAAGTTGGTTTGGTGGTGAATGGCAACTGCCCGAAGCAGCAGCACAGCTCTTCCAGTGCCAAAACAACTCCACCTGCCTCATGAACTTCACATACCATCAGCTGTCCTGGCAGCTATCTAGAAACCCTGTTGGGTCCCTTCAGATCCCATGCCCATTGAGCCCAGTGGGATGGAATCAAGCAGCTTGAGCACCCACACAAAACGAACATGGAGCTCCTCACTAGAGGCGCTCAAAATCCCACAGCCAAGGGCAAGTTCATTGCCCAAGCCATTTCCCGCTGCCATGGAAACCAAGTGCTCTGGCAGCACATATGTCTGAAAGTGGATTTGACACCTAGAGAACACTGTGTGCTGGTGAATGGCAACTGCCCGAAGCAGCAGCACAGCTCTTCCAGTGCCAAAACAACTCCACCTGCCTCATGAACTTCACATGCCATCAGCTGCCCTATCAGCTACCTAGGAAACCCTGTTGGCTCACTTCCGGTCCCATTCCCATTGAGTCTAGTGGGATGGAATCAAGCAGCTTCAGCAAACACACAAAACGAACATGGAGCTCCTCACTCAAGGCTCTCAAAACTCCACAGCCAAGGACAAGTTCAGTGCCCAAGCCATTTCCCGCTGCCATGGAAACCAAGTGCTCTGGCAGCACATATGTCTGAAAGTGGATATGACACCTAGGGAAGTTGGTTTGGTGGTGAATGGCAACTGCCCGAAGCAGCAGCACAGCTCTTCCAGTGCCAAAACAACTCCACCTGCCTCATGAACTTCACATACCATCAGCTGTCCTGGCAGCTATCAAGGAAACCCTGTGGGTCACTTCAGGTCCCATGGACATTGAGCCCAGTGGGATGGAATCAAGCAGCTTGAGCACCCACACAAAACGAACATGGAGCTCCTCACTCCAGGCGCTCAAAACTCCAGAGCCAAAGACAAGTTCAGTACCCAAGCCATTTCCCGCTGCCATGGAAACCAAGTGCTCTGGCACCACATATGTATGAAAGTGGATATGACACCTAGGGAAGGGAGTGTGGTGGTGAATGGAAGTGCCCGAAGCAGCAGCACAGCTCTTCCAGTGCCAAAACAACTCCACCTGCCTCATGAACTTCACATACCATCAGCTGTCCTGGCAGCTATCTAGGAAACCCTGTAGGCTCACTTCCGGTCTCATGCCCATTGAGCCCAGTGGGATGGAATCAAGCAGCTTCAGCACCCACACAAAACGAACATGGAGCTCCTCACTCCAGGCGCTCAAAACCCCACAGCGAAAGAGAAGTTCAGTGCCCAAGCCATTTCCCGCTGCCATGGAAACCAAGTGCTCTGGCAGCACATATGTCTGAAACTGCCTATGACACCTAGGGAAGGGTATGTGGTGGTGAATGGCAACTGCCCTAAGCAGCAGCACAGCTCTTCCACTGCCAAAACAACTCCACCTGCCTCATGAACTTCACATACCATCAGCTGTCCTGGCAGCTATCTAGGAAATCCTGTTGGGTCACTTCCGGTCCCATGCCCATTGAGCCTAGGGGGATGGAATCAAGCAGCTTCAGCACCCACACAAAACAAACATGGAGCTCCTCACTCCAGGCGCTCAAAACCCCACAGCCAAAGAGAAGTTCAGTGCCCAAGCCATTTCCCGCTGCCATGGAAACCAAGTGCTCTGGCAGCACATATGTCTGAAAGTGCATATGACACCTAGGGAAGTTGGTTTGGTGGTGAATGGCAACTGCCCGAAGCAGCAGCACAGCTCTTCCACTGCCAAAACAACTCCACCTGCCTCATGAACTTCACATACCATCAGCTGTCCTGGCAGCTATCTAGAAACCCTGTTGGGTCCCTTCAGGTCCCATGCCCATTGAGCCCAGTGGGATGGAATCAAGCAGCTTGAGCACCCACACAAAACGAACATGGAGCTCCTCACTAGAGGCGCTCAAAATCCCACAGCCAAGGACAAGTTCAGTGCCCAAGCCATTTCCCGCTGCCATGGAAACCAAGTGCTCTGGCAGCACATATGTCTGAAAGTGCATATGACACCTAGGGAAGTTGGTTTCGTGGTGAATGGCAACTGCCCGAAGCAGCAGCACAGCTCTTCCAGCGCCAAAACAACTCCACCTGCCTCATGAACTTCACATACCATCAGCTGTCCTGGCAGCTATCTAGAAACCCTGTTGGGTCACTTCCGGTCCCATGCCCATTGAGTCTAGTCGGATGGAATCATGCAGCTTGAGCACCCACACAAAACGAACATGGAGCTCCTCACTCAAGGCTCTCAAAACTCCACAGCCAAGGACAAGTTCAGTGCCCAAGCCATTTCCCGCTGCCATGGAAACCAAGTGCTCTGGCAGCACATATGTCTGAAAGTGGATATGACACCTAGAGAACACTGTGTGGTGGTGAATGGCAACTGCCCGAAGCAGCAGCACAGCACTTCCAGTGCCAAAACAACTCCACCTGCCTCATGAACTCCACATGCCATCAGCTGCCCTGGCAGCTACCTAGGAAACCCTGTTGGCTCACTTCCGGTCCCATGCCCATTGAGTCTAGTGGGATGGAATCAAGCAGCTTCAGCACCCACACAAAACGAACATGGAGCTCCTCACTCAAGGCTCTCAAAACTCCACAGCCAAGGACAAGTTCAGTGCCCAAGCCATCTTCCGCTGCCATGGAAACCAAGTGCTCTGGCAGCACATATGTCTGAAAGTGGATATGACACCTAGGGAAGTTGGTTTGGTGGTGAATGGCAACTGCCCGAAGCAGCAGCACAGCTCTTCCAGTGCCAAAACAACTCCACCTGCCTCATGAACTTCACATACCATCAGCTGTCCTGGCAGCTATCTAGAAACCCTGTTGGGTCCCTTCAGGTCCCATGCCCATTGAGCCCAGTGGGATGGAATCAAGCAGCTTGAGCACCCACACAAAACGAACATGGAGCTCCTCACTCAAGGCGCTCAAAATCCCACAGCCAAGGACAAGTTCAGTGCCCAAGCCATTTCCCGCTGCCATGGAAACCAAGTGCTCTGGCACCACAT
The DNA here is from genome assembly GCF_030435755.1 of Ochotona princeps. Taxonomy (NCBI): domain Eukaryota; kingdom Metazoa; phylum Chordata; class Mammalia; order Lagomorpha; family Ochotonidae; genus Ochotona; species Ochotona princeps. The sequence continues at coordinate 42,060,681 of NC_080848.1, read as the reverse complement.
ATGTATGAAAGTGGATATGACACCTAGGGAACTCTGTGTGGTGGTGAATGGCAACTGCCCGAAGCAGCAGCACAGCTCTTCCACTGCCAAAACAACTCCACCTGCCTCATGAACTTCACATACCATCAGCTGTCCTGGCAGCTATCTAGAAACCCTGTTGGGTCACCTCAGGTCCCATGCAAATTGAGCCCAGGGGGATGGAATCAAGCAGCTTCAGCACCCACACAAAACGAACATGGAGCTCCTCACTAGAGGCGCTCAAAATCCCACATCCAAGGGCAAGTTCAGTGCCCAAGCCATTTCCCGCTGCCATGGAAACCAAGTGCTCTGGCAGCACATATGTCTGAAAGTGGATATGACACCTAGGGAACTCTGTGTGCTGGTGAAAGGCAACTGCCCGAAGCAGCAGCACAGCTCTTCCAGTGCCAAAACAACTCCACCTGCCTCATGAACTTCACATACCATCAGCTGTCCTGGCAGCTACCTAGGAAACCCTGTTGGCTCCCTTCCGGTCCCATGCCCATTGAGCCCATTGGGATGGAATCAAGCAGCTTCAGCACCCACACAAAACGAACATGGAGCTCCTCACTCAAGGCTCTCAAAACTCCACAGCCAAGGACAAGTTCAGTGCCCAAGCCATCTTCCGCTGCCATGGAAACCAAGTGCTCTGGCAGCACATATGTCTGAAAGTGGATATGACACCTAGGGAAGTTGGTTTGGTGGTGAATGGCAACTGCCCGAAGCAGCAGAACAGCTCTTCCAGTGCCAAAACAACTCCACCTGCCTCATGAACTTCACATACCATCAGCTGTCCTGGCAGCTATCTAGAAATCCTGTTGGGTCCCTTCAGGTCCCATGCCCATTGAGCCCAGTGGGATGGAATCAAGCAGCTTGAGCACCCACACAAAACGAACATGGAGCTCCTCACTAGAGGTGCTCAAAATTTTAGAGCCAAAGACAAGTTCAGTGCCCAAGCCATTTCCCGCTGCCATGGAAACCAAGTGCTCTGGCAGCACATATGTCTGAAAGTGGATATGACACATAGGGAACTCTGTGTGCTGATGAATGGCAACTGCCCGAAGCAGCAGCACAGCTCTTCCACTGTCAAAACAACTCCACCTGCCTCATGAACTTCACATACCATCAGCTGTCCTGGCAGCTATCTAGGAAACCCTGTTGCGTCACTTCCGGTCCCATGCCCATTGAGTCTAGTGGGATGGAAGCAAGCAGCTTCAGCACCCACACAAAACGAACATGGAGCTCCTCACTCAAGGCGCTCAAAACCCCACAGCCAAGGACAAGTTCAGTGCCCAAGCCATTTCCCGCTGTCATGGAAACCAAGTGCTCTGGCAGCACATATGTCTGAAAGTGCATATGACACCTAGGGAAGTTGGTTTCGTGGTGAATGGCAACTGCCCGAAGCAGCAGCACAGCTCTTCCACTGCCAAAAAAACTCAACCTGCCTCATGAACTTCACATACCATCAGCTGTCCTGGCAGCTATCTAGAAACCCTGTTGGGTCCCTTCAGATCCCATGCCCATTGAGCCCAGTGGGATGGAATCAAGCAGCTTGAGCACCCACACAAAACGAACATGGAGCTCCTCACTAGAGGCACTCAAAATCCCACAGCCAAACACAAGTTCAGTGCCCAAGCCATTTCCCGCGCCCATGGAAACCAAGTGCTCTGGCAGCACATATGTCTGAAAGTGGATATGACACCTAGGGAATTCTGTGTGCTGGTGAATGGCAACTGCCCGACGCAGCAGCACAGCTCTTCCAGTGCCAAAACAACTCCACCTGCCTCATGAACTTCACATACCATCAGCTGTCCTGGCAGCTACCTAGGAAACCCTGTTGGCTCACTTCCGGTCCCATGCCCATTGAGCCCATTCGGATGGAGTCAAGCAGCTTCAGCACCCACACAAAACGAACATGGAGCTCCTCACTCAAGGCTCTCAAAACTCCACAGCCAAGGACAAGTTCAGTGCCCAAGCCATCTTCCGCTGCCATGGAAACCAAGTGCTCTGGCAGCACATATGTCTGAAACTGCATATGACACCTAGGGAAGTTGGTTTGGTGGTGAATGGCAACTGCCCGAAGCAGCAGCACAGCTCTTCCAGTGCCAAAACAACTCCACCTGCCTCATGAACTTCACATACCATCAGCTGTCCTACCAGATTTCTAAAAACGCTGTTGGGTCCCTTCAGATCCCATGCCCATTGAGCCCAGTGGGATGGAATCAAGCAGCTTGAGCACCCACACAAAACGAACATGGAGCTCCTCACTAGAGGCGCTCAAAATCCCACAGCCAAGGGCAAGTTCATTGCCCAAGCCATTTCCCGCTGCCATGGAAACCAAGTGCTCTGGCAGCACATATGTCTGAAAGTGGATTTGACACCTAGAGAACACTGTGTGCTGGTGAATGGCAACTGCCCGAAGCAGCAGCACAGCTCTTCCAGTGCCAAAACAACTCCACCTGCCTCATGAACTTCACATGCCATCAGCTGCCCTATCAGCTACCTAGGAAACCCTGTTGGCTCACTTCCGGTCCCATGCCCATTGAGTCTAGTGGGATGGAATCAAGCAGCTTCAGCAAACACACAAAACGAACATGGAGCTCCTCACTCAAGGCTCTCAAAACTCCACAGCCAAGGACAAGTTCAGTGCCCAAGCCATCTTCCGCTGCCATGGAAACCAAGTGCTCTGGCAGCACATATGTCTGAAAGTGGATATGACACCTAGGGAAGTTGGTTTGGTGGTGAATGGCAACTGCCCGAAGCAGCAGCACAGCTCTTCCAGTGCCAAAACAACTCCACCTGCCTCATGAACTTCACATACCATCAGCTGTCCTGGCAGCTATCAAGGAAACCCTGTGGGTCACTTCAGGTCCCATGGACATTGAGCCCAGTGGGATGGAATCAAGCAGCTTGAGCACCCACACAAAACGAACATGGAGCTCCTCACTCCAGGCGCTCAAAACTCCAGAGCCAAAGACAAGTTCAGTACCCAAGCCATTTCCCGCTGCCATGGAAACCAAGTGCTCTGGCACCACATATGTATGAAAGTGGATATGACACCTAGGGAAGGGAGTGTGGTGGTGAATGGAAGTGCCCGAAGCAGCAGCACAGCTCTTCCAGTGCCAAAACAACTCCACCTGCCTCATGAACTTCACATACCATCAGCTGTCCTGGCAGCTATCTAGGAAACCCTGTTGGCTCACTTCCGGTCTCATGCCCATTGAGCCCAGTTGGATGGAATCAAGCAGCTTCAGCACCCACACAAAACGAACATGGAGCTCCTCACTCCAGGCGCTCAAAACCCCACAGCGAAAGAGAAGTTCAGTGCCCAAGCCATTTCCCGCTGCCATGGAAACCAAGTGCTCTGGCAGCACATATGTCTGAAACTGCCTATGACACCTAGGGAAGGGTATGTGGTGGTGAATGGCAACTGCCCTAAGCAGCAGCACAGCTCTTCCACTGCCAAAACAACTCCACCTGCCTCATGAACTTCACATACCATCAGCTGTCCTGGCAGCTATCTAGGAAATCCTGTTGGGTCACTTCCGGTCCCATGCCCATTGAGCCTAGGGGGATGGAATCAAGCAGCTTCAGCACCCACACAAAACAAAGATGGAGCTCCTCACTCAAGGCTCTCAAAACTCCACAGCCAAGGACAAGTTCAGTGCCCAAGCCATTTCCCGCTGCCATGGAAACCAAGTGCTCTGGCAGCACATATGTCTGAAAGTGGATATGACACCTAGAGAACACTGTGTGGTGGTGAATGGCAACTGCCCGAAGCAGCAGCACAGCACTTCCAGTGCCAAAACAACTCCACCTGCCTCATGAACTTCACATGCCATCAGCTGCCCTGGCAGCTACCTAGGAAACCCTGTTGGCTCACTTCCGGTCCCATGCCCATTGAGTCTAGTGGGATGGAATCAAGCAGCTTCAGCACCCACACAAAACGAACATGGAGCTCCTCACTCAAGGCTCTCAAAACTCCACAGCCAAGGACAAGTTCAGTGCCCAAGCCATCTTCCGCTGCCATGGAAACCAAGTGCTCTGGCAGCACATATGTCTGAAAGTGGATATGACACCTAGGGAAGTTGGTTTGGTGGTGAATGGCAACTGCCCGAAGCAGCAGCACAGCTCTTCCAGTGCCAAAACAACTCCACCTGCCTCATGAACTTCACATACCATCAGCTGTCCTGGCAGCTATCTAGAAACCCTGTTGGGTCACCTCAGGTCCCATGCAAATTGAGCCCAGTGGGATGGAATCAAGCAGCTTCAGAACCCACACAAAACGAACATGGAGCTCCTCACTAGAGGCGCTCAAAATCCCACAGCCAAGGGCAAGTTCAGTGCCCAAGCCATTTCCCGCTGCCATGGAAACCAAGTGCTCTGGCAGCACATATGTCTGAAAGTGCGTATGACACCTAGGGAAGGGAATGTGGTGGTGAATGGCAACTGCCCGAAGCAGCAGCAGAGCTCTTCCAGTGATAAAACAACTCCACCTGCCTCATGAACTTCACATACCATCAGCTGTCCTGGCAGCTATCTAGGAAACCCTGTTGCGTCACTTCCGGTCCCACGCCCATTAAGCCCAGTGGGATGGAATCAAGCAGCTTGAGCACCCACACAAAACGAACATGGAGCTCCTCACTCAAGGCGCTCAAAACCCCACAGCCAAAGACAAGTTCAGTGCCCAAGCCATTTCCCGCTGCCATGGAAACCAAGTGCTCTGGCAGCACATATGTCTGAAAGTGGATTTGACACCTAGAGAACACTGTGTGCTGGTGAATGGCAACTGCCCGAAGCAGCAGCACAGCACTTCCAGTGCCAAAACAACTCCACCTGCCTCATGAACTTCACATGCCATCAGCTGCCCTGGCAGCTACCTAGGAAACCCTGTTGGCTCACTTTCGGTCCCAGACCCATTGAGTCTAGTGGGATCAATCAAGCAGCTTCAGCACCCACACAAAACGAACATGGAGCTCCTCACTCAAGGCTCTCAAAACTCCACAGCCAAGGACAAGTTCAGTGCCTAAGCCATCTTCCGCTGCCATGGAAACCAAGTGCTCTGGCAGCACATATGTCTGAAAGTGGATATGACACCTAGGGAAGTTGGTTTGATGGTGAATGGCAACTGCCCGAAGCAGCAGCACAGCTCTTCCAGTGCCAAAACAACTCCACCTGCCTCATGAACTTCACATACCATCAGCTGTCCTGGCAGCTATCTAGAAACCCTGTTGGGTCACTTCAGGTCCCATGCAAATTGAGCCCAGTGGGATGGAATCAAGCAGCTTGAGCACCCACACAAAACGAACATGGAACTCCTCACTAGAGGCGCTCAAAATCCCACAACCAAGGACAAGTTCAGTGCCCAAGCCATTTCCCGCTGCCATGGAAACCAAGTGCTCTGGCAGCACATATGTCTGAAAGTGCATATGACACCTAGGGAAGATGGTTTGGTGGTGAATGGCAACTGCCCTAAGCAGCAGCACAGCTCTTCCAGTGCCAAAACAACTCCACCTGCCTCATGAACTTCACATACCATCAGCTGTCCTACCAGATTTCTAAAAACGCTGTTGGGTCACTTCCGTTCCCATTCCCATTGAGCCCAGTGGGATGGAATCAAGCAGCTTCAGCACCCACACAAAACGAACATGGAGCTCCTCACTAGAGGCGCTCAAAATCCCACAGCCAAAGGCAAGTTCAGTGCACAAGCCATTTCCCGCTGCCATGGAAACCAAGTGCTCTGGCAGCACATATGTCTGAAAGTGGATATGACACCTAGGGAATTCTGTGTGCTGGTGAATGGCAACTGCCCGAAGCAGCAGCACAGCTCTTCCAGTGCCAAAACAACTCCACCTGCCTCATGAACTTCACATACCATCAGCTGTCCTGGCAGCTACCTAGGAAACCCTGTTGGCTCACTTCCGGTCCCATGCCCATTGAGTCTAGTGGGATGGAATCAAGCAGCTTGAGCACCCACACAAAACGAACATGGAGCTCCTCACTCAAGGCGCTCAAAACTCCACAGCCAAGGACAAGTTCAGTGCCCAAGCCATCTTCCGCTGCCATGGAAACCAAGTGCTCTGGCAGCACATATGTCTGAAAGTGGATATGACACCTAGGGAAGTTGGTTTGGTGGTGAATGGCAACTGCCCGAAGCAGCAGCACAGCTCTTCCAGTGCCAAAACAACTCCACCTGCCTCATGAACTTCACATACCATCAGCTGTCCTGGCAGCTATCTAGAAACCCTGTTGGGTCACCTCAGGTCCCATGCAAATTGAGCCCAGTGGGATGGAATCAAGCAGCTTCAGCACCCACACAAAACGAACATGGAGCTCCTCACTAGAGGCGCTCAAAATCCCACAGCCAAGGACAAGTTCAGTGCCCAAGCCATTTCCCGCTGCCATGGAAACCAAGTGCTCTGGCAGCACATATGTCTGAAAGTGCATATGACACCTAGGGAAGGGAGTGTGGTGTTGAATGGCAACTGCCCGAAGCAGCAGCACAGCTCTTCCAGTGCCAAAACAACTCCACCTGCCTCATGAACTTCACATACCATCAGCTGTCCTACCAGATTTCTAAAAACGGTGTGGGTCACTTCCGTTCCCACGCCCTTTGAGCCCAGTGGGATGGAATCAAGCAGCTTGAGCACCCACACAAAACGAACATGGAGCTCCTCACTAGAGGCGCTCAAAATCCCACAGCTAAGGGCAAGTTCAGTGCCCAAGCCATTTCCCGCTGCCATGGAAACCAAGTGCTCTGGCAGCACATATGTCTGAAAGTGGATATGACACCAAGGGAAGGGAGTGTGCTGGTGAATGGCAACTGCCCGAAGCAGCAGCAGAGCTCTTCCAGTGCCAAAACAACTCCACCTGCCTCATGAACTTCACATACCATCAGCTGTCCTGGCAGCTACCTAGGAAACCCTGTTGGCTCACTTCCGGTCCCATGCCCATTGAGCCCATTAGGATGGAATCAAGCAGCTTGAGCACCCACACAAAACGAACATGGAGCTCCTCACTCAAGGCTCTCAAAACTCTACAGCCAAGGACAAGTTCAGTGCCCAAGCCATCTTCCGCTGCCATGGAAACCAAGTGCTCTGGCAGCACATATGTTTGAAACTGCATATGACACCTAGGGAAGTTGGTTTGGTGGTGAATGGGAACTGCGCGAAGCAGCAGCACAGCTCTTCCAGTGCCCAAACAACTCCACCTGCCTCATGAACTTCACATACCATCAGCTGTCCTGGCAGCTATCTAGAAACCCTGTTGGGTCCCTTCAGGTCCCATGCCCATTGATCCCATTGGGATGGAATCAAGCAGCTTGAGCACCCACACAAAACGAACATGGAACTCCTCACTAGAGGCGCTCAAAATCCCACAGCCAAGGACAAGTTCAGTGCCCAAGCCATTTCCCGCTGCCATGGAAACCAAGTGCTCTGGCAGCACATATGTCTGAAAGTGCATATGACACCTAGGGAAGTTGGTTTGGTGGTGAATGGCAACTGCCCGAAGCAGCAGCACAGCTCTTCCAGTGCCAAAACAACTCCACCTGCCTCATGAACTTCACATACCATCAGCTGTCCTACCAGATTTCTAAAAACGCTGTTGGGTCACTTCCGTTCCCATTCCCATTGAGCCCAGTGGGATGGAATCAAGCAGCTTCAGCACCCACACAAAACGAACATGGAGCTCCTCACTAGAGGCGCTCAAAATCCCACAGCCAAAGGCAAGTTCAGTGCCCAAGCCATTTCCCGCTGCCATGGAAACCAAGTGCTCTGGCAGCACATATGTCTGAAAGTGGATATGACACCTAGGGAATTCTGTGTGCTGGTGAATGGCAACTGCCCGAAGCAGCAGCACAGCTCTTCCAGTGCCAAAACAACTCCACCTGCCTCATGAACTTCACATACCATCAGCTGTCCTGGCAGCTACCTAGGAAACCCTGTTGGCTCACTTCCGGTCCCATGCCCATTGAGCCCATTGGGATGGAATCAAGCAGCTTCAGCACCCACACAAAACGAACATGGAGCTCCTCACTCAAGGCTCTCAAAACTCCACAGCCAAGGACAAGTTCAGTGCCCAAGCCATCTTCCGCTGCCATGGAAACCAAGTGCTCTGGCAGCACATATGTCTGAAAGTGGATATGACACCTAGGGAAGTTGGTTTGGTGGTGAATGGCAACTGCCCGAAGCAGCAGAACAGCTCTTCCAGTGCCAAAACAACTCCACCTGCCTCATGAACTTCACATACCATCAGCTGTCCTGGCAGCTATCTAGAAACCCTGTTGCGTCACTTCAGGTCCCATGCCCATTGAGCCCAGTGGGATGGAATCAAGCAGCTTGAGCACCCACACAAAACGAACATGGAGCTCCTCACTAGAGGCGCTCAAAACCCCACAGCCAAGGGCAAGTTCAGTGCCCAAGCCATTTCCCGCTGCCATGGAAACCAAGTGCTCTGAAAGCACATATGTCTGAAAGTGGATTTGACACCTAGAGAACACTGTGTGCTGGTGAATGGCAACTGCCCGAAGCAGCAGCACAGCTCTTCCAGTGCCAAAACAACTCCACCTGCCTCATGAACTTCACATGCCATCAGCTGTCCTGGCAGCTACCTAGGAAACCCTGTTGGCTCACTTTCGGTCCTATGCCCATTGAGACTAGTGGGATGGAATCAAGCAGCTTCAGCACCCACACAAAACGAACATGGAGCTCCTCACTCAAGGCTCTCAAAACTCCACAGCCAAGGACAAGTTCAGTGCCTAAGCCATCTTCCGCTGCCATGGAAACCAAGTGCTCTGAAAGCACATATTCTGAAAGTGGATATGACACCTAGGGAAGTTGGTTTGGTGGTGAATGGCAACTGCCCGAAGCAGCAGCAGAGCTCTTCCAGTGCCAAAACAACTCCACCTGCCTCATGAACTTCACATACCATCAGCTGTCCTGGCAGCTATCTAGAAACCCTGTGGGTCACTTCAGGTCCCATGCACATTGAGCCCAGTGGGATGGAATCAAGCAGCTTGAGCACCCACACAAAACGAACATGGAGCTCCTCACTCCAGGCGCTCAAAACTCCACAGCCAAAGACAAGTTCAGTACACAAGCCATTTCCCGCTGCCATGGAAACCAAGTGCTCTGAAAGCACAAATGTCTGAAAGTGGATATGACACCTAGGGAAGGGAATGTGGTGGTGAATGGCAACTGCCCGAAGCAGCAGCACAGCTCTTCCAGTGATAAAACAACTCCACCTGCCTCATGAACTTCACATACCATCAGCTGTCCTGGCAGCTATCTAGAAACCCTGTTGGGTCACTTCCGGTCCCATGCCCATTGAGTCTAGTCGGATGGAATCAAGCAGCTTGAGAACCCACACAAAACGAACATGGAGCTCCTCACTCAAGGCTCTCAAAACTCCACAGCCAAGGACAAGTTCAGTGCCCAAGCCATTTCCCGCTGCCATGGAAACCAAGTGCTCTGGCAGCACATATGTCTGAAAGTGGATATGACACCTAGGGAAGGGAGTGTGGTTGTGAATGGCAACTGCCCGAAGCAGCAGCAAAGCTCTTCCAGTGCCAAAACAACTCCACCTGCCTCATGAACTTCACATGCCATCAGCTGTCCTGGCAGCTACCTAGGAAACCCTGTTGGCTCACTTCCGGTCCCATGCCCATTGAGTCTAGTGGGATGGAATCAAGCAGCTTCAGCACCCACACAAAACGAACATGGAGCTCCTCACTCAAGGCGCTCAAAACCCCAAAGCCAAAGACAAGTTCAGTGCCCAAGCCATTTCCCGCTGCCATGGAAACCAAGTGCTCTGGCAGCACATATGTCTGAAAGTGGATATGAAACATAGGGAACTCCGTGTACTGGTGAATGGCAACTGCCCGAAGCAACACAGCTCTTCCACTGCCAAAACAACTCCACCTGCCTCATGACTTCACATACCATCAGCTGTCCTGGCAGCTATCTAGAAACCCTGTTTGGTCACTTCGGGTACCATGCCCATTGAGCCCATTGGGATGGAATCAAGCAGCTTGAGCACCCACACAAAACGAACATGGAGCTCCTCACTCAAGGCGCTCAAAACCCCACAGCCAAAGACAAGTTCAGTGCCCAAGCCATTTCCCGCTGCCATGGAAACCAAGTGCTCTGGCAGCACATAAGTCTGAAAGTGGATATAACACCTAGGGAAGTTGGTTTGGTGGTGAATGTCAACTGCCCGAAGCAGCAGCACAGCTCTTCCAGTGCCAAAACAACTCCACCTGCCTCATAAACTTCACATACCATCAGCTGTCCTGGCAGCTATCTAGAAACCCTGTTGGGTCCCTTCACGTCCCATGCCCATTGAGCCCAGTGGGATGGAATCAAGCAGCCTGAGCACCCACACAAAACGAACATGGAGCTCCTCACTCAAGGCGCTCAAAATCCCACAGCCAAGGACAAGTTCAGTGCCCAAGCCATTTCCCGCTGCCATGGAAACCAAGTGCTCTGGCAGCACATATGTCTGAAAGTGGATATGAAACCTAGGGAACTCTGTGTGGTGGTGAATGGCAACTGCCCGAAGCAGCAGCACAGCTCTTCCAGTGCCAAAACAACTCCACCTGCCTCATGAACTTCACATACCATCAGCTGTCCTACCAGATTTCTAAAAACGCTTTTGGGTCACTTCCGTTCCCATGCCCATTGAGCCCAGTGGGATGGAATCAAGCAGCTTCAGCACCCACAAAAAACGAACATGGAGCTCCTCACTAGAGGCGCTCAAAACTTTAGAACCAAATACAAGTTCAGTGCCCAAGCCATTTCCCGCTGCCATGGAAACCAAGTGTTCTGGCAGCACATATGTCTGAAAGTGGATTTGGCACCTAGAGAACACTGTGTGCTGGTGAATGGCAACTGCCCGAAGCAGCAGCACAGCTCTTCCAGTGCCAAAACAACTCCACCTGCCTCATGAACTTCACATGCCATCAGCTGTCCTGGCAGCTACCTAGGAAACCCTGTTGGCTCACTTCCGGTCCCATGCCCATTGAGTGTAGTGGGATGGAATAAAGCAGCTTCAGCACCCACACAAAACGAACATGGAGCTCCTCACTCAAGGCGCTCAAAACCCCACAGCCAAAGACAAGTTCAGTGCCCAAGCCATTTCCCGCTGCCATGGAAACCAAGTGCTCTGGCAGCACATATGTCTGAAAGTGGATATGACACCTAGGGAACTCTGTGTGCTGGTGAATGGCAACTGCCCGAAGCAGCAGCACAGCTCTTCCAGTGCCAAAACAACTCCACCTGCCTCATGAACTTCACATACCATAAGCTGTCCTGGCAGCTATCTAGGAAACCCTGTTGGGTCACTTCCGGTCCCATGCCCATTGAGCCCAGTGGGATGGAATCAAGCAGCTTGAGCACCCACACAAAACGAACATGGAGCTCCTCACTCCAGGCGCTCAAAACCCCACAGCCAAAGACAAGTTCAGTGCCCAAGCCATTTCCCGCTGCCATGGAAACCAAGTGCTCTGAAAGCACATATGTCTGAAAGTGCATATGACACCTAGGGAAGTTGGTTTGGTGGTGAATGGCAACTGCCCGAAGCAGCAGCACAGCTCTTCCACTGCCAAAACAACTCCACCTGCCTCATGAACTTCACATACCATCAGCTGTCCTGGCAGCTATCTAGAAACCCTGTTGCGTCACTTCAGGTCCCATGCCCATTGAGCCCCGTGGGATGGAATCAAGCAGCTTGAGCACCCACACAAAACGAACAAGGAGCTCCTTAATAGAGGCGCTCAAAATCCCACAGCTAAGGGCAAGTTCAGTGCCCAAGCCATTTCCCGCTGCCATGGAAACCAAGTGCTCTGGCAGCACATATGTCTGAAAGTGGATATGACACCTAGGGAATTCTGTGTGCTGGTGAATGGCAACTGCCCGAAGCAGCAGCAGAGCTCTTCCAGTGATAAAACAACTCCACCTGCCTCATGAACTTCACATACCATCAGCTGTCCTGGCAGCTACCTAGGAAACCCTGTTGGGTCACTTCCGGTCCCATGCCCATTAAGCCCATTGGGATGGAATCAAGCAGCTTCAGCACCCACACAAAACGAACATGGAGCTCCTCACTCAAGGCTCTCAAAACTGCACAGCCAAGGACAAGTTCAGTGCCCAAGCCATTTCCTGCTGCCATGGAAACCAAGTGCTCTGGCAGCACATATGTCTGAAAGTGGATATGACACCTAGGGAAGGGAATGTGGTGGTGAATGGCAACTGCCCGAAGCAGCAGCACAGCTCTTCCAGTGCCAAAACAACTCCACCTGCCTCATGAACTTCACATACCATCAGCTGTCCTGGCAGCTATCTAGAAACCCTGTTGGGTCACTTCAGGTCCCATGCCCATTGAGCCCAGTTGGATGGAATCAAGCAGCTTGAGCACCCACACAAAACGAACATGGAGCTCCTCACTCAAGGCGCTCAAAATCCCACAGCCAAGGGCAAGTTCAGTGCCCAAGCCATTTCCCGCTGCCATGGAAACCAAGTGCTCTAGCACCACATATGTCTGAAAGTGGATATGACACCTAGGGAACACAGTGTGGTGGTGAATGGCAACTGTCCGAAGCAGCAGCACAGCTCTTCCACTGCCAAAACAACTCCACCTGCCTCATGAACTTCACATGCCATCAGCTGCCCTGGCAGCTACCAAGGAAACCCTGTTGGCTCACTTCCGGTCCCATGCCCATTGAGTCTAGTGGGATGGAATCAAGCAGCTTCAGCACCCACACAAAACAAACATGGAGCTCCTCACTCAAGGCGCTCAAAACCCCACAGCCAAAGACAAGTTCAGTGCCCAAGCCATTTCCCGCTGCCATGGAAACCAAGTGCTCTGAAAGCACATATGTCTGAAAGTGCATATGACACCTAGGGAAGGGAATGTGGTGGTGAATGGCAACTGCCCGAAGCAGCAGCACAGCTCTTCCAGTGCCAAAACAACTCCACCTGCCTCATGAACTTCACATACCATCAGCTGTCCTGACAGCTATCTAGAAACCCTGTTGGGTCCCTTCACGTCCCATGCCCATTGAGCCCAGTGGGATGGAATCAAGCAGCTTGAGCACCCACACAAAACGAACATGGAGCTCCTCACTAGAGGCGCTCAAAATCCCACAGCCAAGGACAAGTTCAGTGCCCAAGCCATTTCCCGCTGCCATGGAAACCAAGTGCTCTGGCACCACATATGTCTGAAAGTGGATATGACACCTAGGAAACTCTGTGTGGTGGTGAATGGCAAGTGCCCGAAGCAGCAGCACAGCTCTTCCAGTGCCAAAACAACTCCACCTGCCTCATGAACTTCACATACCATCAGCTGTCCTACCAGATTTATAAAACGCTTTTGGGTCCCTTCAGATCCCATGCCCATTGAGCCCAGTGGGATGGAATCAAGCAGCTTGAGCACCCACACAAAACGAACATGGAGCTCCTCACTAGAGGCGCTCAAAACTTTAGAACCAAATACAAGTTCAGTGCCCAAGCCATTTCCCGCTGCCATGGAAACCAAGTGCTCTGGCAGCACATATGTCTGAAAGTGGATTTGGCACCTAGAGAACACTGTGTGCTGGTGAATGGCAACTGCCCGAAGCAGCAGCACAGCTCTTCCACTGCCAAAACAACTCCACCTGCCTCATGAACTTCACATGCCATCAGCTGTCCTGGCAGCTACCTAGGAAACCCTGTTGGCTCACTTCCGGTCCCATGCCCATTGAGTCTAGTGGGATGGAATAAAGCAGCTTCAGCACCCACACAAAACGAACATGGAGCTCCTCACTCAAGGCGCTCAAAACCCCACAGCCAAAGACAAGTTCAGTGCCCAAGCCATTTCCCGCTGCCATGGAAACCAAGTGCTCTGGCAGCACATATGTCTGAAAGTGGATATGACACCTAGGGAACTCTGTGTGCTGGTGAATGGCAACTGCCCGAAGCAGCAGCACAGCTCTTCCACTGCCAAAACAACTCCACCTGCCTCATGAACTTCACATGCCATCAGCTGCCCTGGCAGCTACCTAGGAAACCCTGTTGGCTCACTTCCGGTCCC